>NW_028270173.1:59881234-60190125 GCF_037043375.1 Chiloscyllium plagiosum
CACTGAAACTCAAAGTTCTGACAGGGTTGGCTGGGCAGATTGGAAGCAGGAATGATGGTTTTCCTGGCTTGGGGTGTAGGGGCTGTTCTGATTGCAAAAAGTTCGGATTCTGAAACTATTTTCCCTATAAGAAATAATGGAAAGTGAATTAATCTGTTTCTGGACCCAAAAAAAGACATTTTCAAGACACTTTTAACTGCAAGTATACATGGTTACGGTAAATTAAGATGAGTAAATGACCTAAATATCAAGTAATAATAATAAAATCAAGAAATAAATGTACTAACATGAAAATAACTTCATTTACCTTAGTGAGGAGTGCTAATGGTGCATGTGGAAGCTGGAGAGGAGGAAGGAGGGAGAGGGTTTACTGCTTGGAAGGTGAGTCACCTTCCATAATAAGATCAGGTAACTGTGCTTCTGGTGTTTGTTCTCTTTGTCTCTTCATTCTCGTAACACTAAGACCACTTGTAGAGGGCTGGGGTTCACTGGACTGGCTTTCTTCAGAGAACCACCTTTCCAAAGTTGTCTGGTGTTGGCGACTTTTCTGAATTTTTCTGAAGTGGTCAATCACATTATCATTGAACATGTTTATGCTCCTGTTGACCACTGCCTTGTTAGGATGCCACTTTTCAACAATGGCCTGTGTTTTAGACCGCAAGAAGCACAGTTCCTTAATTTCAGCATTGGAAATGTTCCCACTAGCTCCCTTTTCCTCCTTTGAAGAAATTTCCTCTGCCACTTCTTGCTGCATCTTGTGGAGGTGCTGAAGTTCTTCTGTGGTGAGTTCATTCTTGTGATCCTCCACTAACTCCTCCACATTCTCTTCACTCACCTCCAAGCCCATGGACTTGCTCAGAGACACAATAACAGGCACAACGGCGGTCCTTCAAAGTCTCTCCCTGCAACACATTCAGGCCAGACTTTCTTCCAGGCAGAGTTCATTGTCCTCAGAGACACTTCCCTCCATGCTTTGTCTATGATTCTTAAGCAATGGAGGATATTATAATGATCTTTCCAAAACTCTCTGAAGGTCAGTTCGGTCTCGTTTGTTATCTCAAAGCATCTCTGGAACATAGCCATGGTGTACAGTTTTTTGAAATTTGAGATAACTTGCTGGTCCATGGGCTGGATGAGAGGAGTGGTATTGGGGGACAAGAACTTCACCTTGATGAAGCTATACTCACCCACCAAACCTTCTTCCAAGCCTGGAGGATGAGCAGGAGCGTTGTCCATCACAAGAAGAGCCTTCGGGGTAGATTCTTTTCCTCAAGATTAGCCTTCACAGAAAGGGCAAACTCTTCATGAATCCACTCAGTGAAGAACTGCCTGGTAACCCATGGCTTTCATGTTTGCCCTCCACATAACATTAAGCTTGCTCTTCATAACATTGTTCTTTTTGAACACACGTGGATTCTCTGAGTGGTACACAAGCAAAGGCTTTATCTTGCAGACTCCACTAGCATTACCACACAGCAAGAGAGTAAGCTTGTCTTTCATTGGCTTCTGGTCTGATAAAGACTTCTCTTAGTTATATAGGTCCTCCTTGGCATCTTTTTCCAGAAGAGGCCTGTCTCATCACAATTGAACACCTGTTGTGCCACATACCCCTCAGAGTTCATAAACTCACTAAATTTCTTCACAAACTTTGCCGCTGCATCCACATTCGAACTAGCAGCCTCTCCATGCATAACAACACTGTGGGTCCCAGTTCTTTTCTTAGTTTTCAAACCACCCCCTACTAACCTTAAACTCATCACTAAAGTTAAAAAAATTAATTTTCAAATTTTATTAAAACAAAAGCTACAACTTTTATCCTTTCTTACTATCTCTTTGAAGCGGAGAAAACAACGTAATGACTCTCTACCAATCAGCTGCCTGCTTTGTGCTAATGTCATTTTTGTCAGCCTTTATGCATTTTGGTGGGGTTGATGACTCTCTGTAGGTTTCTCCCTCAGCTCTGACAGTCTCCACTCACCTGAAAACCCTAAGCCTTGCTCTTTCTTTATCTGCTGTCTGGGAAGGGATGACACCTGATAGTCCAGCAGTCCCCATATCCAGAAGGATTTATGCATTTACGTGCATTTATATATGTGACAACAATATTGCCATAGTATCTTTTATAGTGAAGCAGAATATTTCTTTAAAATACCATTATTTTTTTTACAATATGTACAAATATAACAGGGAGAAATAGCAATTGTTTTTATGAACTGGAGGCTCTGGACGAGATCAACCAGTATTATGAAAAGGTGAATATTTTTGGATCAGTTTCTGTTCCAAAGATGAGGATCTGGAGGAGATCAATGTTGATACAACATTGAGGATCTGGGGAGATGACTCGGTGTTAGAAATTCGAGGATCTGACAGACATCAGATGCTGATACAAAATTAAGAATCGGAAGGGAATCAGGTTTTGTGATGAAAGTGAGAAGATCCATTGGTATTATACAAACATTAATATTCAGAAGATCTATTGGTATTTTGAAGATAAGGGTCTGGAGTAGATCATATTCAGAGCCTGATGTCCTGAGGTCTCATTTGAGTGCTGGACAGCAGCAATTGCCAAGTAATATTTTGTACCAGGAGGTCCATCGGGTGAGTTGGAAGCGGTGTGTCTGCTTCATGAGCAATATTGACAAGGCTACTGCATGATCATGGAGATGGTCCTGGTTGGAGATGAAGGTCACACAGTAAGAGATGTAAGAACTTGCCATGTTGGCATCATCAGAAATGACATGAAATGCTCCTCAGAAAGTTCAGGTAACTCCAGCTTGTCTCCTCTAGAAGCCTTTCAATTAAGGAGCTAGCCTTTGTAGATCCAGTGAATGAGAAGATCATCTGCAGTGTTGTTCCGCAACGTTGGATGATTTCTTCACTCTTACTGCCCATGTGCAACAGCAAACACATGATGTTGGTGTTCATCTGTTGCTGGAGTTCACTTCCCTCCCCAAAAGAGTGGCTGAATCCTGGTGAGGATTGAGTTTAAAAAGGGCTTGATTCTTTCTGCTGGTGCCTGAAGAATGTTTATTCGCCGTGAAGACAACATGGCAAATGTGAATATTTTGGTGTTCTCTTTATTCCCCAACAGGCTCACCAATACATCTGTCACACTCCAATAGCATTGTCTCACTCCAAACCTAATGTTTACCAAAGCTCTAACACAGAGCAACTGGATAACAGGCAAAGAGCAGCAATAGCGCAGGTATCGGATCAAGCTGCTAATTACTGTGTCTCTGAGACCCAGCTCTGAAACACATGATGCTTTCAGGGGTTCCTCGAAGAAGATGATCACAGTAACTGCCTGACAATCTCTGAACCGAAAGATTTGGAAAGCTAGTCAATGATCAGTGTCACACAAATCATCGCTGGCAGACGCAATCATTGCTGTGGCCGGCAGAACAACCCTTTGATCAAATGCAACCCCCACTAGCTGTTGCCATCTACCAACTGTCATCATTTTGTCACAGATGTCACTTGGACTGCCTGATCAAACAGGGCCTCAACTGACCTCACAATTTTCATTCAGTGACTGACTTGTATCAACATCAAACTTCATGTGAAACCTCTCCACTGTGATTCAGTATCTGAATCATTGGGCAGAGAGGAACTCACCCCACTGCTGTGCTATACAAGTAGGCCACTGAACATCTGTGGGAATAATGTGGTCACCATGCCTGACATTCCTGGGCTGAGTGAGAATTTGATGTAGGCTATGGATGGCAGTCAGGGAAACATTGGCCGTGTACATGTCCCAACTGATGGGACCGGTCATTCTCTGGAGTGAATATACAAGATGTTTGATAGTATTCACCAAGCAGGCTGTATCTCAGCAGCTGCTCTCCACACAGTCAAGATGAACTTGTCGCGGGTCGGGGATGGGGGTCGATGACAAAGGCTGTTGTTAAGTTCTGTGAGGTCAAAGTGGTTATCCCTCTTGGAACTCGATATTTCACCTCCTGTTAAGGGTTTAACTCCAAATGAACCCCAGCACATGAAGGATATCTGAGACCTGGCCCTGAAGTTATCGTCTCTGTGTATGAAGAAGTTGTCTAACAGCAAGGAAGCGATCCAGACACAGCTAAGATGTTGGTCAGACAAGCTGTCACAGATTATAAGCAGTAGGATGTTCAGCAGCTTACGAGGCAGCCTTTAGCAAATCAGCTCGATGATGTAATGATACTTCTGGAACTGGGTTTGTTCATCAGGATCCATCAATTCTTTAGGAAGGGTCTTCAGAATCCCTAAGCGTCCTTGATGCTGTTCCAGGATGGGCCTTTTACCTACTAACTGGATGAAGAGGATGGTATAGTCTGCATTGAGGGCCATCTGTTGAACTGCAAGGGAACAATCAGCAGCCTGGAATCAGTCCTCCAAGCAATGTTGCCACCAGATTGCACAGCACTTCCCTGATGACATTGAACTTCCTTGAATAAACCACAAGCAACTTAGAGATTGTGTGTATTGCTGCCTCTTCCTCACTGTCTTTCACTGAAAAGATCAGTGGTGAGCTTAAACTCCCAGAGAACAAACCTCCTAACTAGCTAGCAGGGATGGGAAGGCAGGTGGTGAAGGTGCTTTGGGACTTCAGGGTCAGGAAGTCTGATTAAAGATTCTGTAATTAAAACTGTTGTATTTCTGTGTTGTCAGTAGGATAGGGTTTGAATTGCTTTAGTCTAGCTAATTGTGAATTTCATAGGACTACTGTTCTTTGCATAATTAATTGTGCCAATTTCGTTGTTTATTGCATTTACCTATTTTTCTTGTATTATACTTAACTTTTGTATTTAAATAAACACAGAGATTCTTTTGCCCTAAAACACCTAACCGCAGCCTCTTCATTTCACATTCCCGAAATAAGTCCAGCGTCCAGAACCAGAGATCTGGGAGTGATTCAAACCTCTTAAGAATAAGGAAACAACTGATTGCAAACCAGAACCCTACAGAATGTTGACCGCAGCAGGACGCTGGCAGAAGGAATGTGATGTGGTAGATGGTGTTTCAGAAGCAAAGTTTCTGATGGAGGAGAGGATCTCCTCTGACATGTTTAAAAAGGTAAATATATCCAAACAAAATTGGATCTTGATCTCTTGCACCCTGAGTGTCCAAGGAGGCAGCAGCCCAGTGGACTGACAGCAAGGAGCATAACAGTTCCATAGAGAAGGTGATCTGACTCCTCTGCCTTCAGCGACAGATCCAGGTACTGGATCAGAAAGTCAAAGAACTGAAGGCAGAGTTAAGGGAGTCAGAGAAAGGCTCTAGCATGAGGGCCAGGGCAGGAGAAATGCTGTACGCTGACCTGCAGTGAGAGACACAAGAGAGGTGGCAAGCCAAGGAAAGGTACAGAAATCAGAGAATCGACGTTTCGGGCATAAGCCCTTGAAGAAGGGCTTATGCCCGAAACGTCGATTCTCCTGTTCCTTGGATGCTGCCTGACCTGCTGCGCTTTTCCAGCAACACATTTTCAGCTCTGATCTCCAGCATCTGCAGTCCTCACTTTCTCCTCGAAGGTACAGAAATCCCCAAGATTGCCTATTCACCACATTTGATTTCAGTGGCCTGACGCTGCAGGTAATGAAAAAGGAAAATAGTTGTCTGAGAAAGCAAGTGAAAGTGCAGCAGCAGAAGCTAAGGGACATCCAGGCAACCTATAAGGTAGCCTGCAGTAAAGGATATCAGAGGGAAGAGCACAGCCCCCACCAGGTACTCTGGATTGCCATCTATGGCACCAGGATCAGGCCCAGTGCGGCAGGAGGTGGCAGCTTGATCTGAACCTGTGCAACTGCGATTGGGCTCAGTCTGGCAGCAGCTGGACGCTCAAACACCCCTAAATGTAGGGGAGGCAGTGGCTAAGTCGTATTAGCACTGAACTGCTAATCCATAGACCCAGGTAATGTTCTGGGGTACCTGGATTCAAATCCCACCATAGCAGATGGTAGAATTTGAATTCAATAAAAACCTGGAGTTAAGAGTCTAATGCTGACCATTGTCAATTTTTGGAAAAACCCATCTGGTCCACTCATGTCCTTTAGGGAAGAAAACTGCCATCCTTACCTGGTCTGGCCTACATGTAACTCCAGACTCTTAGCAATGTGGTTGACTCTTAACTGCCCTCTGGTCAATTAGGGGTGAGTAACACCCTCATCCTGTGAATGATTGATTTTTAAAAAAGTACCGTGGCACTGGGAACATACCCAGTTCGGCAGCAGATAGATGGGGGTGCAGGGTCAGCACGGGAAGGGTCAGGACAAGGGCCCATATGCCCGGTATGGCAACTAAAGTATGGCATGCCCCAGGATGGTCAGGAGCAGGGGGATCTGGAGAGTTGCTTTGTACCCCATGTGGAAACCCAGCAGCTCAGGGCTACGGTAGCACACCTGGACAAGCTTACAGATAAATCGGACCTGTGTGTACACTTCATGGCAGTGCTGAAGGCAGGAGAAATAAACAGCTGTGATAATGCTGAGATGGCCAAGTTGTTGCTGTTCTCCCTGGACAGCGAGCTGTACAAGGCTGTCTCACCAAGGAGGTGGAGTACATTGCCGCTGTCCAGGAACAAATCCTGGAAGCCACGGGCTTCAATGATGGAAGTCCATTCTCCCAGTGCAGAATACCATCCAAGTCGCAGAGGAAACCCTACAGGCATTCATGGATAGGCTGTGGCCTGTTTCTGTGAGTGCCTGTGGAGGATACCTCAACCGGGATAATCTCCAGCAGGACAACCCGGTCTGCTGGCTCCACATCCTGGCAGCCTACCGAGGTTGTGGACGAAGGCCGAGGAGACAGGAACCAGTCTGGTAGCGCAGGGCTCCTCTAACGCCTTTGAGGAACTTATGGAGGCACTCTGGGCCATACTCACAGGGTCAGGAAAGGCAGCTGGTGCAAGAGACCCCACTGCCCCATACCATCCTGACCCTGAGCTGTGACTAGAGCCGGAAAGGTTCGAGGTGAACCCATAGAAGGCACAAGCGGGCTAGTATGCCAGGGAATTCCTGGGGCTGACTGTGCAGTTGGGGGAAAGAGGAAAGACAGGATTCCGACGCTGAGGGCAACCACTAGGCTGGCACCCTAGCCAAGGAAAGCACCTGAACAGGTACCTGTTGAAGCCCAAGTGGCTCAGGCCTGACAGCAGCAGCCAGGAATGGAAAGGTGGGATGCACAAAAGGCGAAGTGTCGGGGTCCAGGACTTGAAGACAGTCTTGGTACAGGATCCCATCCTAAACCCTCTCCTGGGAATGCTGGTTGGGGGAGAGAATGTAGATAACTTGCAAAAAATAACAGTCAACACAGTGTGGAGGAAGCAGCTGGGAGCTGTGGGCTGTACTAAGGGACAGGGAAGTAGGCAGTGGCCCTGAACTGTAGAGATCCACCAGGGAAAGTTGCAGGCCGCAGGCCAAGGCTCTTGAAGACCCTCCCAGGCTAGGCTAGCCTGCGCACTGTTGGGACACAGGAGAATCCCCATTTAGAAAAGTGCGAGTCCTCACTTGTGGTCCTCACTGTATCTGCCACCCGTAGGCCGCAGGAAGCAAAAACCTGCCCCCGACAGTGAAAAGCATCCAAGGAAGGTCACAGGTTAGGCAGCAGCCCCACACTATGAGGAGCCCCAGAAGAAGTCTCAGTCCTACAGGCCCTAGAACCAGGGTTAGCTAAGTCCCTCCCAGGTCAGGTTAGCCTGCTTATGATTTGGGACTGAGAAGGATCCCCAGAATCTCCAAGGGCAGCTACAGTTTGACAGGTCACAGAGCCAGGGCCAGTGAACTGCTTCACAGGGCAGGATAGCTCAGCCCGAGTTAGGACTTGGGAGGTGCTCCAAAGCCAGGGACACTGTGGTTCCTAGAGGCAGCAGCCCCAGCGTGGGAAAAGCCTCCAGGGGAAGCCACAGACCACAGAGCTGAGGTCAATAAAGACCCTTCCAGGCCAGGTCAGCTCATCCTTTGTTTGGGTCTCGGCAGGACCCCCATCAAATAAAGAAGGAGAATGCTCTGAGCACTGAGGCTGGGGACACCATGGTTCCCAGGGTAGTTGGTGTCCAGAGGCTGCAGAAGGCACAGAATTGTCAAGTTCTAGCCTGGCCACCCGGAAACAGATAGAGCTGTACTTATCTTGATTCTAAATAGTTTTATCTGGAGTTTTGGGTTCAGAGTTTGTGTAATGTGTAAGATGTTGGAATGGTTTAATGTGGGGCTGAGCCTGAGAACAGCTGAAGGGCGAGGTTATGTTCTGTGTTTATCCAGGGAAGATTGGGTGAAATGGATAAGGTACGGTCGCAGGGGCAACACTGAGGAGTCACTCATCTATGGGTGCTTAGGAGGGACAGCACCCACCATCACCACCAGAAGTGGCACACTGAGTGTAACGAGGGAGGTGGCCAGGGTGGCTGGGGTTGAATTCGACTCAATACTCCAGCCACACTGGGTTCATCGACAGGGAGGCATCCATTCCATGCCTGACAACGAAGAGCACCAAGCCTGGGTTAGGGTAACAGAGGGAAAATGGGTATGCCTCGGCTGTAAGGTAGGGGTGACTCAGGAAATGGAGACCGGACACAACCCTGCCCACCAACCCGATGGTAGAAATTGACATAGATAGGTGTCCTCCTACTGCCAAGGGACCAAAGATGGTTTAGTCCTAGTTCCGAACCACAAATTACTTTACTAAGCTTAACTGAAGTACACTTAACTGAGTGGTGCCCACAGGAGACAGAGCGACCATCCTACTGCAGGAGACATTCCGAGGGTCCGATGAGCTAGAACTTGGTACACAAATGCAGCAGATCCATACACCTGTACCACAGGGAATACTGACACATTGGGAGTAGGAAGATGGAGAAAGGGGGAATCTGGAATGACACCACATTTCCTCTTCTGTCAGAATACCTCACTCCCCTACTCAAAGCATTGGAAGGGTCCCAGAAACATTTTATTTTTACACACTAAAACAGAAAACTGGGGAAAAGGTGAAGAAATAACAAAACTAACAGCACAGCCATGGTGAGATCTGGGGTTGGATGTGGAAATTCTTACTTGGATCTGGGTGATCTCCCACAGGTTGGTTTTATGTCAACTAGGAATTGTCATGTACTTACTGTGGGCCAGTTGTAGGGCAAGATATCAAGCCCACTGGTCCTAACACCAGACAGTATAACAATGAATCAGGAGTGTAAATGGGAGTATAAATTGTGTTTCTGTGGGGTCCTTTTTGAGGTGTGCATGTTTCCCTGTGAGAGCCCACATCTTACCATCTTCTTGAAGAAGGGCTCATGCCCGAAATGTCGATTCTCCTGCTCCTTGGATGCTGCCTGACCTGCTGCGCTTTTCCAGCAACGCATTTTCAGATCTTATCATATAAGTATAGTTAAGTTTTAAATCTCATGTTGTATGTGTGCACAGGCTAATATATACCTGATGATCTGTTTTTCTCTAATCCTACCTTTTGCTTTTCCATTCTGGGGAAGCTGCACTGTCTCTCAAGGGAGGAACAATGTGATTTTTGGGGTGAGGTCATTTGGGGAGTCGGCTTTTGGGTCTCGCTGATTTTTTGCTCACCCGGAGGACGTAGAGTATCAAAGGGGGAATATGTAAGATTGAGGAAATATCTCCAATATTTAAAATACTGGACAAACCATGAGCTTTTTAAAATGTTTAAAGGATAAAGGGGACAACTGGACAAAGTCCTGTGGAAAGTACACAAACCCCTAACTGCGCTTTTTGAGAAGATTTGTAGCTCAGGTTGAGATTCAGGTCGTACGTTTGCTTGCTGAGCTGGCAGGTTTGTTTTCAGATGTTTCATCACCAGACTACATAACATCATCAGTGAGCCTCCAGTGCAGTGCTGGTGTTCTGTCCTGCTTCTATTTGCAGGTCTTGGTCTATTAAGGTGGGTGATATCATTTCCGGTTCTTATTCTCGGATGTTGGTAAATGGGGTCCAAATCGATGTGTTTATTGAATGCCTAACCCACCTATCAAACCTAACTCACAGAATGGAGATGGCTGTCTGGAACCATTGTTCAGCCTGGAATTCCAATTCAGACCTCCTCTCTAAAAGGACAATCAATCGAAACCGACAGACTCTAACCCGAGACAACCTTTATTCCCTCAGGCTCCCCAGCACAGACAACATGGGGCCTACAGAGATACCGGACATTCAACCTCAACCAAAATCCATTCAAAAGCCAGAAACACAATGAAAAGCACAGATTTTTGGTGTGAAGAGGCCCACAATTGGTATATTTCTAGTCCCGATTTCACCTGGGACAGCAATCTGAGAGATTCCCAAGCGAGAGTGACCAGACACCAGCCTGTTCCAAACCAAGAGAACTGATGGCAACCGACCACGACCAGCAGAGCCAAAGACCAACAACTCCGCCAACCAACCGATTCAACCAATGCCACAGGTCCTCAGACACACCCTCAGTTGAAAACTGGGCCGGCACAACCAGCAGAAAGTAAAGAAAACCAGGTACTTAGCCAAGGCATCTAATAGACACCTTACTGCATCGGTGGACTCAACACAAACTGAAACAACCAATGCAATCTGAAGTCTTATCCAGGCTCTGAGTACCGCAAGTGGGGACAACCAGGTACATTTAGAAATCATGTTTTCTCAGTGGTGAGCTTAAAATCCCGAGACCCCAAAATTCCGATCTAGCTAGCAGGGAAGGGAAGGCGGGTGGGTGAGTGTGCATTGGGACCCAAGGGTAGGATGTCTGGTTAAAAATTCTGTAATTAAAACTGTTGTACTTCTGTGAGTGTCAGTAGGAGAAGGTTCTAATAGTGTTAATCTAGCTCATTGTGTATTTAATAGGACTACTGTTCTTTGTATAATTAATTGTGTCAACTTTCTTACTTATTGCATTTATCTGTTTTTCTTGTATTATCCTTACCAATTGTATTTTAAATAAATGCAGAGATTCTTTTGCCCAGAAACACTTGCCTACTTTTTCTTCATTTCACATTCCCTCAACAAATCCAGTGTCCAGAACCAGAAATCTGAGAGTGATTTGAACCACTTAAAAATCAAGATTGCAAACCAGAACCTTAGACACAGAAGAAATGATTCATGTCACATATGCAACAAATCATGCTCAAGGTCCTGGAACCTCTTGTTCCACCAGAGAATTTACACAGGGGAGTAAAAGGTTTGTGATAAAGCAAGGTAGGAACCCTACTGGTGTGTGTTCTTGTAATGAAACTCCACACAGTTGTTTTATCTCTCAGAATATCAGCAGACCCACATGGGAGCTATGTACCCAAGTATTTGCCAGTCTGAGATCAGAATGTGAATTCCCTCTCTAACAGTATTATCAATCAACCTAAAAAACAAAGACTGCAGTACCTCAAGATGACAGTTCACCGCTACCTTTTCAAGGGCAACTCGGGGCAGGTAATAAATGCTGGTCCTGCCAGTGATGCCCAAGTCCCATGAGTGAATTAAAATAAACTCTACACAGTCTCACTATGCAGGGTGTTCAGTGGGACTGGGACACAGAACAAGAAGCAGCTTTCACTCCCATCAAACTAGTGATGACATCACCAGTGCTGAGGGATTATGATGTCAACAATGGAGTGACCCTGCAGTGTGATGTCAGTGAAACAGGACTTGGAGTAACCCCCAGGCAGTGAGGGCAACCTGCTGTCATAGAGTCATAGAGATGTACAGCACGGAAACACCCTTCAGTCCAACCCGTCCATGCTGACCATATATCCCAACCCAATCTAGTCCCACCTGCCAGCATCTGGTCCATATCCCTCCAAACCCTTCTTATTCATATACTCATCCAGATGCCTTTTAAAAGATGCAATTGTACTCACCTCCACCACTTCCTCTGGCAGCTCATTCTATACACATACCACCCTCTGAGTGAAAAAGTTGCCCCTGAGGTCTCTTTTATATCTTTCCCCTCTCACCCTAAACCTATGCCCTCTAGCTCTGGACTCCCATGCCCCTCATGACGTTATAAACCTCTATAAGGTCACCCCTCAGCCTCCAACTCTCCAGGGAAAACAGCCATAGCCTATTCAACCTCTCCCTATAGCTCAAATCCTCCAACCCTGGCAACATCCTTGTAAATCCTTTCTGAACCCTTTCAAGTTTCACAACATCCTTCTGACGGGAAGGAGACCAGAATTGCATGCAATGTTCCAACAGTGGCCTAACCAATGTCCTGTACAGCTGCAACATGACCTCCCAACTGCTGTACTCAACACTCTGACCAATAAAGGAAAGCATACCAAATGCCTTCTTCACTCTCCTATCTACCTGTGACTCTACTTTCAAGGAGTTATGAACCTGCACTTCAAGGTCTCTTTGTTCAGCAACACTCCCTAGGACCTTACCATTAAGTGTATACGTCCTGCTAAGATTTGCTTTCTCAAAATGCAACACCTCGCATTTCTCTAAATTAAACTCCATCTGCCACTTCTCAGCCCATTGGCCCATCTGGTCAAGATCCCGTTGTAATCTGAGATAACCTTCTTCGCTGTCCACTATACCTCCAATTTTGGTGTCATCAGCAAACTTACTAACTACACCTCTTATGCTCACATCCAAATCATTTGTATAAATGATAAAAAGTAGTGGACCCAGCACCGATCCTTGTGGCACTCCACTGGTCACAGGCCTCCAGTCTGAAAAACAACCCTCCACCACCACTCTCTGTCTTCTACCTTTGAGCCAGTTCTGTACTCAAATGGCAGGTTCTCCCTATATTCCATGTGATCTAACCTTGCTCACCAGTCTCCCATAGGAAACCTTGTCGGACGCCTTATGGAAGTCCATATAGATCACATCCACCACTCTGCCCTCATCAATCCTCTTTGTTGCTTCTTCAAAAAACTCAATCAAGTTTGTGAGACATGATATCTCATGCATAAAAACATGTTGACTACCCTTAATCAGTCCTTGCCTTGTACATGTCCATCCTGTCCCTCAGGATTCCCTCCAACAACTTGCCCACCACGGACATCAGGCTCACTAGTCTATAATTCCCTGGCTTGTCCTTACTACCTTTCTTCAACACGTTAGCCAACCTCCAGTCTTCTGGCACCTCACCTATGATAATCGATACAAATATCTCAGTAAGAGGCCTAGCAATCACTTCCCTAGCTTCCCACAGTGTTCTAGGGTACACCTGATCAGGTCCTGGGGATTTATCCACTTTTACGCATTTCAATACATCCAGCACTTCCTCCTCTTTACTATGAACATTTTTCAAGATGTCACCATCTATTTTCCTACAGTCTATATCTTCCATATCCTTTTCCACAGTAAATACTGATGCAAAATACTCATTTAGTATCTCCCCCATTCTCTGTGGCTCCACACAAAGGCCACCTTGCTGACCTTTGAGGGGCCCTATTCTCTCCCTTGTTACCCTTTTGACCTTAATGTATTTGTAAAAACCCTTTGGATTCTCCTTAACTATTTGCCAAAGCTATCTCATGTCCCCTTTTTGCCCTCCTGATTTCCCTCTTAAGTGTACTCCTACTGCCTTTATACTCTTCTAAGGATTCACTTGATCTATTCTGTCTATACCTGACATCTGCTTCCTTCTTTTTCTTAACCAAACCCTCAATTTCTTTAGTCATCCAGCATTTCCTAGCCAGCCTTTTCCTTCACCCTAACAGGAATATACTTCCTCAGGACTCTTGTTATCTCATTTCTGAAGTCTTTCCATTTTCCTTTACCTGCGAACATCTGCGCCCAATCAGCTTTTGAAATTTCTTGCTTAATACCATCAAAATGGGCCATCCTCCAATTTAGAACTTCAACTTTTAGATCTGGTCTATCCTTTTCCATCATTATTTTAAAACTAATAGCATTGTGTTTGCATCCAGAGAGTTAACACAAACTGAACAACACTGTGTACTGATTGAGTGTAAGGACCTGATTATTGTGTTCTGGCTATTGTGTTATGTAAAGAATGTATCTTCTTGTAAAGAGATATCACTGGGAAGTGAAGTACAAGCAAGGAAGCAGATGTACATCAATGACATACTGTTGAGTGCTGCACTGTCTAAGAAGGAAATTGATGCAGGTACACAGTGTGAAATAATCCAGATTCAACAAGAACAACAGCACAACAACCTTCATTCCTGATGAAGGGTTTTTGTCTGAAACATCGATTTTCCTGATCCTCGGATGCTGCCTGACCTGCTGTGCTTTTCCAGCACCACTCTAATCTAGACTCTGATTTCCAGCATCTGCAGTCCTCACTTTTGCCATCTATGCTTCAAGAGGTGTCAATCCAATGGTAACATTGGTCCAGATCTTCTAGTCTCGAAGTCATCAGAGACTGGTCATAAAACATAAAATGTACAATGAAACCCCTTGCAAGTTCAAACATACTGATCCAATAGGAATTTCTTGAAAAGTTTCTAAGTCTGATGGGGAAAAAGACTGAAAAAGTCTCCAAATCTGAATCAATATCACAGACTTTGCTCAGTTTCAATGTCGTCATGTAAATTCTGTCATTTTATTTTTCTGTATTAACTGTGGACTGAAATGAGAAAAGATTTGTTTTAAAGCCAAGAATTCCTGCAGGATTGTTGACTGTTTGAAAACAAGTAACCTGAATGTCATTGCAGGTATCTTTCAAACAAATGCTGGTTCCAGCAGTATCTGAAATGTCATCACAGAGTCATAGAGATGTACAGCATGGAAACAGACCCTTTGGTCCAACCTATCCACGCCGACCAGATAACCCAACCCAATCTTGTCCCACCTGCCAGCATCCGGCCCATATACCTCCAAACCCTTCCTATTCATATACCCATCCAAATGCCTCTTAAATGTTGCAATTGTACCAGCCTCTACCACATCCTCTGGCAGCTCATTCCATACACGTACCACCCTCTGCATGAAAACGTTGCTCCTTAGGTCTCTTTTGTACCTTTCCCCTCTCACCCTAAACCTGTGCCCTCTAGTTCTGGACTCCCCAATCCCAGGGAAAATACTTTGTATGTTTATCCTATCCATGCCCCTCAATAATTTTGCAAACCTCTATAAGGTCACCCCTTGGGTGAACCAGTCCCCATGCCACCTGCAAACCGGGCGGCACGGTGGCACAGTGGTTAGCACTGCTGCCTCACAGCACCAGAGACCTGGGTTCAATTCCCGACTCAGGCGACTGACTGTGTGGAGTTTGCACATTCTCCCCGTGTCTGCGTGGGTTTCCTCCGGGTGCTCCGGTTTCCTCCCACAGTCCAAAGATGTGCAGGTCAGGTGAATTGGCCATTCTAAATTGCCCGTAGTGTTAGGTTAGGGGTATGCGTGGGTTGCGCTTTGGCGGGGCGGTGTGGACTTGTTGGGCCGAAGGGCCTGTTTCCACACTGTAAGTAATCTAATCTAATCAGTGAAAGCATCTGGAGAAGGAAGACCAAGAGCAACTTTCTGAGCAGCACAAGATTCACAAGAATCATCTCTGCAATGCTATGAACAGGAACCACTCTCACTTTTTTCCATGTGTACAAAGTAGAGTGTGAAAGGGTATTAGATTTTTAACTAATAGAGTTATATGCCAGAAGCTCCTAATTGTCAACATGTATCTCGAGTCTGTTTACTTAGGATCATATCCCTTTCAGTGTGAAAATAGCCATTTGGTCTAACAAGTCCACACCAACCCCTCGAAGAGTAACCCACCCAGACCCATTCCCCGACCCGAATACTCTACATTTCCTGATTAACACATTTCTGAACACTATGGGCAATTTCGCATAGCTAACCTGCAGAAGTTAGGGAGGGTGGGCCGGTGTAGTGAGTGGGTCAAGTGGCAGATGGGTTGGGCGGGTTGGATTGTGAGAGAAAACCAGAGTACCCAGACACAGGGAGATTGTGCAAACTCAACACAGGCAGTCACCTGAGGCTGGAATTGAATCCAGGTCCCTGGAGCTGCGAGGCAGGAGTGCGAACCACTGAGCCACCGTAACTTGTAACGCATAGTCATTGTTGTTAAGTACAGAAACTTGGATTATTTTCTGTTATTGTGGGTCTAAATCACATGTAAATTGCAGAATTTTTAAAAATATATTTAATATTTATGATTTCTCCAAGATATAGCGAGGCTTGATTTTCAGTGTGCTACTCCAGCGAGGTGAAACATTTAACAGAGTAATTGCACAGGAGATTTTAATCTATAACCCCCAAACTAACCTCTGATCCATTGACTGGAGCCAACTGACCCCATCACCTCTGACTTTTGGCAGGAGAATTTTACTGCCAAACCTGACCACCTTCCTAGATGCAACCTGACCATCCCTAAACCTCGATCACCTCTGATCAGACTGGACGAATCCCCAACCTGACAACCCCTCCTGTCCTAAAACCCAACCTACCTGACCATTCTCCCACACAACCCATCTGCCACTTGACCCACTCACTACACCAGCCCACCCTCCCTAACTACTGACCATTCACACATTGATGCACTTATATCATTACATTCACACTGGACCTTTACCTTTGGGCAGCTGGTCTGATAATAAATGGCACATCTTTTGCACAGATTCTCTTCATTGCTGTCTGTGTGGATTCCTGCACTGATTCTCTTCACTGCTGTCTGTGTGGATTCCTGCACTGATTGTCTTCACTACTCTCTGTGTGGATTCCTGCACTGATTCCCCTCACTGCTGTCTGTGTGGATTCCTACACTGATTCTCTTCACTGCTCTGTGTGTGAATTCCTGCACAGATTCTCTTCACTGCAGTCTGTGTGGATCCCTGCACTGATTCCCCTCACTGCTGTCTGTGTAGATTCCTGCACTGACTCCCTTCCCTGCTGTGTATGTGGATTCCTGCACTGATTTCCTTCACTGTTCTCTGTGTGGATTCCTGCACTGATTCTCCTCACTGCAGTCTGTGTGGATACCTGCACTGATTCTCTTCACTGTTGTCTGTGTGGATTCCTGCACTGATTTCCCTGAATGCTGTCTGTGTGGATTCCTGCACTGATTCTCTTCACTGCTCTCTGTGTGGATTCCTGCACTGATTCCCTTCACTGGTCTCTGTGTAATTTTGTGCACGGATTCCCCTCACTGTTGTCTGTGTGGATTCCAGCACTGATTCCCCTCACTGCTGTCTGTGTAGATTACTGCACTTACTCCCTTCCCTGCTGTCTGTGTGGATTCCTGCACTGATTTCCTTCACTGTTCTCTGTGTGGATTACTGCACTGATTCTCCTCACTGCAGTCTGTGTGGATACCTGCACTGATTCTCTTCACTGGTGTCTGTGTGGATTCCTGCACTGATTCCCCTGAATGCTGTCTGTGTGGATTCCTGCACTGATTGTCTTCACTGCTGTCTGTGTGGATTCCTGCACTGATTCCCCTCACTGCTGTCTGTGTGAATTCCTGCACTGATTCCCCTCACTGCTGTCTGTGTGGATTCCTGCACTGATTCTCTTCACTGCTATCTGTGTGATTTTGTGCACCGATTCACTTCACTGCTTCTGTGTGGATTCCTGCGCGGATTCTCTTCACTGCTATCTGTGTGAGTTTATGCACCGATTCTTTTCACTGCTTCTGTGTTGATTTCTGCACTGATTCTCTTCACTGCTCTGTGTTGATTTGTGCACTGAAACACCTCAGTGCTGTCTGTGTGGATTCCTGCACAGAATTCCCATCACTGCTGTCTCTGTGGATTCCTGCACTGATTGTCTTCACTATTCTCTCTGTGGATTCCTGCACTGATTCCTCTCACTGCTGTCTGTGTGGATTCCTGCACTGATTGTCTTCACTAGTTTCTGTGTGCATTCCTGCACTGATTCCTCTCACTGCTGTTCGTGTGGATTCCTGCACTGATTCCCCTCACTGCTATCTGTGTGGATTCCTGCACTAATTCTCGTCACTGCTCTCTGTGTGAATTCCTGCACTGATTCTCTTCACTGCTGCCTGTGTGGATTCCTGCACTGATTCTCTTCACTGCGGTCTGTGTGGATTCCTGCACTGATTCCCCTCAATGCTGTCTGTGTGGATTCCTGCACTGATTCTCTTCACTGCTGTCTGTGTTGATTCCTGCACAGATTCCCTTCACTGCTCTCTGTGTAAGTTTGTGCACTAATTCCCCTCACTGCTGTCCGTGTGGATTCCTGCACTGATTGTCTTCACTGGTGTCTGTGTGGATTCTTGAACTGATTCCCCTCAATGCTCTCTGTGTGAATTCCTGCACGGATTCTCTTCACTGCTGTCTGTGTGGATTCCTGCACTGATTCTCTTCACTGCTATCTGTGTGATTTTATGCAGCAATTCTCTTCACTGCTTCTATGTTGATTCCTGCACTGATTCTCTTCACTGCTCTGTGTTGATTCCTGTACTGATACACCTCAGTGCTTGTCTGTGTGGATTTCTGCTCTGAATTCCCCTCACTGCTGTCTGTGTGGATTCCTGCACTGATTCTCTTCACTGCTGTCTGTGTGGATTCCTGCACTGATTCCCCTCACTGCTGTCTGTGTGGATTCCTGCACTGATTCCCCTCACTGCTGTCTGTGTGGATTCCTGCACTGATTCCCTTCACTGCTTTTGTGTGGATTCCTGCACTGATTCTCTTCACTGCTATCTGTGTGGATTCCTGCACTGATTCCCCTCACTGCTGTCTGTGTGGATTCCCGCACTGATTCCCCTGACTGCTCTCTGTGTGGATTTCTGCACTGATTCTCTTCACTGCTGTCTGTGTGGATTCCTGCACTGATTCCCCTGAATGCTGTCTGTGTGGATTCCTGCACTGATTCTCTTCACTGCTGTCAGTGTGGATTCCTGCACTGATTCCCTTCACTGCTCTGTGTTGATTCCTGTACTGATACACCTCAGTGCTGTCTGTGTGGATTCCTGCACAGAATTCCCTTCACTTCTGTCTGTGTGTATTCCTGCACTGATTCCCTTCACTCTTCTCTCTGTGGATTCCTGCTCTGATTCCCCTCACTGCTGTCTGTGTGGATTCCTGCACTGATTCTCTTCACTGCTGCCTGTGTGGATTCCTGCACTGATTCTCTTCACTGCGGTCTGTGTGGATTCCTGCACTGATTCCCCTCAATGCTCTCTGTGTGGATTCCTGCACTGATTCTCTTCACTGCTGTCTGTGTTGATTCCTGCACAGATTCCCTTCACTGCTCTCTGTGTACGTTTGTGCACTGATTCCCCTCACTGCTGTCCGTGTGGATTCCTGCACTGATTGTCTTCACTGGTGTCTGTGTGGATTCTTGAACTGATTCCCCTCACTGCTCTCTGTGTGAATTCCTGCACGGATTCTCTTCACTGCTGTCTGTGTGGATTCCTGCACTGATTCTCGTCACTGCTCTGTGTTGATTCCTGTACTGATACACCTCAGTGCTTGTCTGTGTGGATTTCTGCTCTGAATTCCCCTCACTGCTGTCTTTGTGGATTCCTGCACTGATTCTCTTCACTGCTGTCTGTGTGGATTCCTGCACTGATTCCCCTCACTGCTGTCTGTGTGGATTCCCGCACTGATTCCCCTGACTGCTCTCTGTGTGGATTTCTGCACTGATTCTCTTCACTGCTGTCTGTGTGGATTCCTGCACTGATTCCCCTGAATGCTGTCTGTGTGGATTCCTGCACTGGTTCTCTTCACTGCTGTCAGTGTGGATTCCTGCACTGATTCCCTTCACTGCTCTCTGTGTGGATTACTGCACTGATTGTCCTCACTGCAGTCTGTGTGGATACCTGCACTGATTCTCTTCACTGCTGTCTGTGTGGATTCCTGCACTGATTCTCTTCACTGCTCTGTGTTGATTCCTGTACTGATACACCTCAGTGCTTGTCTGTGTGGATTTCTGCTCTGAATTCCCCTCACTGCTGTCTGTGTGGATTCCTGCACTGATTCTCTTCACTGCTGTCTGTGTGGATTCCTGCACTGATTCCCCTCACTGCTGTCTGTGTGGATTCCCGCACTGATTCCCCTGACTGCTCTCTGTGTGGATTTCTGCACTGATTCTCTTCACTGCTGTCTGTGTGGATTCCTGCACTGATTCCCCTGAATGCTGTCTGTGTGAATTCCTGCACTGATTCCCCTCACTGCTGTCTGTGTGGATTCCTGCACTGATTCTCTTCACTGCTATCTGTGTGATTTTGTGCACCGATTCACTTCACTGCTTCTGTGTGGATTCCTGCACTGATTCTCTTCACTGCTATCTGTGTGATTTTATGCACCGATTCTTTTCACTGCTTCTGTGTTGATTCGTGCACTGATTCTCTTCACTGCTCTGCGTTGATTCGTGCACTGATACACCTCAGTGCTGTCTGTGTGGATTCCTGCACAGAATTCCCTTCACTGCTGTCTGAGTGGATTCCTGCACTGATTCCCTTCACTCTTCTCTCTGTGGATTCCTGCACTGATTCCCCTCACTGCTGTCTGTGTGGATTCCTGCACTGATTCTCTTCACTGCTGCCTGTGTGGATTCCTGCACTGATTCTCTTCACTGCGGTCTGTGTGGATTCCTGCACTGATTCCCCTCAATGCTCTCTGTGTTGATTCCTGCACAGATTCCCTTCACTGCTCTCTGTGTACGTTTGTGCACTGATTCCCCTCACTGCTGTCCGTGTGGATTCCTGCACTGATTGTCTTCACTGGTGTCTGTGTGGATTCTTGAACTGATTCCCCTCACTGCTCTCTGTGTGAATTCCTGCACGGATTCTCTTCACTGCTGTCTGTGTGGATTCCTGCACTGATTCTCTTCACTGCTATCTGTGTGATTTTATGCACCGATTCTCTTCACTGCTTCTATGTTGATTCCTGCACTGATTCTCTTCACTGCTCTGTGTTGATTCCTGTACTGATACACCTCAGTGCTTGTCTGTGTGGATTTCTGCTCTGAATTCCCCTCACTGCTGTCTGTGTGGATTCCTGCACTGATTCTCTTCACTGCTGTCTGTGTGGATTGCTGCACTGATTCCCATCACTGCTGTCTGTGTGGATTCCTGCACTGATTCCCTTCACTGCTTTTGTGTGGATTGCTGCACTGATTCTCTTCACTGCTATCTGTGTGGATTCCTGCACTGATTCCCCTCACTTCTGTCTGTGTGGATTCCTGCACTGATTCCCCTGACTGCTCTCTGTGTGGATATCTGCACTGATTCTCTTCACTGCTGTCTGTGTGGATTCCTGCACTGATTCCCCTGAATGCTGTCTGTGTGGATTCCTGCACTGATTCTCTTCACTGCTGTCTCTGTGGATTCCTGCACTGATTCCCTTCACTGCTCTCTGTGTGGATTCCTGCACTGATTCTCCTCACTGCAGTCTGTGTGGATACCTGCACTGATTCTCTTCACTGCTGTCTGTGTGGATTCCTGCACTGATTCTCTTCACTGCTGTCTGTGTGGATTCCTGCACTGATTCTCTTCACTGCTGTCTGTGTGGATTCCTGCACTGATTCCCTTCACTGCTCTCTGTGTAATTTTGTGCAGGGATTCCCCTCACTGTTGTCTGTGTGCATTCCTGCACTGATTCCCCTCACTGCTGTCTGTGTGAATTCCTGCACTGATTCCCCTCACTGCTGTCTGTGTGGATTCCTGCACTGATTCTCTTCACTGCTATCTGTGTGATTTTATGCACCGATTCTTTTCACTGCTTCTGTGTTGATTCCTGCACTGATTCTCTTCACTGCTCTGTGTTGATTCGTGCACTGATACACCTCAGTGCTGTCTGTGTGGATTCCTGCACAGAATTCCCATCACTGCTGTCTGTGTGGATTCCTGCACTGATTCCCTTCACTCTTCTCTCTGTGGATTCCTGCACTGATTCCCTTCACTCTTCTCTCTGTGGATTCCTGCACTGATTCCCCTCACTGCTATCTGTGTGGATTCCTGCACTAATTCTCGTCAGTGCTCTCTGTGTTAATTCCTGCACTGATTCTCTTCACTGCAGTCTGTGTGGATCCCTGCACTGATTCTCTTCACTGCTGCCTGTGTGGATTCCTGCACTGATTCTCTTCACTGCGGTCTGTGTGGATTCCTGCACTGATTCCCCTCCATGCTGTCTGTGTGGATTCCTTCACTGATTCTCTTCACTGCTGTCTGTGTTGATTCCTGCACTGATTCCCTTCACTGCTCTCTGTGTTATTTTTTGCACTGATTCCCCTCACTGCTGTCCGTGTGGATTCCTGCACTGATTCTCTTCACTGCTGCCTGTGTGCATTCCTGCACTGATTCTCTTCACTGCTGTCTGTGTTGATTCCTGCACTGATTCCCTTCACTGCTCTCTGTGTAATTTTGTGCACTGATTCCCCTCACTGCTGTCCGTGTGGATTCCTGCACTGATTGTCTTCACTGGTGTCTGTGTGGATTCTTGAACTGATTCCCCTCACTGCTCTCTGTGTGAATTACTGCACGGATTCTCTTCACTGCTGTCTGTGTGGATTCCTGCACTGATTCTCTTCACTGCTATCTCTGTGATTTTATGCACCGATTCTCTTCACTGCTTCTATGTTGATTCCTGCACTGATTCTCTTCACTGCTCTGTGTTGATTCCTGTACTGATACACCTCAGTGCTTGTCTGTGTGGATTTCTGCTCTGAATTCCCCTCACTGTTGTCTGTGTGGATTCCTGCACTGATTCTCTTCACTGCTGTCTGTGTGGATTGCTGCATTGATTCCCCTCACTGCTGTCTGTGTGGATTTCTGCACTGATTCCGTTCACTGCTCTCTGTGTGGATTCCTGCACTGATTCTCTTCACTGCTATCTGCGTGGATTCCTGCACTGATTCCCCTCACTGCTGTCTGTGTGGATTCCTGCACTGATTCCCCTGACTGCTCTCTGTGTGGATTTCTGCACTGATTCTCTTCACTGCTGTCTGTGTGGATTCCTGCACTGATTCCCCTGAATGCTGTCTGTGTGGATTCCTGCACTGATTCCCTTCACTGCTCTCTGTGTAATTTTGTGCACGGATTCCCCTCACTGTTGTCTGTGTGCATTCCTGCACTGATTCCCCTCACTGCTGTCTGTGTGAATTCCTGCACTGATTCCCCTCACTGCTGTCTGTGTGGATTCCTGCACTGATTCTCTTCACTGCTATCGGTATGATTTTGTGCACCGATTCACTTCACTGCTTCTGTGTGGATTCCTGCACGGATTCTCTTCACTGGTATCTGTGTGATTTTATGCACCGATTCTATTCACTGCATCTGTGTTGATTCCTGCACTGATTCTCTTCACTGCTCTGTGTGGATTCCTGCACGGATTCTCTTCACTGGTATCTGTGTGATTTTATGCACCGATTCTATTCACTGCATCTGTGTTGATTCCTGCACTGATTCTCTTCACTGCTCTGTGTTGATTCCTGCACTGATACACCTCAGTGCTGTCTGTGTGGATTCCTGCACTGATTCTCTTCACTGCTATCTGTGTGATTTTATGCACCGATTCTTTTCACTGCTTCTGTGTTGATTCCTGCACTGATTCTCTTCACTGCTCTGTGTTGATTCGTGCACTGATACACCTCAGTGCTGTCTGTGTGGATTCCTGCACAGAATTCCCATCACTGCTGTCTGTGTGGATTCCTGCACTGATTCCCTTCACTCTTCTCTCTGTGGATTCCTGCACTGATTCCCTTCACTCTTCTCTCTGTGGATTCCTGCACTGATTCCCCTCACTGCTATCTGTGTGGATTCCTGCACTAATTCTCGTCAGTGCTCTCTGTGTTAATTCCTGCACTGATTCTCTTCACTGCAGTCTGTGTGGATCCCTGCACTGATTCTCTTCACTGCTGCCTGTGTGGATTCCTGCACTGATTCTCTTCACTGCGGTCTGTGTGGATTCCTGCACTGATTCCCCTCCATGCTGTCTGTGTGGATTCCTGCACTGATTCTCTTCGCTGCTGTCTGTGTTGATTCCTGCACTGATTCCCTTCACTGCTCTCTGTGTTATTTTTTGCACTGATTCCCCTCACTGCTGTCCGTGTGGATTCCTGCCCTGATTCTCTTCACTGCTGCCTGTGTGCATTCCTGCACTGATTCTCTTCACTGCTGTCTGTGTTGATTCCTGCACTGATTCCCTTCACTGCTCTCTGTGTAATTTTGTGCACTGATTCCCCTCACTGCTGTCCGTGTGGATTCCTGCACTGATTGTCTTCACTGGTGTCTGTGTGGATTCTTGAACTGATTCCCCTCACTGCTCTCTGTGTGAATTCCTGCACGGATTCTCTTCACTGCTGTCTGTGTGGATTCCTGCACTGATTCTCTTCACTGCTATCTGTGTGATTTTATGCACCGATTCTCTTCACTGCTTCTTTGTTGATTCCTGCACTGATTCTCTTCACTGCTCTGTGTTGATTCCTGTACTGATACACCTCAGTGCTTGTCTGTGTGGATTTCTGCTCTGAATTCCCCTCACTGTTGTCTGTGTGGATTCCTGCACTGATTCTCTTCACTGCTGTCTGTGTGGATTGCTGCACTGATTCCCCTCACTACTGTCTGTGTGGATTTCTGCACTGATTCCGTTCACTGCTCTCTGTGTGGATTCCTGCACTGATTCTCTTCACTGCTATCTGCGTGGATTCCTGCACTGATTCCCCTCACTGCTGTCTGTGTGGATTCCTGCACTGATTCCCCTGACTGCTCTCTGTGTGGATTTCTGCACTGATTCTCTTCACTGCTGTCTGTGTGGATTCCTGCACTGATTCCCCTGAATGCTGTCTGTGTGGATTCCTGCACTGATTCCCTTCACTGCTCTCTGTGTAATTTTGTGCACGGATTCCCCTCACTGTTGTCTGTGTGCATTCCTGCACTGATTCCCCTCACTGCTGTCTGTGTGAATTCCTGCACTGATTCCCCTCACTGCTGTCTGTGTGGATTCCTGCACTGATTCTCTTCACTGCTATCGGTATGATTTTGTGCACCGATTCACTTCACTGCTTCTGTGTGGATTCCTGCACGGATTCTCTTCACTGGTATCTGTGTGATTTTATGCACCGATTCTATTCACTGCATCTGTGTTGATTCCTGCACTGATTCTCTTCACTGCTCTGTGTGGATTCCTGCACGGATTCTCTTCACTGGTATCTGTGTGATTTTATGCACCGATTCTATTCACTGCATCTGTGTTGATTCCTGCACTGATTCTCTTCACTGCTCTGTGTTGATTCCTGCACTGATACACCTCAGTGCTGTCTGTGTGGATTCCTGCACAGAATTCCCATCACTGCTGTCTGTATGTATTCCTGCACTGATTCCCTTCACTGTTCTACTCTGTGAATTCGTGCACTGATTCCCCTGACTGCTGTCTGTGTGGATTCCTGCACTGATTCTCTTCACTGCTATCTGTGTGATTTTGTGCACTGATTCACTTCACTGCTTCTGTGTGGATTCCTGCACTGATTCTCTTCACTGCTATCTGTGTGATTTTGTGCACTGATTCTCTTCACTGCAGTCTGTGTGCATTTCTGCACTGATTCCTCTCACTGCTGTTCGTGTGGATTCCTGCACTGATTCCCCTCACTGCTGTCTGTGTCGATTCCTGCACTAATTCTCGTCACTGCTCTCTGTGTGAATTCCTGCACTGATTCTCTTCACTGCTATCTGTGTGGATCCCTGCACTGATTCTCTTCACTGCTGCCTGTGTGGATTCCTGCACTGATTCTCTTCACTGCGGTCTGTGTGGATTCCTGCACTGATTCCACTCAATGCTGTCTGTGTGGATTCCTGCACTGATTCTCTTCACTGCTATCTGTGTGATTTTATGCACCGATTCTCTTCACTGCTTCTATGTTGATTCCTGCACTGATTCTCTTCACTGCTCTGTTTTGATTCCTGTACTGATACACCTCAGTGCTTGTCTGTGTGGATTTCTGCTCTGAATTCCCCTCAGTGCTGTCTATGTGGATTCCTGCACTGATTCTCTTCACTGCTGTCTGTGTGAATTCCTGCACTGATTCCCCTCACTGCTGTCTGTGTGGATTCCTGCACTGATTCTCTTCACTGCTATCTGTGTGATTTTGTGCACCGATTCACTTCACTGCTTCTGTGTGGATTCCTGCACTGATTCTCTTCACTGCTATCTGTGTGATTTTATGCACCGATTCTTTTCACTGCTTCTGTGTTGATTCGTGCACTGATTCTCTTCACTGCTCTGCGTTGATTCGTGCACTGATACACCTCAGTGCTGTCTGTGTGGATTCCTGCACAGAATTCCCTTCACTGCTGTCTGTGTGGATTCCTGCACTGATTCCCTTCACTCTTCTCTCTGTGGATTCCTGCACTGATTCCCCTCACTGCTGTCTGTGTGGATTCCTGCACTGATTCTCTTCACTGCTGCCTGTGTGGATTCCTGCACTGATTCTCTTCACTGCGGTCTGTGTGGATTCCTGCACTGATTCCCCTCAATGCTCTCTGTGTTGATTCCTGCACAGATTCCCTTCACTGCTCTCTTTGTACGTTTGTGCACTGATACCCCTCACTGCTGTCCGTGTGGATTCCTGCACTGATTGTCTTCACTGGTGTCTGTGTGGATTCTTGAACTGATTCCCCTCACTGCTCTCTGTGTGAATTCCTGCACGGATTCTCTTCACTGCTGTCTGTGTGGATTCCTGCACTGATTCTCTTCACTGGTATCTGTGTGATTTTATGCACCGATTCTCTTCACTGCTTCTATGTTGATTCCTGCACTGATTCTCTTCACTGCTCTGTGTTGATTCCTGTACTGATACACCTCAGTGCTTGTCTGTGTGGATTTCAGCTTTGAATTCCCCTCACTGCTGAATGTATGGATTCCTGCACTGATTCTCTTCACTGCTGTCTGTGTGGATTGCTGCACTGATTCCCATCACTGCTGTCTGTGTGGATTCCTGCACTAATTCCCTTCACTGCTTTTGTGTGGATTGCAGCACTGATTCTCTTCACTGCTATCTGTGTGGATTCCTGCACTGATTCCCCTGAATGCTGTCTGTGTGGATTCCTGCACTGATTCTCTTCACTGCTGTCTCTGTGGATTCCTGCACTGATTCCCTTCACTGCTCTTTGTGTGGATTCCTGCACTGATTCCCCTCACTTCTGTCTGTGTGGATTCCTGCACTGATTCCCCTGACTGCTCTCTGTGTGGATATCTGCACTGATTCTCTTCACTGCTGTCTGTGTGGATTCCTGCACTGATTCCCCTGAATGCTGTCTGTGTGGATTCCTGCACTGATTCTCTTCACTGCTGTCTCTGTGGATTCCTGCACTGATTCCCTTCACTGCTCTTTGTGTGGATTCCTGCACTGATTCCCCTCACTTCTGTCTGTGTGGATTCCTGCACTGATTCCCCTGACTGCTCTCTGTGTGGATATCTGCACTGATTCTCTTCACTGCTGTCTGTGTGGATTCCTGCACTGATTCCCCTGAATGCTGTCTGTGTGGATTCCTGCTCTGATTCTCTTCACTGCTGTCTCTGTGGATTCCTGCACTGATTCCCTTCACTGCTCTTTGTGTGGATTCCTGCACTGATTCTCCTCACTGCAGTCTGTGTGGATACCTGCACTGATTCTCTTCACTGCTGTCTGTGTGGATTCCTGCACTGATTCTCTTCACTGCTGTCTGTGTGGATTCCTGCACTGATTCTCTTCACTGCTGTCTGTGTGGATTCCTGCACTGATTCCCTTCACTGCTCTCTGTGTAATTTTGTGCACGGATTCCCCTCACTGTTGTCTGTGTGCATTCCTGCACTGATTCCCCTCACTGCTGTCTGTGTGAATTCCTGCACTGATTCCCCTCACTGCTGTCTGTGTGGATTCCTGCACTGATTCTCTTCACTGCTATCTGTGTGATTTTATGCACCGATTCTTTTCACTGCTTCTGTGTTGATTCCTGCACTGATTCTCTTCACTGCTCTGTGTTGATTCGTGCACTGATACACCTCAGTGCTGTCTGTGTGGATTCCTGCACAGAATTCCCATCACTGCTGTCTGTGTGGATTCCTGCACTGATTCCCTTCACTCTTCTCTCTGTGGATTCCTGCACTGATTCCCTTCACTCTTCTCTCTGTGGATTCCTGCACTGATTCCCCTCACTGCTATCTGTGTGGATTCCTGCACTAATTCTCGTCAGTGCTCTCTGTGTTAATTCCTGCACTGATTCTCTTCACTGCAGTCTGTGTGGATCCCTGCACTGATTCTCTTCACTGCTGCCTGTGTGGATTCCTGCACTGATTCTCTTCACTGCGGTCTGTGTGGATTCCTGCACTGATTCCCCTCCATGCTGTCTGTGTGGATTCCTTCACTGATTCTCTTCACTGCTGTCTGTGTTGATTCCTGCACTGATTCCCTTCACTGCTCTCTGTGTTATTTTTTGCACTGATTCCCCTCACTGCTGTCCGTGTGGATTCCTGCACTGATTCTCTTCACTGCTGCCTGTGTGCATTCCTGCACTGATTCTCTTCACTGCTGTCTGTGTTGATTCCTGCACTGATTCCCTTCACTGCTCTCTGTGTAATTTTGTGCACTGATTCCCCTCACTGCTGTCCGTGTGGATTCCTGCACTGATTGTCTTCACTGGTGTCTGTGTGGATTCTTGAACTGATTCCCCTCACTGCTCTCTGTGTGAATTACTGCACGGATTCTCTTCACTGCTGTCTGTGTGGATTCCTGCACTGATTCTCTTCACTGCTATCTGTGTGATTTTATGCACCGATTCTCTTCACTGCTTCTATGTTGATTCCTGCACTGATTCTCTTCACTGCTCTGTGTTGATTCCTGTACTGATACACCTCAGTGCTTGTCTGTGTGGATTTCTGCTCTGAATTCCCCTCACTGTTGTCTGTGTGGATTCCTGCACTGATTCTCTTCACTGCTGTCTGTGTGGATTGCTGCATTGATTCCCCTCACTGCTGTCTGTGTGGATTTATGCACTGATTCCCTTCACAGCTCTCTGCGTGGATTCCTGCACTGATTCCCCTCACTGCTGTCTGTGTGGATTCCTGCACTGATTCCCCTGACTGCTCTCTGTGTGGATTTCTGCACTGATTCTCTTCACTGCTGTCTGTGTGCATTCCTGCACTGATTCCCCTGAATGCTGTCTGTGTGGATTCCTGCACTGATTCCCTTCACTGCTCTCTGTGTAATTTTGTGCACGGATTCCACTCACTGTTGTCTGTGTGCATTCCTGCACTGATTCCCCTCACTGCTGTCTGTGTGAATTCCTGCACTGATTCCCCTCACTGCTGTCTGTGTGGATTCCTGCACTGATTCTCTTCACTGCTATCTGTATGATTTTGTGCACCGATTCACTTCACTGCTTCTGTGAGGATTCCTGCACGGATTCTCTTCACTGGTATCTGTGTGATTTTATGCACCGATTCTATTCACTGCTCTGTGTTGATTCCTGCACTGATACACCTCAGTGCTGTCTGTGTGGATTCCTGCACAGAATTCCCATCACTGCTGTCTGTATGTATTCCTGCACTGATTCCCTTCACTATTCTACTCTGTGAATTCGTGCACTGATTCCCCTGACTGCTGTCTGTGTGGATTCCTGCACTGATTCTCTTCACTGCTATCTGTGTGATTTTGTGCACTGATTCACTTCACTGCTTCTGTGTGGATTCCTGCACTGATTCTCTTCACTGCTATCTGTGTGATTTTGTGCACTGATTCTCTTCACTGCTTCTGTAATTATTCCTGCACTGATTCTCTTCACTCCTCTGTGTTGATTCGTGCACTGATACACCTCAGTGCTGTCTGTGTGGATTCCTGCACAGAATTCCCATCACTGCTGTCTGTGTGGATTCCTGCACTGATTCCCTTCACTCTTCTCTCTGTGGATTCCTGCACTGATTCCCCTGACTGCTGTCTGTGTGGATTCCTGCACTGATTCTCTTCACTGCAGTCTGTGTGCATTCCTGCACTGATTCCTCTCACTGCTGTTCGTGTGGATTCCTGCACTGATTCCCCTCACTGCTGTCTGTGTCGATTCCTGCACTAATTCTCGTCACTGCTCTCTGTGTGAATTCCTGCACTGATTCTCTTCACTGCAGTCTGTGTGGATCCCTGCACTGATTCTATTCACTGCTGCCTGTGTGGATTCCTGCACTGATTCTCTTCATTGCGGTCTGTGTGGATTCCTGCACTGATTCCACTCAATGCTGTCTGTGTGGATTCCTGCACTGATTCTCTTCACTGCTATCTGTGTGATTTTATGCACCGATTCTCTTCACTGCTTCTATGTTGATTCCTGCACTGATTCTCTTCACTGCTCTGTTTTGATTCCTGTACTGATACACCTCAGTGCTTGTCTGTGTGGATTTCTGCTCTGAATTCCCCTCAGTGCTGTCTATGTGGATTCCTGCACTGATTCTCTTCACTGCTGTCTTTGTGGATTCCTGCAATGATTCCCCTCACTGCTGTCTGTGTGGATTACTGCACTGATTCCCTTCACTGCTCTCTGTGCGGATTTCTGCACAAATTCTCTTCACTGGTGTCTGTGTGGATTCCTGCACTGATTCTCTTCACTGCTGCCTGTGCGTATTCCTGCCCTGATTCCCTTCACTGCTGTCTGTGTGATTTTGTGCACTATTTTCCTTCCCTGCTGTCTGTGTGGATTCCTGCACTGATCCTCTTCACTGCTCTCTGTGTGGATTCCTGCACTGATTCGCCTCACTACTATCTGTGTGGATTCCTGCACTGATTCCCTTCACTGCTCTCTGTGTAAGTTTGTGCACTGATTCCCCTCACTGCTGTCTGTGTAGATTACTGCACTGATTTCCTTCACTGTTCTCTGTGTGGATTACTGCACTGATTCTCCTCACTGCAGTCTGTGTGGATACCTGCACTGATTCTCTTCACTGGTGTCTGTGTGGATTCCTGCACTGATTCCCCTGAATGCTGTCTGTGTGGATTCCTGCACTGATTGTCTTCACTGCTGTCTGTGTGGATTCCTGCACTGATTCCCCTGAATGCTGTCTGTGTGGATTCCTGCACTGATTGTCTTCACTGCTGTCTGTGTGGATTCCTGCACTGATTCCCCTCACTGCTGTCTGTGTGAATTCCTGCACTGATTCCCCTCACTGCTGTCTGTGTGGATTCCTGCACTGATTCTCTTCACTGCTATCTGTGTGATTTTGTGCACCGATTCACTTCACTGCTTCTGTGTGGATTCCTGCACGGATTCTCTTCACTGCTATCTGTCTGATTTTATGCACCGATTCTTTTCACTGCTTCTGTGTTGATTCGTGCACTGATTCTCTTCACTGCTCTGTGTTGATTTGTGCACTGATACACCTCAGTGCTGTCTGTGTGGATTCCTGCACAGAATTCCCATCACTGCTGTCTCTGTGGATTCCTGCACTGATTGTCTTCACGATTCTCTCTGTGGATTCCTGCACTGATTCCCCTCACTGCTGTCTGTGTGGATTCCTGCACTGATTGTCTTCACTAGTTTCTGTGTGGATTCCTGCACTGATTCCTCTCACTGCTGTTCGTGTGGATTCCTGGACTGATCCCCTCGCTGCTATCTGTGTGGATTCCTGCACTAATTCTCGTCACTGCACTCTGTGTGAATTCCTGCACTGATTCTCTTCACTGCTGCCTGTGTGGATTCCTGCACTGATTCTCTTCACTGCGGTCTGTGTGGATTCCTGCACTGATTCCCCTCAATGCTCTCTGTGTGGATTCCTGCACTGATTCTCTTCACTGCTGTCTATGTTGATTCCTGCACAGATTCCCTTCACTGCTCTCTGTGTAAGTTTGTGCAATAATTCCCTTCACTGCTGTCCGTGTGGATTCCTGCACTGATTGTCTTCACTGGTGTCTGTGTGGATTCTTGAACTGATTCCCCTCACTGCTCTCTGTGTGAATTCCTGCACGGATTCTCTTCACTGCTGTCTGTGTGGATTCCTGCACTGATTCTCTTCACTGCTATCTGTGTGGATTTCTGCACCGATTCTCTTCACTGCTTCTATGTTGATTCCTGCACTGATTCTCTTCACTGCTCTGTGTTGATTCCTGTACTGATACACCTCAGTGCTTGTCTGTGTGGATTTCTGCTCTGAATTCCCCTCACTGCTGTCTGTGTGGATTCCTGCACTGATTCTCTTCACTGCTGTCTGTGTGGATTCCTGCACTGATTCCCCTCACTGCTGTCTGTGTGGATTCCTGCACTGATTCCCTTCACTGCTTTTGTGTGGATTCCTGCACTGATTCTCTTCACTGCTATCTGTGTGGATTCCTGCACTGATTCCCCTCACTGCTGTCTGTGTGGATTCCCGCACTGATTCCCCTGACTGCTCTCTGTGTGGATTTCTGCACTGATTCTCTTCACTGCTGTCTGTGTGGATTCCTGCACTGATTCTCTTCACTGCTGTCAGTGTGGATTCCTGCACTGATTCCCTTCACTGCTCTCTGTGTGGATACCTGCACTGATTCTCTTCACTGCTCTCTGTGTAATTTTGTGCACGGATTCCCCTCACTGTTGTCTGTGTGCATTCCTGCACTGATTCCCCTCACTGCTGTCTGTTTGAATTCCTGCACTGATTCCCCTCACTGCTGTCTGTGTGGATTCCTGCACTGATTCTCTTCACTGGTATCTGTGTGATTTTGTGCACCGATTCACTTCACTGCTTCTGTGTGGATTCCTGCACTGATTCTCTTCACTGCTATCTGTGTGATTTTATGCACCGATTCTTTTCACTGCTTCTGTGTTGATTCGTGCACTGATTCTCTTCACTGCTCTGCGTTGATTCGTGCACTGATTCCCCTCACTGCTTCTGTGTTGATTCCTGCACTGATTCTCTTCACTTCTCTGTGTTGATTCGTGCACTGATACACCTCAGTGCTGTCTGTGTGGATTTCTGCACAGAATTCCCATCACTGCTGTCTGTGTGGATTCCTGCACTGATTCCCTTCACTCTTCTCTCTGTGGATTCCTGCACTGATTCCCTTCACTCTTCTCTCTGTGGATTCCTGCACTGATTCCCCTCACTGCTATCTGTGTGGATTCCTGCACTAATTCTCGTCAGTGCTCTCTGTGTGAATTCCTGCACTGATTCTCTTCACTGCAGTCTGTGTGGATCCCTGCACTGATTCTCTTCACTGCTGCCTGTGTGGATTCCTGCACTGATTCTCTTCACTGCGGTCTGTGTGGATTCCTGCACTGATTCCCCTCCATGCTGTCTGTGTGGATTCCTGCACTGATTCTCTTCACTGCTGTCTGTGTTGATTCCTGCACTGATTCCCTTCACTGCTCTCTGTGTTATTTTTTGCACTGATTCCCCTCACTGCTGTCTGTGTGGATTCCCGCACTGATTCCCCTGACTGCTCTCTGTGTGGATTTCTGCACTGATTCTCTTCACTGCTGTCTGTGTGGATTCCTGCACTGATTCCCCTCACTGCTGTCTGTGTGGATTCCTGCACTGATTCCCTTCACTGCTTTTGTGTGGATTCCTGCACTGATTCTCTTCACTGCTATCTGTGTGGATTCCTGCACTGATTCCCCTCACTGCTGTCTGTGTGGATTCCCGCACTGATTCCCCTGACTGCTCTCTGTGTGGATTTCTGCACTGATTCTCTTCACTGCTGTCTGTGTGGATTCCTGCACTGATTCCCCTGAATGCTGTCTGTGTGGATTCCTGCACTGATTCTCTTCACTGCTGTCAGTGTGGATTCCTGCACTGATTCCCTTCACTGCTCTCTGTGTGGATTACTGCACTGATTCTCCTCACTGCAGTCTGTGTGGATACCTGCACTGATTCTCTTCACTGCTGTCTGTGTGGATTCCTGCACTGATTCCCCTGAATGCTGTCTGTGTGGATTCCTGCACTGATTCTCTTCACTGCTGTCTGTGTGGATTCCTGCACTGATTCCCTTCACTGCTCTCTGGTAATTTTGTGCACGGATTCCCCTCACTGTTGTCTGTGTGCATTCCTGCACTGATTCCCGTCACTGCTGTCTGTGTGAATTCCTGCACTGATTCCCCTCACTGATGTCTGTGTGGATTCCTGCACTGATTCTCTTCACTGCTATCTGTGTGATTTTGTGCACCGATTCTTTTCACTGCTTCTGTATTGATTCCTGCACTGATTCTGTTCACTGCTATCTGTGTGATTTTATGCACCGATTCTTTTCACTGCTTCTGTGTTGATTCGTGCACTGATTCTCTTCACTGCTCTGCGTTGATTCGTGCACTGATACACCTCAGTGCTGTCTGTGTGGATTCCTGCACAGAATTCCCTTCACTGTTGTCTGTGTGGATTCCTGCACTGATTCCCTTCACTCTTCTCTCTGTGGATTCCTGCACTGATTCCCCTCACTGCTGTCTGTGTGGATTCCTGCACTGATTCTCTTCACTGCTGCCTGTGTGGATTCCTGCACTGATTCTCTTCACTGCGGTCTGTGTGGATTCCTGCACTGATTCCCCTCAATGCTCTTTGTGTGGATTCCTGCACTGATTCTCTTCACTGCTGTCTGTGTTGATTCCTGCACAGATTCCCTTCACTGCTCTCTGTGTACGTTTGTGCACTGATACCCCTCACTGCTGTCCGTGTGGATTCCTGCACTGATTGTCTTCACTGGTGTCTGTGTGGATTCTTGAACTGATTCCCCTCACTGCTCTCTGTGTGAATTCCTGCACGGATTCTCTTCACTGCTGTCTGTGTGGATTCCTGCACTGATTCTCTTCACTGCTATCTGTGTGATTTTATGCACCGATTCTCTTCACTGCTTCTATGTTGATTCCTGCACTGATTCTCTTCACTGCTCTGTGTTGATTCCTGTACTGATACACCTCAGTGCTTGTCTGTGTGGATTTCTGCTCTGAATTCCCCTCACTGCTGTCTGTGTGGATTCCTGCACTGATTCTCTTCACTGCTGTCTGTGTGGATTGCTGCACTGATTCCCATCACTGCTGTCTGTGTGGATTCCTGCACTGATTCCCTTCACTGCTTTTGTGTGGATTGCTGCACTGATTCTCTTCACTGCTATCTGTGTGGATTCCTGCACTGATTCCCCTCACTTCTGTCTGTGTGGATTCCTGCACTGATTCCCCTGACTGCTCTCTGTGTGGATATCTGCACTGATTCTCTTCACTGCTGTCTGTGTGGATTCCTGCACTGATTCCCCTGAATGCTGTCTGTGTGGATTCCTGCACTGATTCTCTTCACTGCTGTCTCTGTGGATTCCTGCACTGATTCCCTTCACTGCTCTCTGTGTGGATTCCTGCACTGATTCTCCTCACTGCAGTCTGTGTGGATTCCTGCACTGATTCTCCTCACTGCAGTCTGTGTGGATACCTGCACTGATTCTCTTCACTGCTGTCTGTGTGGATTCCTGCACTGATTCTCTTCACTGCTGTCTGTGTGGATTCCTGCACTGATTCTCTTCACTGCTGTCTGTGTGGATTCCTGCACTGATTCTCCTCACTGCAGTCTGTGTGGATTCCTGCACTGATTCTCCTCACTGCAGTCTGTGTGGATACCTGCACTGATTCTCTTCACTGCTGTCTGTGTGGATTCCTGCACTGATTTTCTTCACTGCTGTCTGTGTGGATTCCTGCACTGATTCCCTTCTCTGCTCTCTGTGTAATTTTGTGCACGGATTCCCCTCACTGTTGTTGTGTGCATTCCTGCACTGATTCCCCTCACTGCTGTCTGTGTGAATTCCTGCCCTGATTCCCCTCACTGCTGTCTGTGTGGATTCCTGCACTGATTCTCTTCACTGCTATCTGTGTGATTTTATGCACTGCTTCTCTTCACTGCTCTGTGTTGATTCGTGCACTGATACACCTCAGTGCTGTCTGTGTGGATTCCTGCACAGAATTCCCATCACTGCTGTCTGTGTGGATTCCTGCACTGATTCCCTTCACTCTTCTCTCTGTGGATTCGTGCACTGATTCCCTTCACTCTTCTCTCTGTGGATTCCTGCACTGATTCCCTTCACTCTTCTCTCTGTGGATTCCTGCACTGATTCCCCTCACTGCTATCTGTGTGGATTCCTGCACTAATTCTCGTCAGTGCTCTCTGTGTTAATTCCTGCACTGATTCTCTTCACTGCAGTCTGTGTGGATCCCTGCACTGATTCTCTTCACTGCTGCCTGTGTGGATTCCTGCACTGATACACCTCAGTGCTGTCTGTGAGGATTCCTGCACAGAATTCCCATCACTATTCTACTCTGTGAATTCCTGCACTGATTCCCCTGACTGCTGTCTGTGTGGATTCCTGCACTGATTCTCTTCACTGCTATCTGTGTGATTTTGTGCACCGATTCACTTCACTGCTTCTGTGTGGATTCCTGCACTGATTCTCTTCACTGCTATCTGTGTGATTTTATGCAGCGATTCTCTTCACTGCTTCTATGTTGATTCCTGCACTGATTCTCTTCACTGCTCTGTGTTGATTCCTGTACTGATACACCTCAGTGCTTGTCTGTGTGGATTTCTGCTCTGAATTCCCCTCACTGCTGTCTGTGTGGATTCCTGCACTGATTCTCTTCACTGCTGTCTGTGTGGATTCCTGCACTGATTCCCTTCACTGCTCTCTGTGTGGATTACTGCACTGATTCTCCTCACTGCAGTCTATGTGGATACCTGCACTGATTCTCTTCACTGCTGTCTGTGTGGATTCCTGCACTGATTCCCCTGAATGCTGTCTGTGTGGATTCCTGCACTGATTCTCTTCACTGCTGTCTGTGTGGATTCCTGCACTGATTCCCCTCACTGCTATCTGTGTGGATTCCTGCACTAATTCTCGTCAGTGCTCTCTGTGTGAATTCCTGCACTGATTCTCTTCACTGCAGTCTGTGTGGATCCCTGCACTGATTCTCTTCACTGCTGCCTGTGTGGATTCCTGCACTGATTCTCTTCACTGCGGTCTGTGTGGATTCCTGCACTGATTCCCCTCCATGCTGTCTGTGTGGATTCCTGCACTGATTCTCTTCACTGCTGTCTGTGTTGATTCCTGCACTGATTCCCTTCACTGCTCTCTGTGTTATTTTTTGCACTGATTCCCCTCACTGCTATCTGTGTGGATTCCCGCACTGATTCCCCTGACTGCTCTCTGTGTGGATGTCTGCACTGATTCTCTTCACTGCTGTCTGTGTGGATTCCTGCACTGATTCCCCTCACTGCTGTCTGTGTGGATTCCTGCACTGATTCCCTTCACTGCTTTTGTGTGGATTCCTGCACTGATTCTCTTCACTGCTATCTGTGTGGATTCCTGCACTGATTCCCCTCACTGCTGTCTGTGTGGATTCCCGCACTGATTCCCCTGACTGCTCTCTGTGTGGATTTCTGCACTGGTTCTCTTCACTGCTGTCTGTATGGATTCCTGCACTGATTCCCCTGAATGCTGTCTGTGTGGATTCCTGCACTGATTCTCTTCACTGCTGTCAGTGTGGATTCCTGCACTGATTCCCTTCACTGCTCTCTGTGTGGATTACTGCACTGATTCTCCTCACTGCAGTCTGTGTGGATACCTGCACTGATTCTCTTCACTGCTGTCTGTGTGGATTCCTGCACTGATTCCCCTGAATGCTGTCTGTGTGGATTCCTGCACTGATTCTCTTCACTGCTGTCTGTGTGGATTCCTGCACTGATTCCCTTCACTGCTCTCTGGTAATTTTGTGCACGGATTCCCCTCACTGTTGTCTGTGTGCATTCCTGCACTGATTCCCGTCACTGCTGTCTGTGTGAATTCCTGCACTGATTCCCCTCACTGATGTCTGTGTGGATTCCTGCACTGATTCTCTTCACTGCTATCTGTGTGATTTTGTGCACCGATTCTTTTCACTGCTTCTGTATTGATTCCTGCACTGATTCTGTTCACTGCTATCTGTGTGATTTTATGCACCGATTCTTTTCACTGCTTCTGTGTTGATTCGTGCACTGATTCTCTTCACTGCTCTGCGTTGATTCGTGCACTGATACACCTCAGTGCTGTCTGTGTGGATTCCTGCACAGAATTCCCTTCACTGTTGTCTGTGTGGATTCCTGCACTGATTCCCTTCACTCTTCTCTCTGTGGATTCCTGCACTGATTCCCCTCACTGCTGTCTGTGTGGATTCCTGCACTGATTCTCTTCACTGCTGCCTGTGTGGATTCCTGCACTGATTCTCTTCACTGCGGTCTGTGTGGATTCCTGCACTGATTCCCCTCAATGCTCTTTGTGTGGATTCCTGCACTGATTCTCTTCACTGCTGTCTGTGTTGATTCCTGCACAGATTCCCTTCACTGCTCTCTGTGTACGTTTGTGCACTGATACCCCTCACTGCTGTCCGTGTGGATTCCTGCACTGATTGTCTTCACTGGTGTCTGTGTGGATTCTTGAACTGATTCCCCTCACTGCTCTCTGTGAGAATTCCTGCACGGATTCTCTTCACTGCTGTCTGTGTGGATTCCTGCACTGATTCTCTTCACTGCTATCTGTGTGATTTTATGCACCGATTCTCTTCACTGCTTCCATGTTGATTCCTGCACTGATTCTCTTCACTGCTCTGTGTTGATTCCTGTACTGATACACCTCAGTGCTTGTCTGTGTGGATTTCTGCTCTGAATTCCCCTCACTGCTGTCTGTGTGGATTCCTGCACTGATTCTCTTCACTGCTGTCTGTGTGGATTGCTGCACTGATTCCCATCACTGCTGTCTGTGTGGATTCCTGCACTGATTCCCTTCACTGCTTTTGTGTGGATTGCTGCACTGATTCTCTTCACTGCTATCTGTGTGGATTCCTGCACTGATTCCCCTCACTTCTGTCTGTGTGGATTCCTGCACTGATTCCCCAGGCTGCTCTCTGTGTGGATATCTGCACTGATTCTCTTCACTGCTGTCTGTGTGGATTCCTGCACTGATTCCCCTGAATGCTGTCTGTGTGGATTCCTGCACTGATTCTCTTCACTGCTGTCTCTGTGGATTCCTGCACTGATTCCCTTCACTGCTCTCTGTGTGGATTCCTGCACTGATTCTCCTCACTGCAGTCTGTGTGGATTCCTGCACTGATTCTCCTCACTGCAGTCTGTGTGGATACCTGCACTGATTCTCTTCACTGCTGTCTGTGTGGATTCCTGCACTGATTCTCTTCACTGCTGTCTGTGTGGATTCCTGCACTGATTCTCTTCACTGCTGTCTGTGTGGATTCCTGCACTGATTCCCTTCTCTGCTCTCTGTGTAATTTTGTGCACGGATTCCCCTCACTGTTGTTGTGTGCATTCCTGCACTGATTCCCCTCACTGCTGTCTGTGTGAATTCCTGCCCTGATTCCCCTCACTGCTGTCTGTGTGGATTCCTGCACTGATTCTCTTCACTGCTATCTGTGTGATTTTATGCACTGATTCTCTTCACTGCTCTGTGTTGATTCGTGCACTGATACACCTCAGTGCTGTCTGTGTGGATTCCTGCACAGAATTCCCATCACTGCTGTCTGTGTGGATTCCTGCACTGATTCCCTTCACTCTTCTCTCTGTGGATTCCTGCACTGATTCCCTTCACTCTTCTCTCTGTGGATTCCTGCACTGATTCCCTTCACTCTTCTCTCTGTGGATTCCTGCACTGATTCCCCTCACTGCTATCTGTGTGGATTCCTGCACTAATTCTCGTCAGTGCTCTCTGTGTTAATTCCTGCACTGATTCTCTTCACTGCAGTCTGTGTGGATCCCTGCACTGATTCTCTTCACTGCTGCCTGTGTGGATTCCTGCACTGATACACCTCAGTGCTGTCTGTGAGGATTCCTGCACAGAATTCCCATCACTATTCTACTCTGTGAATTCCTGCACTGATTCCCCTGACTGCTGTCTGTGTGGATTCCTGCACTGATTCTCTTCACTGCTATCTGTGTGATTTTGTGCACCGATTCACTTCACTGCTTCTGTGTGGATTCCTGCACTGATTCTCTTCACTGCTATCTGTGTGATTTTATGCAGCGATTCTCTTCACTGCTTCTATGTTGATTCCTGCACTGATTCTCTTCACTGCTCTGTGTTGATTCCTGCACTGATACACCTCAGTGCTTGTCTGTGTGGATTTCTGCTCTGAATTCCCCTCACTGCTGTCTGTGTGGATTCCTGCACTGATTCTCTTCACTGCTGTCTGTGTGGATTCCTGCACTGATTCCCTTCACTGCTCTCTGTGTGGATTACTGCACTGATTCTCCTCACTGCAGTCTATGTGGATACCTGCACTGATTCTCTTCACTGCTGTCTGTGTGGATTCCTGCACTGATTCCCCTGAATGCTGTCTGTGTGGATTCCTGCACTGATTCTCTTCACTGCTGTCTGTGTGGATTCCTGCACTGATTCCCTTCACTGCTCTCTGGTAATTTTGTGCACGGATTCCCCTCACTGTTGTCTGTGTGCATTCCTGCACTGATTCCCCTCACTGCTGTCTGTGTGAATTCCTGCACTGATTCCCCTCACTGCTGCCTGTGCGTATTCCTGCACTGATTCCCTTCACTGCTGTCTGTGTGATTTTGTGCACTATTTCCCTTACCTGCTGTCTGTGTGGAATCCTGCATTGATTCCCATCACTGCTCTTTGTGTGGATTCCTGCACTGATTCGCCTCACTGCTGTCTGTGTGGATTCCTGCACTGATTCTCTTCACTGCTGTTTGTGTGGATTCCTGCACTAATTCTCCTCACTGCTCTCTGATTGGATTCCTGCACTGATTCCCTTCACTGTTCTCTGTGTGTATTCGTGCACTGATTCCCTTCACTGCTGTCTGTGTGATTTTGTGCACTATTTCCCTTCCCTGCTGTGTGTGGATTCCTGCATTGATTCACCTCACTGCTTTTGTGTGGATTCCTGCACTGATTCTCTTCACTGCTCTCTGTGTGGATTCCTGCACTGATTCCCCTCACTGCTGTCTGTGTGGATTCCTGCACTGATTCTCCTCAGTGCTCTCTGTGTGGATTCCTGCACTGATTCCCCTCACTGCTGTCTGTGTGGATTCCTACATTGATTCCCATCACTGCTATCTGTGTGAATTCCTGCACTGGTTCCCCTCACTCCTGTCTGTGTGGATTCCTGCACTGATTCTCTTCACTGTACTCTGTGTGGATTCCTGCACTGATTCTCATCACTGCTGTCTGTGTGGATTCCTGTAGTGATTCGCCTCACTGCTATCTGTGTGGATTCCTGTACTGATTCTCTTCACCGCTGTTTGTGTATATTCCTGCACTGATTCCCCTCACTTCCTCTGTGTGGATTCCTGCACTGGTTCTCATCACTGCTCTCTGTGTGGATTCCTGCTTTGGTTCCCCTCAAACCTGTCTGTGTGGATTCCAGCACGGATTCTCTTCACTGCTCTCAGTATGGATCCCTGCACTGATTCCCTTCACTGCTGTCTGTGTGGATTCCTGCACTGATTTCCTTCACTGCTGTCTGTGTGGATTCCTGCACTGAATCCCCTCACTGCTGTCTGTGTGGATTCCTGCACTGATTCTCTTCACTGCTGCCAGTGTGGATTCCTGCACTGATTCTATTCATTGGTGTCTGTGTGGATTCCTGCTCAGATTCTCTTCACTGCTGTCTGTGTGGATTCCTGCACTGATTCGCATCACTACCTCTGAGTGGATTCCTTCACTGAGTCTCTTCACTGTCTCTGTGTGGATTACTGCACTGATTCCCTTCACTGCTGTGCATGTGATTTTGTGCACTATTTCCTTTCCCTGCTGTCTGTGTAGATTCCTGCACTGATTCCCCTCACTGCTGTCTGTGTGGCTTCCTGCACTGATTCTCGTGACTTCTGTCTGTGTGGATTCCGGCACTGATTCTCGTGACTTCTGTCTGTGTGGATTCCTGTACTGAATCTCTTCACTGCAGTCTGTGTGGATTCCTGCACTGATTCCCCTCACTACTTTCTGTGTGGATTTCTGCACTGATTCCCTTCACTGCTGTCTGTGTGGATTCCTGCACTGATTCTCTTCACTGGTGTCTGTGTGGATTCCTGCACTGATTCCCATCACTGCTGTCTGTGTGGATTCCTGCACTGATTCCACTCACTGCTCTCTGTGTGAATGTCTGCACTGATTCTCTTCACTGCTGCCTGTGCGTCTTCTTGCACTGATTCCCTTCACTGCTGCCTGTGTGATTTTGTGCACTATTTCCCTTCCCTGCTGTCTGTGTGGAATCCTGCATTGATTCCCATCTCTGCTCTTTGTGTGGATTCCTGCACTGATTCGCCTCACTGCTATCTGTGTGGATTCCTGCACTGATTCTCTTCACCGCTGTTTGTGTGGATTCCTGCACAGATTCTCCTCACTGCTCTCTTTGTGGATTCCTGCACAGATTCCCTTCACTGTTCTCTGTGCGTATTCGTGCACTGATTCCCTTCACTGCTGTCTGTGTGATTTTGTGCACTATTTCCCTTCCCTGCTGTCTGTGTGGATTCCTACATTGATTCCTATCACTGCTCTTTGTGTGGATTCCTGCACTGAGTCGCCTCACTGCTGTCTGTGTGGATTCCTGCACTGATTCCCTTCACTGCTGTCTGTGTGGATTCCTGCACTGATTCTATTCCCTGCTATCTGTGTGGATTCCTGCACTGATTCTCTTCTCTGCTGTCTGTGTGGATTCCTGCACTGATTCGCCTCATTGCTATCTGTGTGGATGTCTGCACTGATTCTCTTCACTGCTGCCTGTGTGGATTCCTGCACTGATTCCCCTGAATGCTGTCTGTGTGGATTCCTGCACTGATTCTCTTCACTGCTGTCTGTGTGGATTCCTGCACTGATTCCCTTCACTGCTCTCTGGTAATTTTGTGCACGGATTCCCCTCACTGTTGTCTGTGTGCATTCCTGCACTGATTCCCCTCACTGCTGTCAGTGTGAATTCCTGCACTGATTCCCCTCACTGCTGTCTGTGTGGATTCCTGCACTGATTCTCTTCACTGCTATCTGTGTGATTTTGTGCACCGATTCTTTTCACTGCTTCTGTATTGATTCCTGCACTGATTCTGTTCACTGCTATCTGTGTGATTTTATGCACCGATTCTTTTCACTGCTTCTGTGTTGATTCGTGCACTGATTCTCTTCACTGCTCTGCGTTGATTCGTGCACTGATACACCTCAGTGCTGTCTGTGTGGATTCCTGCACAGAATTCGCTTCACTGTTGTCTGTGTGGATTCCTGCACTGATTCCCTTCACTCTTCTCTCTGTGGATTCCTGCACTGACTCCCCTCACCGCTGTCTGTGTGGATTCCTGCACTGATTCTCTTCACTGCTGCCTGTGTGGATTCCTGCACTGATTCTCTTCACTGCGGTCTTTGTGTGGATTCCTGCACTGATACCCCTCAATGCTCTCTGTGTGGATTCCTGCACTGATTCTCTTCACTGCTCTCTGTGTTGATTCCTGCACAGATTCCCTTCACTGCTCTCTGTGTACGTTTGTGCACTGATTCCCCTCACTGCTGTCCGTGTGGATTCCTGCACTGATTCCCTTCACTGCTGTCTGTGTGGATTCCTGCACTGATTCTCTTCACTGCTATCTGTGTGTTTTTATGCACTGATTCTCTTCACTGCTTCTATGTTGATTCCTGCACTGATTCTCTTCACTGCTCTGTGTTAATTCCTGTACTGATACACCTCAGTGCTTGTCTGTGTGGATTTCTGCTCTGAATTCCCCTCACTGCTGTCTGTGTGGATTCCTGCACTGATTCTCTTCACTGCTGTCTGTGTGGATTGCTGCACTGATTCCCATCACTGCTGTCTGTGTGGATTCCTGCACTGATTCCCTTCACTGCTTTTGTGTGGATTGCTGCACTGATTCTCTTCACTGCTATCTGTGTGGATTCCTGCACTGATTCCCCTCACTTCTGTCTGTGTGGATTCCTGCACTGATTCCCCTGACTGCTCTCTGTGTGGATATCTGCACTGATTCTCTTCACTGCTGTCTGTGTGGATTCCTGCACTGATTCCCCTGAATGCTGTCTGTGTGGATTCCTGCACTGATTCTCTTCACTGCTGTCTCTGTGGATTCCTGCACTGATTCCCTTCACTGCTCTCTGTGTGGATTCCTGCACTGATTCTCCTCACTGCAGTCTGTGTGGATACCTGCACTGATTCTCTTCACTGCTGTCTGTGTGGATTCCTGCACTGATTCTCTTCACTGCTGTCTGTGTGGATTCCTGCACTGATTCTCTTCACTGCTGTCTGTGTGGATTCCTGCACTGATTCCCTTCACTGCTCTCTGTGTAATTTTGTGCACGGATTCCCCTCACTGTTGTTGTGTGCATTCCTGCACTGATTCCCCTCACTGCTGTCTGTGTGAATTCCTGCACTGATTCCCCTCACTGCTGTCTGTGTGGATTCCTGCACTGATTCTCTTCACTGCTGTCTGTGTGATTTTATGCACAGATTCTCTTCACTGCTCTGTGTTGATTCGTGCACTGATACACCTCAGTGCTGTCTGTGTGGATTCCTGCACAGAATTCCCATCACTGCTGTCTGTGTGGATTCCTGCACTGATTCCCTTCACTCTTCTCTCTGTGGATTCCTGCACTGATTCCCTTCACTCTTCTCTCTGTGGATTCCTGCACTGATTCCCTTCACTCTTCTCTCTGTGGATTCCTGCACTGATTCCCCTCACTGCTATCTGTGTGGATTCCTGCACTAATTCTCGTCAGTGCTCTCTGTGTTAATTCCTGCACTGATTCTCTTCACTGCAGTCTGTGTGGATCCCTGCACTGATTCTCTTCACTGCTGCCTGTGTGGATTCCTGCACTGATACACCTCAGTGCTGTCTGTGTGGATTCCTGCACAGAATTCCCATCACTATTCTACTCTGTGAATTCCTGCACTGATTCCCCTGACTGCTGTTTGTGTGGATTCCTGCACTGATTCTCTTCACTGCTATCTGTGTGATTTTGTGCACCGATTCACTTCACTGCTTCTGTGTGGATTCCTGCACTGATTCTCTTCACTGCTATCTGTGTGATTTTATGCAGCGATTCTCTTCACTGCTTCTATGTTGATTCCTGCACTGATTCTCTTCACTGCTCTGTGTTGATTCCTGTACTGATACACCTCAGTGCTTGTCTGTGTGGATTTCTGCTCTGAATTCCCCTCACTGCTGTCTGTGTGGATTCCTGCACTGATTCTCTTCACTGCTGTCTGTGTGGATTCCTGCACTGATTCCCTTCACTGCTCTCTGTGTGGATTACTGCACTGATTCTCCTCACTGCAGTCTATGTGGATACCTGCACTGATTCTCTTCACTGCTGTCTGTGTGGATTCCTGCACTGATTCCCCTGAATGCTGTCTGTGTGGATTCCTGCACTGATTCTCTTCACTGCTGTCTGTGTGGATTCCTGCACTGATTCCCTTCACTGCTCTCTGGTAATTTTGTGCACGGATTCCCCTCACTGTTGTCTGTGTGCATTCCTGCACTGATTCCCCTCACTGCTGTCTGTGTGAATTCCTGCACTGATTCCCCTCACTGCTGCCTGTGCGTATTCCTGCACTGATTCCCTTCACTGCTGTCTGTGTGATTTTGTGCACTATTTCCCTTCCCTGCTGTCTGTGTGGAATCCTGCATTGATTCCCATCACTGCTCTTTGTGTGGATTCCTGCACTGATTCGTCTCACTGCTGTCTGTGTGGATTCCTGCACTGATTCTCTTCACTGCTGTTTGTGTGGATTCCTGCACTGATTCTCCTCACTGCTCTCTGAGTGGATTCCTGCACTGATTCCCTTCACTGTTCTCTGTGTGTATTCGTGCACTGATTCCCTTCACTGCTGTCTGTGTGATTTTGTGCACTATTTCCCTTCCCTGCTGTGTGTGGATTCCTGCATTGATTCACCTCACTGCTTTTGTGTGGATTCCTGCACTGATTCTCTTCACTGCTGTCTGTGTGGATTCCTGCACTGATTCCCCTCACTGCTGTTCGTGTGGATTCCTGCACTGATTCTCTGCACTGCTCTCTGTGGGGACTCCTGCACTGATTCTCATCGCTGCTGTCTGTGTGGATTACTGCACTGATTCTCCTCACTGCAGTCTATGTGGATACCTGCACTGATTCTCTTCACTGCAGTCTGTGTGGATTCCTGCACTGATTCCCCTGAATGCTGTCTGTGTGGATTCCTGCACTGATTCTCTTCACTGCTGTCTGTGTGGATTCCTGCACTGATTCCCTTCACTGCTCTCTGGTAATTTTGTGCACGGATTCCCCTCACTGTTGTCTGTGTGCATTCCTGCACTGATTCCCCTCACTGCTGTCTGTGTGAATTCCTGCACTGTTTCCCCTCACTGCTGCCTGTGCGTATTCCTGCACTGATTCCCTTCACTGCTGTCTGTGTGATTTTGTGCACTATTTCCCTTCCCTGCTGTCTGTGTGGAATCCTGCATTGATTCCCATCACTGCTCTTTGTGTGGATTCCTGCACTGATTCGCCTCACTGCTGTCTGTGTGGATTCCTGCACTGATTCTCTTCACTGCTGTTTGTGTGGATTCCTGCACTGATTCTCCTCACTGCTCTCTGAGTGGATTCCTGCACTGATTCCCTTCACTGTTCTCTGTGTGTATTCGTGCACTGATTCCCTTCACTGCTGTCTGTGTGATTTTGTGCACTATTTCCCTTCCCTGCTGTGTGTGGATTCCTGCATTGATTCACCTCACTGCTTTTGTGTGGATTCCTGCACTGATTCTCTTCACTGCTCTCTGTGTGGATTCCTGCACTGATTCCCCTCACTGCTGTCTGTGTGGATTCCTGCACTGATTCTCCTCAGTGCTCTCTGTGTGGATTCCTGCACTGATTCCCCTCACTGCTGTCTGTGTGGATTCCTACATTGATTCCCATCACTGCTATCTGTGTGAATACCTGCACTGGTTCCCCTCACTCCTGTCTGTGTGGATTCCTGCACTGATTCTCTTCACTGTACTCTGTGTGGATTCCTGCACTGATTCTCATCACTGCTGTCTGTGTGGATTCCTGTAGTGATTCGCCTCACTGCTATCTGTGTGGATTCCTGTACTGATTCTCTTCACCGCTGTTTGTGTATATTCCTGCACTGATTCCCCTCACTTCCTCTGTGTGGATTCCTGCACTGGTTCTCATCACTGCTCTCTGTGTGGATTCCTGCTTTGGTTCCCCTCAAACCTGTCTGTGTGGATTCCAGCACGGATTCTCTTCACTGCTCTCAGTATGGATCCCTGCACTGATTCCCTTCACTGCTGTCTGTGTGGATTCCTGCACTGATTCCCCTTCACTGCTGTCTGTGTGGATTCCTGCACTGAATCCCCTCACTGCTGTCTGTGTGGATTCCTGCACTGATTCTCTTCACTGCTGCCAGTGTGGATTCCTGCACTGATTCTATTCATTGGTGTCTGTGTGGATTCCTGCTCAGATTCTCTTCACTGCTGTCTGTGTGGATTCCTGCACTGATTCGCATCACTACCTCTGAGTGGATTCCTTCACTGAGTCTCTTCACTGTCTCTGTGTGGATTACTGCACTGAGTCCCTTCACTGCTGTGTGTGTGATTTTGTGCACTATTTCCTTTCCCTGCTGTCTGTGTAGATTCCTGCACTGATTCCCCTCACTGCTGTCTGTGTGGCTTCCTGCACTGATTCTCGTGACTTCTGTCTGTGTGGATTCCGGCACTGATTCTCGTGACTTCTGTCTGTGTGGATTCCTGTACTGAATCTCTTCACTGCAGTCTGTGTGGATTCCTGCACTGATTCCCCTCACTGCTTTCTGTGTGGATTTCTGCACTGATTCCCTTCACTGCTGTCTGTGTGGATTCCTGCACTGATTCTCTTCACTGGTGTCTGTGTGGATTCCTGCACTGATTCCCATCACTGCTGTCTGTGTGGATTCCTGCACTGATTCCACTCACTGCTCTCTGTGTGAATGTCTGCACTGATTCTCTTCACTGCTGCCTGTGCGTCTTCTTGCACTGATTCCCTTCACTGCTGCCTGTGTGATTTTGTGCACTATTTCCCTTCCCTGCTGTCTGTGTGGAATCCTGCATTGATTCCCATCTCTGCTCTTTGTGTGGATTCCTGCACTGATTCGCCTCACTGCTATCTGTGTGGATTCCTGCACTGATTCTCTTCACCGCTGTTTGTGTGGATTCCTGCACAGATTCTCCTCACTGCTCTCTTTGTGGATTCCTGCACAGATTCCCTTCACTGTTCTCTGTGCGTATTCGTGCACTGATTCCCTTCACTGCTGTCTGTGTGATTTTGTGCACTATTTCCCTTCCCTGCTGTCTGTGTGGATTCCTACATTGATTCCTATCACTGCTCTTTGTGTGGATTCCTGCACTGATTCTATTCACTGCTATCTGTGTGGATTCCTGCACTGATTCTATTCACTGCTATCTGTGTGGATTCCTGCACTGATTCTCTTCTCTGCTGTCTGTGTGGATTCCTGCACTGATTCGCCTCATTGCTATCTGTGTGGATGTCTGCACTGATTCTCTTCACTGCTGCCTGTGTGGATTCCTGCACTGATTCTCTTGACTGCTTTCTGTATGGATTCCTGCACTGATTCTCTTCACCGCTGTTTGTGTGGATTCCAGCACTTATTCCCCTCACTGCATCTGTGTGGATTTCTGCACTGATTCTCTTCACTGCTCTCTGTGTGGATTCCTGCTTTGGTTCCCCTCATGCCTGTCTGTGTGGATTCCTGCACTGATTCCCCTCACTGTTGTTCGTGTTAATTCCTGCACTGGGTGTCTTGACTGCTCTCTGTGTGGATTCTTGCACTGTTTCCCATCACTGCTGTCTGCGTGGATTCCTGCACCGATTCCCATCACTGCTGTCTGTGGGGATTTCAGCACGGATTCCCTTCACTGCTGACTGTGTGCATTCCTGAACTGATTCCCCTCACTGCTGTTCGTGTGGATTCCTGCACTGGTTCTCTTCACTTCTCTCTGTGTGTATTCCTGAGCTGATTCTCCTCACTGCTCTCTCGGTGGATTCCTGCACTGATTCCCCTCACTGGTGTCTGTGTGGATTCCTGGACTGATTCCCCTCACTGCTGTCTGTGTGGATTCCTGCACTAATTCTCTTCACTGCTCTCTGTGTGGATTCCTGCACTGATTCCCTTCACCGCTGTCTGTGTGATTTTGTGAACTATTTCCTTTCCCTGCTGTCTGTGTGGATTCCTGCATTCATCCCCATCACTGCTCTCTGTGTGGATTCCTGCACTGGTTCCCCTCAATCCTGTCTTTGTGGATTCCTGCTCTGATTCTCTTCACCGTTGTTTGTGTGGATTCCTGAACTGATTTGCCTCACTGCTTCCGTGCGGATTCCTGCACTGATTGTCTTCACTGCTCACTGTGTGGATTCCTGCACTGATTCCCCTCACTGATATCTGTGTGGATTCTTGCACTGATTCACCTCACTGCTGTCTGTGTGGATTCCTGCACTGATTCCCCTCACTGCTGTCTGTGTGGATTCCTGCACTGGTTCTCTTCACTTCTCTCTGTGTGGATTACTGCACTGATTCTCTTTACTGCTCTCTTTTTGTGGATTCCTGCTTTGGTTCCCCTCAAACATGTCTGTGTGGTTTCCTGCACTGATTCCCCATACTGCTGTCTGTGTCGATTCCTGCACTGATTCTCATCACTGTTCTCTGTGTGGATTGCTGCTCAGATTCCCATCACTGCTGCCTGTGTGGATTCCAGCACTGATTCCCTTCACCGCTGTCTGTGTGGATTCCTGCACTGATTCTCTTCACGGCTGTCTGTGTGGATTCCTGCATTGATTCTCTTCACTGCTCTCTGTTTGGATTCCTGCTTTGGTTTCCCTCAAACCTGTCTGTGTGGATTCCTGCACTGATTCCCCTCACTGCTGTTCGTGTGGATTCCTGCACTGGTTCTCTTCACTGCTCTCTGAGTGGATTCCTTCACTGATTCTCCTCACTGCTGTCTGTGTGGATTCCTGCACTGATTCCCTTCACTTCACTGCTGTCGGTGTGGATTCCTGCACTGATTACCCTCACTGCTGTCTGTGTGGATTCCTGCACTGATTCTCTTCACTGCTATCTGTGTGGATACTCTATGTGTGGATTCCAGCACTGATTCCCTTCACCACTGTTTGTGTGGATTCCTGTACTGATTCCCGTCACTGCAGTGTGTGTGCATTCCTGCAATGATTCTCTTCACTGCTGTCTGTGTGGATTCCAGCACTGATTCCCCTCACTACTCTCTGTGTGGATACCAGCACTGATTTCCTTCACTGCTGTCTGTGTGGATTTCTGCACTGATTCCCCTCACTGCTGTCTGTGTGGATTTCTGCACTGATTCCCCTCACTGCTGTCTGTGTGGATTCCAGCACTGATTCCCTTCACTGCTGTCTGTGTGGATTTCTGCACTGATTCTCTTCACTGCTGCCCGTGTGGATTCCTGCACTGATTGTCTTCACTGGTATCTCTGTGGCTTCCTGCACTGATTCTCTTCACTGCTGTCTGTGTGGATTTCTGCACTGATTCTCTTCACTGCTGTGTGTGTGGATTCCTGCACTGATTCCCCTCACTGCTGTCTGTGTCGATTCCTGCACTGATTCTCTTCATTGCTGTCTGTTTGGATTTCTGCACTGATTCTCTTCACTGCTGTCTGTGTGGATTCCTGCACTGATTCTCTTCACTGCTCTCTGACTGGATTCCTGCTTTGGTTCCCCTCAAACATGTCTGTTTGGATTCCTGCACTGATTCCCATCACTGTTCTCTGTGTGGATTGCTGCACTGATTCCCTTCACTGCTGACTGTGTGGACTTCTGCACTGATTCTCTTCACTGCTGCCCGTGTGGATTCCTGCACTGATTGTCTTCACTGGTATCTCTGTGGATTCCTGCACTGATTCTCTTCATTGCTGTCTGTGTGGATTTCTGCACTGATTCTCTTCACTGCTGTCTGTGTGGATTCCTGCACTGATTCTCTTCACTGCTCTCTGACTGGATTCCTGCTTTGGTTCCCCTCAAACATGTCTGTTTGGATTCCTGCACTGATTCCCATCACTGTTCTCTGTGTGGTTTCCTGCCCTGAGTCGCCTCACTACTCTCTGTGTGGAATCCAGCACTGATTCCCTTCACCGCTGTTTGTGTGGATTCCTGTACTGATTCCCGTCACTGCAGTCTGTGTGGATTCCTGCAATGATTCTCTTCACTGCTGTCTGCGTGGATTCCAGCACTGATTCCCCTCACTACTCTCTGTGTGGATTCCAGCACTGATTTCCTTCACTGCTGTCTGTGTGGATTTCTGCACTGATTCCCCTCACTGCTGTCTGTGTGGATTTCTGCACTGATTCCCCTCACTGCTGTCTGTGTGGATTCCAGCACTGATTCCCTTCACTGCTGTCTGTGTGGATTTCTGCACTGATTCTCTTCACTGCTGCCCGTGTGGAGTCCTGCACTGATTGTCTTCACTGGTATCTCTGTGGATTCCTGCACTGATTCTCTTCACTGCTCTCTGTGTGGATTCCTGCTTTGGTTCCCCTCTAACATGACTGTGTGGTTTCCTGCACTGATTATCTTCACTGCTGTCTGTGTGGATTCCTGCACTGAATCCCTTCACCGCTGTTTGTGTGGATTCCTGTACTGATTCCCGTCACTGCAGTCTGTGTGGATTCCTGCAATGATACTCTTCACTGCTGTCTGTGTGGATTCCTGCACTGAATCCCTTCACCGCTGTTTGTGTGGATTCCTGCACTGATTCCCCTCACTGGTGTCTGTGTGGATTCCTGGACTGATTCCCCTCACTGCTGTCTGTGTGGATTCCTGCACTAATTCTCTTCACTGCTCTCTGTGTGGATTCCTGCACTGATTCCCTTCACCGCTGTCTGTGTGATTTTGTGAACTATTTCCTTTCCCTGCTGTCTGTGTGGATTCCTGCATTCATCCCCATCACTGCTCTCTGTGTGGATTCCTGCACTGGTTCCCCTCAATCCTGTCTTTGTGGATTCCTGCTCTGATTCTCTTCACCGTTGTTTGTGTGGATTCCTGAACTGATTTGCCTCACTGCTTCCGTGCGGATTCCTGCACTGATTGTCTTCACTGCTCACTGTGTGGATTCCTGCACTGATTCCCCTCACTGATATCTGTGTGGATTCTTGCACTGATTCACCTCACTGCTGTCTGTGTGGATTCCTGCACTGATTCCCCTCACTGCTGTCTGTGTGGATTCCTGCACTGGTTCTCTTCACTTCTCTCTGTGTGGATTACTGCACTGATTCTCTTTACTGCTCTCTTTTTGTGGATTCCTGCTTTGGTTCCCCTCAAACATGTCTGTGTGGTTTCCTGCACTGATTCCCCATACTGCTGTCTGTGTCGATTCCTGCACTGATTCTCATCACTGTTCTCTGTGTGGATTGCTGCTCAGATTCCCATCACTGCTGCCTGTGTGGATTCCAGCACTGATTCCCTTCACCGCTGTCTGTGTGGATTCCTGCACTGATTCTCTTCACGGCTGTCTGTGTGGATTCCTGCACTGATTCCCCTCACTGCTGTTCGTGTGGATTCCTGCACTGGTTCTCTTCACTGCTCTCTGAGTGGATTCCTTCACTGATTCTCCTCACTGCTGTCTGTGTGGATTCCTGCACTGATTCCCTTCACTTCACTGCTGTCGGTGTGGATTCCTGCACTGATTACCCTCACTGCTGTCTGTGTGGATTCCTGCACTGATTCTCTTCACTGCTATCTGTGTGGATACTCTATGTGTGGATTCCAGCACTGATTCCCTTCACCACTGTTTGTGTGGATTCCTGTACTGATTCCCGTCACTGCAGTGTGTGTGCATTCCTGCAATGATTCTCTTCACTGCTGTCTGTGTGGATTCCAGCACTGATTCCCCTCACTACTCTCTGTGTGGATACCAGCACTGATTTCCTTCACTGCTGTCTGTGTGGATTTCTGCACTGATTCCCCTCACTGCTGTCTGTGTGGATTTCTGCACTGATTCCCCTCACTGCTGTCTGTGTGGATTCCAGCACTGATTCCCTTCACTGCTGTCTGTGTGGATTTCTGCACTGATTCTCTTCACTGCTGCCCGTGTGGATTCCTGCACTGATTGTCTTCACTGGTATCTCTGTGGCTTCCTGCACTGATTCTCTTCACTGCTGTCTGTGTGGATTTCTGCACTGATTCTCTTCACTGCTGTGTGTGTGGATTCCTGCACTGATTCCCCTCACTGCTGTCTGTGTCGATTCCTGCACTGATTCTCTTCATTGCTGTCTGTTTGGATTTCTGCACTGATTCTCTTCACTGCTGTCTGTGTGGATTCCTGCACTGATTCTCTTCACTGCTCTCTGACTGGATTCCTGCTTTGGTTCCCCTCAAACATGTCTGTTTGGATTCCTGCACTGATTCCCATCACTGTTCTCTGTGTGGATTGCTGCACTGATTCCCTTCACTGCTGACTGTGTGGACTTCTGCACTGATTCTCTTCACTGCTGCCCGTGTGGATTCCTGCACTGATTGTCTTCACTGGTATCTCTGTGGATTCCTGCACTGATTCTCTTCATTGCTGTCTGTGTGGATTTCTGCACTGATTCTCTTCACTGCTGTCTGTGTGGATTCCTGCACTGATTCTCTTCACTGCTCTCTGACTGGATTCCTGCTTTGGTTCCCCTCAAACATGTCTGTTTGGATTCCTGCACTGATTCCCATCACTGTTCTCTGTGTGGATTGCTGCACTGATTCCCTTCACTGCTGACTGTGTGGACTTCTGCACTGATTCTCTTCACTGCTGCCCGTGTGGATTCCTGCACTGATTGTCTTCACTGGTATCTCTGTGGATTCCTGCACTGATTCTCTTCATTGCTGTCTGTGTGGATTTCTGCACTGATTCTCTTCACTGCTGTCTGTGTGGATTCCTGCACTGATTCTCTTCACTGCTCTCTGACTGGATTCCTGCTTTGGTTCCCCTCAAACATGTCTGTTTGGATTCCTGCACTGATTCCCATCACTGTTCTCTGTGTGGTTTCCTGCCCTGAGTCGCCTCACTACTCTCTGTGTGGAATCCAGCACTGATTCCCTTCACCGCTGTTTGTGTGGATTCCTGTACTGATTCCCGTCACTGCAGTCTGTATGGATTCCTGCAATGATTCTCTTCACTGCTGTCTGCGTGGATTCCAGCACTGATTCCCCTCACTACTCTCTGTGTGGATTCCAGCACTGATTTCCTTCACTGCTGTCTGTGTGGATTTCTGCACTGATTCCCCTCACTGCTGTCTGTGTGGATTTCTGCACTGATTCCCCTCACTGCTGTCTGTGTGGATTCCAGCACTGATTCCCTTCACTGCTGTCTGTGTGGATTTCTGCACTGATTCTCTTCACTGCTGCCCGTGTGGAGTCCTGCACTGATTGTCTTCACTGGTATCTCTGTGGATTCCTGCACTGATTCTCTTCACTGCTCTCTGTGTGGATTCCTGCTTTGGTTCCCCTCTAACATGACTGTGTGGTTTCCTGCACTGATTATCTTCACTGCTGTCTGTGTGGATTCCTGCACTGAATCCCTTCACCGCTGTTTGTGTGGATTCCTGTACTGATTCCCGTCACTGCAGTCTGTGTGGATTCCTGCAATGATACTCTTCACTGCTGTCTGTGTGGATTCCAGCACTGATACCCCTCACTACTCTCTGTGTGGATTCCAGCACTGATTTCCTTCACTGCTGTCTGTGTGGATTTCTGCACTGCTTCCCCTCACTGCTGTCTGTGTGGATTTCTGCACTGATTCCCCTCACTGCTGTCTGTGTGGATTTCTGCACTGATTCCCCTCACTGCTGTCTGTGTGGATTCCAGCACTGATTCCCTTCACTGCTGTATGTGTGGATTTTTGCACTGATTCTCATCATTGCTGCCTGGGTGGATTCCTGCACTGATTGTTTTCACTGCTGCCTGGGTGGATGTCTGCACTGATTCCCCTCACTGCTGTCTGCGTGGATTCCTGCACTGATTCTCTTCACTGCTCTCTGTGTGGATTCCTGCATTGATTCTCTTCACTGCTGTCTGTGTGGATTCCTGCACTGATTCCACTCACTGCTCTCTGTGTGGATTCCTACACTGAGTCTCCTCACTGCTGTCTGTGTGGATTCCAGCACTGATTCCCTTCACTGCTCTCTGTGTGGATTCCTGCACTGATTCCCCTCACTGCTGTCTGTGTGGATTCCTGCACTGATTTCCTTCACTGCTGTCTGTGTGGATTCCTGCACTGATTCCCTTCACTGCTCTCTGTGTGGATTCCTGCACTGATTCCGCTCACTGCTGTCTGTGTGGATTCCTACACTGATTCCCTTCACTGCTGTCTGTGTGGATTCCTGCACTGATTCCCTTCACTGCTGTTTGTGTGGATTCCTGCACTGATTCCCCACACTGCTATCTGTATGGATTGCTGCACTGATTATCTTCACAGCTCTCTATGTGTGGATTCCTGCACTGATTCCACTCACTGCTGTCTGTGTGGTTTTTAGCTGTATTTCCCTTCCCTGCTGTTTGTGTGGATTCCTGCACTGATTCCCCACACTGCTATCTGAATGGATTGCTGCACTGATTATCTTCACAGCTCTCTGTGTGGATTCCTGCACTGTTTCCCCTCACTGGTGTCTGTGTGGATTCCTGCACAGATTCTCTTCACCACTCTTTGTGTGGATTCCTGCACTGATTCCCCTCATTCCTGTTGTTGTGTGGATTCCTGCACTGATTCCCGTCACTGCTGTTCGTGTGGATTCCTGCACTGGTTCTCTTCACTGCTCTCTGTGTGGATTCCTGCACTGATTCTCCTCACTGCTGTCTGTGTGGATTCCTGCACTGATTCCCTTCACTGCTGTCTGTGTGATTTTGTGAACTATTTCCTTTCCCTGCTGTCTGTGTGGATTCCTGCATTCATTCCCATCACTGCTCTCTGTGTGGATTCCTGCACTGGTTCCCCTCATTCCTGTCTTTGTGGATTCCTGCTCTGATTCTCTTCACCGCTGTTTGTGTGGATTCCTGTACTGATTCCCGTCACTGCAGTCTGTGTGGATTCCTGCAATGATTCTCTTCACTGCTGTCTGTGTGGATTCCAGCACTGATTCTCCTCACTACTCTCTGTGTGGATTTCTGCACTGATTCCCCTCTCTGCTGTCAGTGTGGATTTCTGCACTGATTCCCCTCACTGCTGTCTGTGTGGATTCCAGCACTGATTCCCTTCAGTGCTGTCTGTGTGGACTTCTGCACTGATTCTCTTCACTGCTCCCCGTGTGGTTTCCTGCACTGATTCTCTTCACTGCTGCCTGTGTGGATTGCTGCACTGATTCTCTTCACTGCTGTCTGTGTGGATTCCTGCACTGATTTCCCTCACTGCTGTCTGTGTGGATTCCTGCACTGATTCTCTTCACTGCTCTCTGACTGGATTCCTGCTTTGGTTCCCCTCAAACATGTCTGTTTGGATTCCTGCACTGATTCCCATCACTGTTCTCTGTGTGGATTGCTGCACTGATTCCCATCACTGCTGTCTGTGTGGATTCCTGCCCTGATTCGCCTCACTACTCTCTGTGTGGATTCCAGCACTGATTCCCTTCACCGCTGTTAGTGTGGATTCCTGTACTGATTCCCGTCACTGCAGTCTGTGTGGATTCCTGCAATGATTCTCTTCACTGCTGTCTGTGTGGATTTCAGCACTGATTCCCCTCACTACTCTCTGTGTGGATTCCAGCACTGATTTCCTTCACTGCTGTCTGTGTGGATTTCTGCACTGATTCCCCTCACTGCTGTCTGTGTGGATTTCTGCACTGATTCCCCTCACTGCTGTCTGTGTGAATTCCAGCACTGATTCCCTTCGCTGCTGTCTGTGTGGATTTCTGCACTGATTCTCTTCACTGCTGCCCGTGTGGAGTCCTGCACTGATTGTCTTCACTGGTATCTCTGTGGATTCCTGCACTGATTCTCTGCACTGCTGTCAGTGTGGATTTCTGCACTGATTCTCCTCACTGCTGTCTGTGTGGATTCCAGCACTGATTCCCCTCACTGCTGTCTGTGTGGATTCCTGCATTGATTCTCTTCACTGCTCGCTGTGTGGATTCCTGCTTTGGTTCCCCTCAGACATGTCTGTGTGGATTCCTGCACTGATTACCTTCACTGCTGTCTGTGTGGATTCGAGCACTGAATCACTTCACCGCTGTTTGTGTGGATTCCTGTACTCATTCCCGTCACTGCAGTCTGTGTGGATTCCTGCAATGATTCTCTTCACTGCTGTCTGTGTGGATTCCAGCACTGATTCCCCTCACTACTCTCTATGTGGATTCCTGCACTGATTTCCTTCACTGCTGTCTGTGTGGATTTCTGCACTGATTCCCCTCACTGCTGTCTGTGTGGATTTCTGCACTGATTCCCCTCACTGCTGTCTGTGTGGATTTCTGCACTGATTCCCCTCACTGCTGTCTGTGTGGATTCCAGCACTGATTCCCTTCACTGCTGTATGTGTGGATTCCTGCACTGATTCCACTCACTGCTCTCTGTGTGGATTCCTACACTGATTGTTTTCACTGCTGCCTGGGTGGATGTCTGCACTGATTCGCTACACTGCTGCCTGGGTGCATTCCTGCACTGATTGTTTTCACTGCTGCCTGGGTGGATGTCTGCACTGATTCCCCTCACTGCTGTCTGTGTGGATTCCTGCACTGATTCTCTTCACTGCTGTCTGTGTGGATTCCTGCACTGATTCCACTCACTGCTCTCTGTGTGGATTCCTACGCCGATTCTCCTCACTGCTGTCTGTGTGGATTCCAGCACTGATTCCCTTCACTGCCCTCTGTGTGGATTCCAGCAATGATTTTCTTCACTGCTCTCTGTGTCGATTCCTGCACTAATTCCACTCACTGCTCTCTGTGTCGATTCCTGCACTGATTCCCCTCACTGCTGTCTGTGTGGATTCCTGCACTGATTCCCGTCACTGCTGTCTGTGTGGATTCCTGTACTGATTCCCTTCACTGCTGTCTGTGTGGATTTCTGCACTGATTTCCTTCACTGCTGTCTGTGTGGATTCCTGCACTGATTCCCTTCAGTGCTCTCTGTGTGGTTACCTGCACTGATTCCCTTCACTGCTGTCTGTGTGGATTCCTGCACTGATTCCCCTCCCTGCTGTCTGTGTGGTTTTGAGCACTATTTCCCTTCCCTGCTGTTTGTGTGGATTCCTGCACTGATTCCCCACACTGCTATCTGTATGGATTGCTGCACTGATTACCTTCACAGCTCTCTGTGTGGATTTCTGCACTGATTCTCTTCACTGGTGTCTGTGTGGATTCCTGCACTGATTCCCCTCCCTGCTGTCTGTGTGGATTCCTCCACTGATTCTCTTCACTGCTGTCTGTGTGGATTCCTACACTGATTCTCCTCACTGCTGTCTGTGTGGATTCCAGCACTGATTCCCTTCACTGCTCTCTGTGTGGATTCCAGCAATGATTTTCTTCACTGCTCTCTGTGTCGATTCCTGCACTAATTCCACTCACTGCTCTCTGTGTGGATTCCAGTACTGATTTTCTTCACTGCTCTATGTGTTGGTTCCTGCACTGATTCCCCTCACTGCTGTCTGTGTGGATTCCTGCACTGATTCCCCTCACTGCTGTCTGTGTGGATTCCTGCACTGATTCTCTTCACTGCTGGCTGTGTGGATTCCTGCACTGATTCCCATCACTGCTCCCTGTGTGGATTCCTGTACTGATTCCCTTCACCGCTGCTTGCGTGGATTCCTGCACTGATTCTCTTCACTGCTGTCTGTGTGGATTTCTGCATTGATTCCCCTCACTGCTGTCTGTGTGGATTCCAGCACTGATTCCCTTCACTGCTCTCTGTGTGGATTCCAGCAATGATTTTCTTCACTGCTCTCTGTGTCGATTCCTGCACTAATTCCACTCACTGCTCTCTGTGTGGATTCCAGTACTGATTTTCTTCACTGCTCTATGTGTTGATTCCTGCACTGATTCGCCTCACTGCTGTCTGTGTGGATTCCTGCACTGATTCCCCTCACTGCTGTCTGTGTGGATTCCTGCACTGATTCTCTTCACTGCTGTCTGTGTGGATTTCTGCATTGATTCCCCTCACTGCTGTCTGTGTGGATTCCTGCACTGATTCCACTCACTGCTCACTGTGTGGATTCCTGCACTGATTCTATTGACTGCTGACTGTGTAGATTCCTGCACTGATTCCCCTCACTGCTGTCTGTGTGGATTCGTGCACTGATTCTCTTCACTGCTCACTGCGTGGATTCCTGCACTGATTCCCTTCACTGCTGTCTGTGTGGATTCCTGCACTGATTCCCTTCACTGCTGTCTGTGTGGATTCCTGCACTGATTCTCTTCACTGCTGTCTATGTGGATTCCTGAATTGATTCCAATCACTGCTGTCTGTGTGAATTCCTACATTGATTCCACTCAATGATGTCTGCGTGGATTCCTGCACTGATTCTCTTCACTGCTCTCTGTGTGGATTCCTGCTTTGGTTCCCCTCAAACATGACTGTGTGGATTCCAGCACTGATTCTCATCACTGCTGTCTGTGTGGATTCGTGTACTGATTCTCTTCACTGCTCTGTGTGTGGATTTCTGCACTGATTCTCTTCACTGCTGTCTGTGTGGATTTCTGCACTGATTCCCCTCACTGCTGTCTGTGTGGATTCCTGCACTGATTCCCGTCACTGCTGTCTGTGTGGATTCCTGTACTGATTCCCTTCACTGCTGTCTGTGTGGATTTCTGCACTGATTTCCTTCACTGCTGTCTGTGTGGATTCCTGCACTGATTCCCTTCAGTGCTCTCTGTGTGGTTACCTGCACTGATTCCCTTCACTGCTGTCTGTGTGGATTCCTGCACTGATTCCACTCACTGCTGTCTGTGTGGTTTTGAGCACTATTTCCCTTCCCTGCTGTTTGTGTGGATTCCTGCACTGATTCCCCACACTGCTATCTGTATGGATTGCTGAACTGATTACCTTCACAGCTCTCTGTGTGGATTCCTGCACTGATTCCCCTCCCTGCTGTCTGTGTGGATTCCTCCACTGATTCTCTTCACTGCTGTCTGTGTGGATTCCTACACTGATTCTCCTCACTGCTGTCTGTGTGGATTCCAGCACTGATTCCCTTCACTGCTCTCTGTGTGGATTCCAGCAATGATTTTATTCACTGCTCTCTGTGTCGATTCCTGCACTAATTCCACTCACTGCTCTCTGTGTGGATTGCAGTACTGATTTTCTTCACTGCTCTATGTGTTGATTCCTGCACTGATTCCCCTCACTGCTGTCTGTGTGGATTCCTGCACTGATTCCCCTCACTGCTGTCTGTGTGGATTCCTGCACTGATTCTCTTCACTGCTGGCTGTGTGGATTCCAGCACTGATTCCCATCACTGCTCCCTGTGTGGATTCCTGTACTGATTCCCTTCACCGCTGCTTGCGTGGATTCCTGCACTGATTCTCTTCACTGCTGTCTGTGTGGATTTCTGCATTGATTCCCCTCACTGCTGTCTGTGTGGATTCCTGCACTGATTCCACTCACTGCTCACTGTGTGGATTCCTGCACTGATTCCCCTCACTGCTGTCTGTGTGGATTCCTGCACTGATTCTCTTCACTGCTGGCTGTGTGGATTCCTGCACTGATTCCCATCACTGCTCCCTGTGTGGATTCCTGTACTGATTCCCTTCACCGCTGCTTGCGTGGATTCCTGCACTGATTCTCTTCACTGCTGTCTCTGTGGATTTCTGCATTGATTCCCCTCACTGCTGTCTGTGTGGATTCCTGCACTGATTCCACTCACTGCTCACTGTGTGGATTCCTGCACTGATTCTATTGACTGCTGACTGTGTAGATTCCTGCACTGATTCCCCTCACTGCTGTCTGTGTGGATTCGTGCACTGATTCTCTTCACTGCTCACTGCGTGGATTCCTGCACTGATTCCCTTCACTGCTGTCTGTGTGGATTCCTGCACTGATTCCCTTCACTGCTGTCTGTGTGGATTCCTGCACTGATTCTCTTCACTGCTGTCTATGTGGATTCCTGAATTGATTCCAATCACTGCTGTCTGTGTGAATTCCTACATTGATTCCACTCAATGATGTCTGCGTGGATTCCTGCACTGATTCTCTTCACTGCTCTCTGTGTGGATTCCTGCTTTGGTTCCCCTCAAACATGACTGTGTGGATTCCAGCACTGATTCTCATCACTGCTGTCTGTGTGGATTCGTGTACTGATTCTCTTCACTGCTCTCTGTGTGGATTTCTGCACTGATTCTCTTCACTGCTGTCTGTGTGGATTTCTGCACTGATTCCCCTCACTGCTCTCTGCGTGGATTCCTGCACTGATTATCTTCACTGGTGTCTGTGTGGATTCCTGCATTGATTCCCCTCACTGCTGTCTGTGTGGATTCCTGCATTGCTTCCACTCAATGGTGTCTGTGTGGATTCCTGCACTGATTCTCTTCACTGCTCTCTGTGTGGATTCCAGCTTTGGTTCCCCTCAAACATGACTGTGTGGTTTCCTGCACTGATTCTCTTCACTGCTGTCTGTGTGATTTTGTGCTCTGCTTGTCTTCACTGCTCTGTGTTGATTCCTTCACTGATCCACCTCAGTGCTGTCTGTGTGGATTCCTGCACTGATTCATGTCACTGCTGTCTGAGTGGATTCCTGTACTGATTCTCTTCACTGCTCTTTATGTGGATTCCTGCACTGATTCCCCTCACTGCTGTCTGTGTGGATTTCTGCACTGATTCTCTTCACTGCTATCTGTGTGGATTTCTGCACTGATTCCCCTCACTGCTGTCTGTGTGGATTCCTGCACTGATTCCCGTCACTGCTGTCTGTGTGGATTCCTGTACTGATTCCCTTCACTGCTGTCTGTGTGGATTTCTGCACTGATTTCCTTCACTGCTGTCTGTGTGGATTCCTGCACTGATTCCCTTCAGTGCTCTCTGTGTGGTTACCTGCACTGATTCCCTTCACTGCTGTCTGTGTGGATTCCTGCACTGATTCCACTCACTGCTGTCTGTGTGGTTTTGAGCACTATTTCCCTTCCCTGCTGTTTGTGTGGATTCCTGCACTGATTCCCCACACTGCTATCTGTATGGATTGCTGCACTGATTACCTTCACAGCTCTCTGTGTGGATTTCTGCACTGATTCTCTTCACTGGTGTCTGTGTGGATTCCTGCACTGATTCTCTTCACTGCTGTCTGTGTGGATTCCTACACTGATTCTCCTCACTGCTGTCTGTGTGGATTCCAGCACTGATTCCCTTCACTGCTCTCTGTGTGGATTCCAGCAATGATTTTCTTCACTGCTCTCTGTGTCGATTCCTGCACTAATTCCACTCACTGCTCTCTGTGTGGATTCCAGTACTGATTTTCTTCACTGCTCTATGTGTTGATTCCTGCACTGATTCCCCTCACTGCTGTCTGTGTGGATTCCTGCACTGATTCCCCTCACTGCTGTCTGTGTGGATTCCTGCACTGATTCTCTTCACTGCTGGCTGTGTGGATTCCTGCACTGATTCCCATCACTGCTCCCTGTGTGGATTCCTGTACTGATTCCCTTCACCGCTGCTTGCGTGGATTCCTGCACTGATTCTCTTCACTGCTGTCTGTGTGGATTTCTGCAATGATTCCCCTCACTGCTGTCTGTGTGGATTCCTGCACTGATTCCACTCACTGCTCACTGTGTGGATTCCTGCACTGATTCTATTGACTGCTGACTGTGTAGATTCCTGCACTGATTCCCCTCACTGCTGTCTGTGTGGATTCGTGCACTGATTCTCTTCACTGCTCACTGCGTGGATTCCTGCACTGATTCCCTTCACTGCTGTCTGTGTGGATTCCTGCACTGATTCCCTTCACTGCTGTCTGTGTGGATTCCTGCACTGATTCTCTTCACTGCTGTCTATGTGGATTCCTGAATTGATTCCAATCACTGCTGTCTGTGTGAATTCCTACATTGATTCCACTCAATGATGTCTGCGTGGATTCCTGCACTGATTCTCTTCACTGCTCTCTGTGTGGATTCCTGCTTTGGTTCCCCTCAAACATGACTGTGTGGATTCCAGCACTGATTCTCATCACTGCTGTCTGTGTGGATTCGTGTACTGATTCTCTTCACTGCTCTGTGTGTGGATTTCTGCACTGATTCTCTTCACTGCTGTCTGTGTGGATTTCTGCACTGATTCCCCTCACTGCTGTCTGTGTGGATTCCTGCACTGATTCCCGTCACTGGTGTCTGTGTGGATTCCTGTACTGATTCCCTTCACTGCTGTCTGTGTGGATTTCTGCACTGATTTCCTTCACTGCTGTCTGTGTGGATTCCTGCACTGATTCCCTTCAGTGCTCTCTGTGTGGTTACCTGCACTGATTCCCTTCACTGCTGTCTGTGTGGATTCCTGCACTGATTCCACTCACTGCTGTCTGTGTGGTTTTGAGCACTATTTCCCTTCCCTGCTGTTTGTGTGGATTCCTGCACTGATTCCCCACACTGCTATCTGTATGGATTGCTGAACTGATTACCTTCACAGCTCTCTGTGTGGATTCCTGCACTGATTCCCCTCCCTGCTGTCTGTGTGGATTCCTCCACTGATTCTCTTCACTGCTGTCTGTGTGGATTCCTACACTGATTCTCCTCACTGCTGTCTGTGTGGATTCCAGGACTGATTCCCTTCACTGCTCTCTGTGTGGATTCCAGCAATGATTTTCTTCACTACTCTCTGTGTCGATTCCTGCACTAATTCCACTCACTGCTCTCTGTGTGGATTCCATTACTGATTTTCTTCACTGCTCTATGTGTTGATTCATGCACTGATTCCCCTCACTGCTGTCTGTGTGGATTCCTGCACTGATTCCCCTCACTGCTGTCTGTGTGGATTCCTGCACTGATTCTCTTCACTGCTGGCTGTGTGGATTCCTGCACTGATTCCCATCACTGCTCCCTGTGTGGATTCCTGTACTGATTCCCTTCACCGCTGCTTGCGTGGATTCCTGCACTGATTCTCTTCACTGCTGTCTGTGTGGATTTCTGCATTGATTCCCCTCACTGCTGTCTGTGTGGATTCCTGCACTGATTCCACTCACTGCTCACTGTGTGGATTCCTGCACTGATTCTATTGACTGCTGACTGTGTAGATTCCTGCACTGATTCCCCTCACTGCTGTCTGTGTGGATTCGTGCACTGATTCTCTTCACTGCTCACTGCGTGGATTCCTGCACTGATTCCCTTCACTGCTGTCTGTGTGGATTCCTGCACTGATTCCCTTCACTGCTGTCTGTGTGGATTCCTGCACTGATTCTCTTCACTGCTGTCTATGTGGATTCCTGAATTGATTCCAATCACTGCTGTCTGTGTGAATTCCTACATTGATTCCACTCAATGATGTCTGCGTGGATTCCTGCACTGATTCTCTTCACTGCTCTCTGTGTGGATTCCTGCTTTGGTTCCCCTCAAACATGACTGTGTGGATTCCAGCACTGATTCTCATCACTGCTGTCTGTGTGGATTCGTGTACTGATTCTCTTCACTGCTCTGTGTGTGGATTTCTGCACTAATTCTCTTCACTGCTGTCTGTGTGGATTTCTGCACTGATTCCCCTCACTGCTCTCTGCGTGGATTCCTGCACTGATTCTCTTCACTGGTGTCTGTGTGGATTCCTGCATTGATTCCCCTCACTGCTGTCTGTGTGGATTCCTGCATTGCTTCCACTCAATGGTGTCTGTGTGGATTCCTGCACTGATTCTCTTCACTGCTCTCTGTGTGGATTCCAGCTTTGGTTCCCCTCAAACATGACTGTGTGGTTTCCTGCACTGATTCTCTTCACTGCTGTCTGTGTGATTTTGTGCTCTGCTTGTCTTCACTGCTCTGTGTTGATTCCTTCACTGATCCACCTCAGTGCTGTCTGTGTGGATTCCTGCACTGATTCATGTCACTGCTGTCTGAGTGGATTCCTGTACTGATTCTCTTCACTGCTCTTTATGTGGATTCCTGCACTGATTCCCCTCAATGCTCTCTGTGTGGATTTCTGCACTGATTCTCTTCACTGCTGTCTGTGTGGATTCCTGCACTGATTCCCGTCACTGCTGTCTGTGTGGATTCCTGCACTGATTCCCGTCACTGCTGTCTGTGTGGATTCCTGTACTGATTCCCTTCACTGCTGTCTGTGTGGATTTCTGCACTGATTTCCTTCACTGCTGTCTGTGTGGATTCCTGCACTGATTCCCTTCAGTGCTCTCTGTGTGGTTACCTGCACTGATTCCCTTCACTGCTGTCTGTGTGGATTCCTGCACTGATTCCACTCACTGCTGTCTGTGTGGTTTTGAGCACTATTTCCCTTCCCTGCTGTTTGTGTGGATTCCTGCACTGATTCCCCACACTGCTATCTGTATGGATTGCTGCACTGATTACCTTCACAGCTCTCTGTGTGGATTTCTGCACTGATTCTCTTCACTGGTGTCTGTGTGGATTCCTGCACTGATTCCCCTCCCTGCTGTCTGTGTGGATTCCTCCACTGATTCTCTTCACTGCTGTCTGTGTGGATTCCTACACTGATTCTCCTCACTGCTGTCTGTGTGGATTCCAGCACTGATTCCCTTCACTGCTCTCTGTGTGGATTCCAGCAATGATTTTCTTCACTGCTCTCTGTGTCGATTCCTGCACTAATTCCACTCACTGCTCTCTGTGTGGATTCCAGTACTGATTTTCTTCACTGCTCTATGTGTTGATTCCTGCACTGATTCCCCTCACTGCTGTCTGTGTGGATTCCTGCACTGATTCCCCTCACTGCTGTCTGTGTGGATTCCTGCACTGATTCTCTTCACTGCTGGCTGTGTGGATTCCTGCACTGATTCCCATCACTGCTCCCTGTGTGGATTCCTGTACTGATTCCCTTCACCGCTGCTTGCGTGGATTCCTGCACTGATTCTCTTCACTGCTGTCTGTGTGGATTTCTGCATTGATTCCCCTCACTGCTGTCTGTGTGGATTCCTGCACTGATTCCACTCACTGCTCACTGTGTGGATTCCTGCACTGATTCTATTGACTGCTGACTGTGTAGATTCCTGCACTGATTCCCCTCACTGCTGTCTGTGTGGATTCGTGCACTGATTCTCTTCACTGCTCACTGCGTGGATTCCTGCACTGATTCCCTTCACTGCTGTCTGTGTGGATTCCTGCACTGATTCCCTTCACTGCTGTCTGTGTGGATTCCTGCACTGATTCTCTTCACTGCTGTCTATGTGGATTCCTGAATTGATTCCAATCACTGCTGTCTGTGTGAATTCCTACATTGATTCCACTCAATGATGTCTGCGTGGATTCCTGCACTGATTCTCTTCACTGCTCTCTGTGTGGATTCCTGCTTTGGTTCCCCTCAAACATGACTGTGTGGATTCCAGCACTGATTCTCATCACTGCTGTCTGTGTGGATTCGTGTACTGATTCTCTTCACTGCTCTCTGTGTGGATTTCTGCACTGATTCTCTTCACTGCTGTCTGTGTGGATTTCTGCACTGATTCCCCTCACTGCTCTCTGCGTGGATTCCTGCACTGATTCTCTTCACTGCTGTCTGTGTGATTTTGTGCTCTGCTTGTCTTCACTGCTCTGTGTTGATTCCTTCACTGATCCACCTCAGTGCTGTCTGTGTGGATTCCTGCACTGATTCATGTCACTGCTGTCTGAGTGGATTCCTGTACTGATTCTCTTCACTGCTCTTTATGTGGATTCCTGCACTGATTCCCCTCACTGCTCTCTGTGTGGATTTCTGCACTGATTCTCTTCACTGCTATCTGTGTGGATTTCTGCACTGATTCCCCTCACTGCTGTCTGTGTGGATTCCTGCACTGATTCCCTTCACTGCTGTGTGTGTGGATTCCTGCACTGATTCCCTTCACTGTTCTCTGTGTGGATTCCTGCACTGATTCCCCTCACTGCTGTCTGTGTGGATTCCTGCACTGATTCTCTTCTCGGCTGGCTGTGTGGATTCCTGCACAGATTCCCATCACTGCTCCCTGTGTGGATTCCTGTACTGATTCCCTTCACCGCTGCTTGCGTGGATTCCTGCACTGATTCTCTTCACTGCTGTCTGTGTGGATTTCTGCATTGATTCCCCTCACTGCTGTCTGTGTGGATTCCTGCACTGATTCTATTGACTGCTGACTGTGTAGATTCCTGCACTGATTCCCCTCACTGCTGTCTGTGTGGATTCGTGCACTGATTCTCTTCACTGCTGTCTGTGTGGATTCCTACACTGATTCCCTTCACTGCTGTCTGTGTGGATTCCTGCACTGATTCCCTTCACTGCTGTCTGTGTGGATTCCTGCACTGATTCTCTTCACTGCTGTGTATGTGGATTCCTGAATTGATTCCAATCACTGCTGTCTGTGTGAATTCCTACATTGATTCCACTCAATGATGTCTGCGTGGATTCCTGCACTGATTCTCTTCACTGCTCTCTGTGTGGATTCCTCCACTGATTCTCTTCACTGCTGTCTGTGTGGATTCCTACACTGATTCTCCTCACTGCTGTCTGTGTGGATTCCAGCACTGATTCCCTTCACTGCTCTCTGTGTGGATTCCAGCAATGATTTTCTTCACTGCTCTCTGTGTCGATTCCTGCACTAATTCCACTCACTGCTCTCTGTGTGGATTCCAGTACTGATTTTCTTCACTGCTCTATGTGTTGATTCCTGCACTGATTCCCCTCACTGCTGTCTGTGTGGATTCCTGCACTGATTCCCCTCACTGCTGTCTGTGTGGATTCCTGCACTGATTCTCTTCACTGCTGGCTGTGTGGATTCCTGCACTGATTCCCATCACTGCTCCCTGTGTGGATTCCTGTACTGATTCCCTTCACCGCTGCTTGCGTGGATTCCTGCACTGATTCTCTTCACTGCTGTCTGTGTGGATTTCTGCATTGATTCCCCTCACTGCTGTCTGTGTGGATTCCTGCACTGATTCCACTCACTGCTCACTGTGTGGATTCCTGCACTGATTCCACTCACTGCTGTCTGTGTGGTTTTGAGCACTATTTCCCTTCCCTGCTGTTTGTGTGGATTCCTGCACTGATTCCCCACACTGCTATCTGTATGGATTGCTGAACTGATTACCTTCACAGCTCTCTGTGTGGATTCCTGTACTGATTCCCTTCACTGCTGTCTGTGTGGATTTCTGCACTGATTTCCTTCACTGCTGTCTGTGTGGATTCCTGCACTGATTCCCTTCAGTGCTCTCTGTGTGGTTACCTGCACTGATTCCCTTCACTGCTGTCTGTGTGGATTCCTGCACTGATTCCACTCACTGCTGTCTGTGTGGTTTTGAGCACTATTTCCTTTCCCTGCTGTTTGTGTGGATTCCTGCACTGATTCCCCACACTGCTATCTGTATGGATTGCTGAACTGATTACCTTCACAGCTCTCTGTGTGGATTCCTGCACTGATTCCCCTCCCTGCTGTCTGTGTGGATTCCTCCACTGATTCTCTTCACTGCTGTCTGTGTGGATTCCTACACTGATTCTCCTCACTGCTGTCTGTGTGGATTCCAGCACTGATTCCCTTCACTGCTCTCTGTGTGGATTCCAGCAATGATTTTCTTCACTGCTCTCTGTGTCGATTCCTGCACTAATTCCACTCACTGCTCTCTGTGTGGATTCCAGTACTGATTTTCTTCACTGCTCTATGTGTTGATTCCTGCACTGATTCCCCTCACTGCTGTCTGTGTGGATTCCTGCACTGATTCTCTTCACTGCTGGCTGTGTGGATTCCTGCACTGATTCCCATCACTGCTCCCTGTGTGGATTCCTGTACTGATTCCCTTCACCGCTGCTTGCGTGGATTCCTGCACTGATTCTCTTCACTGCTGTCTGTGTGGATTTCTGCATTGATTCCCCTCACTGCTGTCTGTGTGGATTCCTGCACTGATTCCACTCACTGCTCACTGTGTGGATTCCTGCACTGATTCTATTGACTGCTGACTGTGTAGATTCCTGCACTGATTCCCCTCACTGCTGTCTGTGTGGATTCGTGCACTGATTCTCTTCACTGCTCACTGCGTGGATTCCTGCACTGATTCCCTTCACTGCTGTCTGTGTGGATTCCTGCACTGATTCCCTTCACTGCTGTCTGTGTGGATTCCTGCACTGATTCTCTTCACTGCTGTCTATGTGGATTCCTGAATTGATTCCAATCACTGCTGTCTGTGTGAATTCCTACATTGATTCCACTCAATGATGTCTGCGTGGATTCCTGCACTGATTCTCTTCACTGCTCTCTGTGTGGATTCCTGCTTTGGTTCCCCTCAAACATGACTGTGTGGATTCCAGCACTGATTCTCATCACTGCTGTCTGTGTGGATTCGTGTACTGATTCTCTTCACTGCTCTCTGTGTGGATTTCTGCACTGATTCTCTTCACTGCTGTCTGTGTGGATTTCTGCACTGATTCCCCTCACTGCTCTCTGCGTGGATTCCTGCACTGATTCTCTTCACTGGTGTCTGTGTGGATTCCTGCATTGATTCCCCTCACTGCTGTCTGTGTGGATTCCTGCATTGCTTCCACTCAATGGTGTCTGTGTGGATTCCTGCACTGATTCTCTTCACTGCTCTCTGTGTGGATTCCAGCTTTGGTTCCCCTCAAACATGACTGTGTGGTTTCCTGCACTGATTCTCTTCACTGCTGTCTGTGTGATTTTGTGCTCTGCTTGTCTTCACTGCTCTGTGTTGATTCCTTCACTGATCCACCTCAGTGCTGTCTGTGTGGATTCCTGCACTGATTCATGTCACTGCTGTCTGAGTGGATTCCTGTACTGATTCTCTTCACTGCTCTTTATGTGGATTCCTGCACTGATTCCCCTCACTGCTGTCTGTGTGGATTTCTGCACTGATTCTCTTCACTGCTATCTGTGTGGATTTCTGCACTGATTCTCTTCACTGCTGTCTGTGTGGATTCCTACACTGATTCTCCTCACTGCTGTCTGTGTGGATTCCAGCACTGATTCCCTTCACTGCTCTCTGTGTGGATTCCAGCAATGATTTTCTTCACTGCTCTCTGTGTCGATTCCTGCACTAATTCCACTCACTGCTCTCTGTGTGGATTCCAGTACTGATTTTCTTCACTGCTCTATGTGTTGATTCCTGCACTGATTCCCCTCACTGCTGTCTGTGTGGATTCCTGCACTGATTCCCCTCACTGCTGTCTGTGTGGATTCCTGCACTGATTCTCTTCACTGCTGGCTGTGTGGATTCCTGCACTGATTCCCATCACTGCTCCCCGTGTGGATTCCTGTACTGATTCCCTTCACCGCTGCTTGCGTGGATTCCTGCACTGATTCTCTTCACTGCTGTCTGTGTGGATTTCTGCATTGATTCCCCTCACTGCTGTCTGTGTGGATTCCTGCACTGATTCCACTCACTGCTCACTGTGTGGATTCCTGCACTGATTCTATTGACTGCTGACTGTGTAGATTCCTGCACTGATTCCCCTCACTGCTGTCTGTGTGGATTCGTGCACTGATTCTCTTCACTGCTCACTGCGTGGATTCCTGCACTGATTCCCTTCACTGCTGTCTGTGTGGATTCCTGCACTGATTCCCTTCACTGCTGTCTGTGTGGATTCCTGCACTGATTCTCTTCACTGCTGTCTATGTGGATTCCTGAATTGATTCCAATCACTGCTGTCTGTGTGAATTCCTACATTGATTCCACTCAATGATGTCTGCGTGGATTCCTGCACTGATTCTCTTCACTGCTCTCTGTGTGGATTCCTGCTTTGGTTCCCCTCAAACATGACTGTGTGGATTCCAGCACTGATTCTCATCACTGCTGTCTGTGTGGATTCGTGTACTGATTCTCTTCACTGCTCTGTGTGTGGATTTCTGCACTGATTCTCTTCACTGCTGTCTGTGTGGATTTCTGCACTGATTCCCCTCACTGCTGTCTGTGTGGATTCCTGCACTGATTCCCGTCACTGCTGTCTGTGTGGATTTCTGCACTGATTTCCTTCACTGCTGTCTGTGTGGATTCCTGCACTGATTCCACTCACTGCTGTCTGTGTGGTTTTGAGCACTATTTCCCTTCCCTGCTGTTTGTGTGGATTCCTGCACTGATTCCCCACACTGCTATCTGTATGGATTGCTGCACTGATTACCTTCACAGCTCTCTGTGTGGATTTCTGCACTGATTCTCTTCACTGGTGTCTGTGTGGATTCCTGCACTGATTCCCCTCCCTGCTGTCTGTGTGGATTCCTCCACTGATTCTCTTCACTGCTGTCTGTGTGGATTCCTACACTGATTCTCCTCACTGCTGTCTGTGTGGATTCCAGCACTGATTCCCTTCACTGCTCTCTGTGTGGATTCCAGCAATGATTTTCTTCACTGCTCTCTGTGTCGATTCCTGCACTAATTCCACTCACTGCTCTCTGTGTGGATTCCAGTACTGATTTTCTTCACTGCTCTATGTGTTGATTCCTGCACTGATTCCCCTCACTGCTGTCTGTGTGGATTCCTGCACTGATTCCCCTCACTGCTGTCTGTGTGGATTCCTGCACTGATTCTCTTCACTGCTGGCTGTGTGGATTCCTGCACTGATTCCCATCACTGCTCCCTGTGTGGATTCCTGTACTGATTCCCTTCACCGCTGCTTGCGTGGATTCCTGCACTGATTCTCTTCACTGCTGTCTGTGTGGATTTCTGCATTGATTCCCCTCACTGCTGTCTGTGTGGATTCCTGCACTGATTCCACTCACTGCTCACTGTGTGGATTCCTGCACTGATTCTATTGACTGCTGACTGTGTAGATTCCTGCACTGATTCCCCTCACTGCTGTCTGTGTGGATTCGTGCACTGATTCTCTTCACTGCTCACTGCGTGGATTCCTGCACTGATTCCCTTCACTGCTGTCTGTGTGGATTCCTGCACTGATTCCCTTCACTGCTGTCTGTGTGGATTCCTGCACTGATTCTCTTCACTGCTGTCTATGTGGATTCCTGAATTGATTCCAATCACTGCTGTCTGTGTGAATTCCTACATTGATTCCACTCAATGATGTCTGCGTGGATTCCTGCACTGATTCTCTTCACTGCTATCTGTGTGGATTCCTGCTTTGGTTCCCCTCAAACATGACTGTGTGGATTCCAGCACTGATTCTCATCACTGCTGTCTGTGTGGATTCGTGTACTGATTCTCTTCACTGCTCTGTGTGTGGATTTCTGCACTGATTCTCTTCACTGCTGTCTGTGTGGATTTCTGCACTGATTCCCCTCACTGCTGTCTGTGTGGATTCCTGCACTGATTCCCGTCACTGCTGTCTGTGTGGATTCCTGTACTGATTCCCTTCACTGCTGTCTGTGTGGATTTCTGCACTGATTTCCTTCACTGCTGTCTGTGTGGATTCCTGCACTGATTCCCTTCAGTGCTCTCTGTGTGGTTACCTGCACTGATTCCCTTCACTGCTGTCTGTGTGGATTCCTGCACTGATTCCACTCACTGCTGTCTGTGTGGTTTTGAGCACTATTTCCCTTCCCTGCTGTTTGTGTGGATTCCTGTACTGATTCCCCACACTGCTATCTGTATGGATTGCTGCACTGATTACCTTCACAGCTCTCTGTGTGGATTTCTGCACTGATTCTCTTCACTGGTGTCTGTGTGGATTCCTGCACTGATTCCCCTCCCTGCTGTCTGTGTGGATTCCTCCACTGATTCTCTTCACTGCTGTCTGTGTGGATTCCTACACTGATTCTCCTCACTGCTGTCTGTGTGGATTCCAGCACTGATTCCCTTCACTGCTCTCTGTGTGGATTCCAGCAATGATTTTCTTCACTGCTCTCTGTGTCGATTCCTGCACTAATTCCACTCACTGCTCTCTGTGTGGATTCCAGTACTGATTTTCTTCACTGCTCTATGTGTTGATTCCTGCACTGATTCCCCTCACTGCTGTCTGTGTGGATTCCTGCACTGATTCCCCTCACTGCTGTCTGTGTGGATTCCTGCACTGATTCTCTTCACTGCTGGCTGTGTGGATTCCTGCACTGATTCCCATCACTGCTCCCTGTGTGGATTCCTGTACTGATTCCCGTCACCGCTGCTTGCGTGGATTCCTGCACTGATTCTCTTCACTGCTGTCTGTGTGGATTTCTGCATTGATTCCCCTCACTGCTGTCTGTGTGGATTCCTGCACTGATTCCACTCACTGCTCACTGTGTGGATTCCTGCACTGATTCTATTGACTGCTGACTTTGTAGATTCCTGCACTGATTCCCCTCACTGCTGTCTGTGTGGATTCGTGCACTGATTCTCTTCACTGCTCACTGCGTGGATTCCTGCACTGATTCCCTTCACTGCTGTCTGTGTGGATTCCTGCACTGATTCCCTTCACTGCTGTCTGTGTGGATTCCTGCACTGATTCTCTTCACTGCTGTCTATGTGGATTCCTGAATTGATTCCAATCACTGCTGTCTGTGTGAATTCCTACATTGATTCCACTCAATGATGTCTGCGTGGATTCCTGCACTGATTCTCTTCACTGCTCTCTGTGTGGATTCCTGCTTTGGTTCCCCTCAAACATGACTGTGTGGATTCCAGCACTGATTCTCATCACTGCTGTCTGTGTGGATTCGTGTACTGATTCTCTTCACTGCTCTCTGTGTGGATTTCTGCACTGATTCTCTTCACTGCTGTCTGTGTGGATTTCTGCACTGATTCCCCTCACTGCTCTCTGCGTGGATTCCTGCACTGATTCTCTTCACTGGTGTCTGTGTGGATTCCTGCATTGATTCCCCTCACTGCTGTCTGTGTGGATTCCTGCATTGCTTCCACTCAATGGTGTCTGTGTGGATTCCTGCACTGATTCTCTTCACTGCTCTCTGTGTGGATTCCAGCTTTGGTTCCCCTCAAACATGACTGTGTGGTTTCCTGCACTGATTCTCTTCACTGCTGTCTGTGTGATTTTGTGCTCTGCTTGTCTTCACTGCTCTGTGTTGATTCCTTCACTGATCCACCTCAGTGCTGTCTGTGTGGATTCCTGCACTGATTCATGTCACTGCTGTCTGAGTGGATTCCTGTACTGATTCTCTTCACTGCTCTTTATGTGGATTCCTGCACTGATTCCCCTCACTGCTGTCTGTGTGGATTTCTGCACTGATTCTCTTCACTGCTATCTGTGTGGATTTCTGCACTGATTCTCTTCACTGCTGTCTGTGTGGATTCCTACACTGATTCTCCTCACTGCTGTCTGTGTGGATTCCAGCACTGATTCCCTTCACTGCTCTCTGTGTGGATTCCAGCAATGATTTTCTTCACTGCTCTCTGTGTCGATTCCTGCACTAATTCCACTCACTGCTCTCTGTGTGGATTCCAGTACTGATTTTCTTCACTGCTCTATGTGTTGATTCCTGCACTGATTCCCCTCACTGCTGTCTGTGTGGATTCCTGCACTGATTCCCCTCACTGCTGTCTGTGTGGATTCCTGCACTGATTCTCTTCACTGCTGGCTGTGTGGATTCCTGCACTGATTCCCATCACTGCTCCCCGTGTGGATTCCTGTACTGATTCCCTTCACCGCTGCTTGCGTGGATTCCTGCACTGATTCTCTTCACTGCTGTCTGTGTGGATTTCTGCATTGATTCTCTTCACTGCTATCTGTGTGGATTTCTGCACTGATTCCCCTCACTGCTGTCTGTGTGGAATCCTGCACTGATTCCCTTCACTGCTGTGTGTGTGGATTCCTGCACTGATTCCCTTCACTGTTCTCTGTGTGGATTCCTGCACTGATTCCCCTCACTGCTGTCTGTGTGGATTCCTGCACTGATTCTCTTCTCGGCTGGCTGTGTGGATTCCTGCACTGATTCCCATCACTGCTCCCTGTGTGGATTCCTGTACTGATTCCCTTCACCGCTGCTTGCGTGGATTCCTGCACTGATTCTCTTCACTGCTGTCTGTGTGGATTTCTGCATTGATTCCCCTCACTGCTGTCTGTGTGGATTCCTGCACTGATTCCACTCACTGCTCACTGTGTGGATTCCTGCACTGATTCTATTGACTGCTGACTGTGTAGATTCCTGCACTGATTCCCCTCACTGCTGTCTGTGTGGATTCGTGCACTGATTCTCTTCACTGCTGTCTGTGTGGATTCCTACACTGATTCCCTTCACTGCTGTCTGTGTGGATTCCTGCACTGATTCCCTTCACTGCTGTCTGTGTGGATTCCTGCACTGATTCTCTTCACTGCTGTGTATGTGGATTCCTGAATTGATTCCAATCACTGCTGTCTGTGTGAATTCCTACATTGATTCCACTCAATGATGTCTGCGTGGATTCCTGCACTGATTCTCTTCACTGCTCTCTGTGTGGATTCCTGCTTTGGTTCCCCTCAAACATGACTGTGTGGATTCCAGCACTGATTCTCATCACTGCTGTCTGTGTGGATTCGTGTACTGATTCTCTTCACTGCTCTGTGTGTGGATTTCTGCACTGATTCTCTTCACTGCTGTCTGTGTGGATTTCTGCACTGATTCCCCTCACTGCTGTCTGCGTGGATTCCTGCACTGATTCTCTTCACTGGTGTCTGTGTGGATTCCTGCATTGATTCCCCTCACTGCTGTCTGTGTGGATTCCTGCACTGATTATCTTCACTGCTGTCTGTGTGGATTCCTACACTGATTCTCCTCACTGCTGTCTGTGTGGATTCCAGCACTGATTCCCTTCACTGCTCTCTGTGTGGATTCCAGCAATGATTTTCTTCACTGCTCTCTGTGTCGATTCCTGCACTAATTCCACTCACTGCTCTCTGTGTGGATTCCAGTACTGATTTTCTTCACTGCTCTATGTGTTGATTCCTGCACTGATTCCCCTCACTGCTGTCTGTGTGGATTCCTGCACTGATTCCCCTCACTGCTGTCTGTGTGGATTCCTGCACTGATTCTCTTCACTGCTGGGATGTGTGGATTCCTGCACTGATTCCCATCACTGCTCCCTGTGTGGATTCCTGTACTGATTCCCTTCACCGCTGCTTGCGTGGATTCCTGCACTGATTCTCTTCACTGCTGTCTGTGTGGATTTCTGCATTGATTCCACTCACTGCTCACTGTGTGGATTCCTGCACTGATTCTATTGACTGCTGACTGTGTAGATTCCTGCACTGATTCCCCTCACTGCTGTCTGTGTGGATTCGTGCACTGATTCTCTTCACTGCTCACTGCGTGGATTCCTGCACTGATTCCCTTCACTGCTGTCTGTGTGGATTCCTGCACTGATTCCCTTCACTGCTGACTGTGTGGATTCCTGCACTGATTCTCTTCACTGCTGTCTATGTGGATTCCTGAATTGATTCCAATCACTGCTGTCTGTGTGAATTCCTACATTGATTCCACTCAATGATGTCTGCGTGGATTCCTGCACTGATTCTCTTCACTGCTCTCTGTGTGGATTCCTGCTTTGGTTCCCCTCAAACATGACTGTGTGGATTCCAGCACTGATTCTCATCACTGCTGTCTGTGTGGATTCGTGTACTGATTCTCTTCACTGCTCTGTGTGTGGATTTCTGCACTGATTCTCTTCACTGCTGTCTGTGTGGATTTCTGCACTGATTCCCCTCACTGCTGTCTGCGTGGATTCCTGCACTGATTCTCTTCACTGGTGTCTGTGTGGATTCCTGCATTGATTCCCCTCACTGCTGTCTGTGTGGATTCCTGCATTGCTTCCACTCAATGGTGTCTGTGTGGATTCCTGCACTGATTCTGTTCACTGCTCTCTGTGTGGATTCCAGCTTTGGTTCCCCTCAAACATGACTGTGTGGTTTCCTGCACTGATTCTCTTCACTGCTGTCTGTGTGATTTTGTGCTCTGCTTGTCTTCACTGCTCTGTGTTGATTCCTTCACTGATCCACCTCAGTGCTGTCTGTGTGGATTCCTGCACTGATTCATGTCACTGCTGTCTGAGTGGATTCCTGTACTGATTCTCTTCACTGCTCTTTATGTGGATTCCTGCACTGATTCCCCTCACTGCTCTCTGTGTGGATTTCTGCACTGATTCTCTTCACTGCTATCTGTGTGGATTTCTGCACTGATTCCCCTCACTGCTGTCTGTGTGGATTCCTGCACTGATTCCCTTCACTGCTGTCTGTGTGGATTCCTGCACTGATTCCCTTCACTGTTCTCTGTGTGGATTCCTGCACTGATTCTCTTCACTGCTGTCTGTGTGGATTTCTGCACTGATTCCCCTCACTGTTCTCTGTGTGGATTCCTGCATTGATTCCCCTCACTGCTGTCTGTGTGGATTCCTACATTGCTTCCACTCAATGGTGTCTATGTGGATTCCTGCACTGATTCTCTTCACTGCTCTCTGTGTGGATTCCTGCTTTGGTTCCCCTCAAACACGTCTGTGTGGATTCCTGCACTGATTCTCTTGACTGCTGTCTGTGTGGATTCCTGCACTGACTCCCCTCACTGCTCTCTGTGTGGATTCCTGCATTGATTCCCCTCAATGCGGTCTGTGTGGAGTCCTGCACTGATTCTCTTCACTGCACTCTGTGTGGATTCCTGCTTTAGTTCCCCTCAAACATGTCTGAGTGGATTCCTGCACTGATTCCCCTCACCGCTGTCTTTGTGGTTTCCTGCACTGATTCCCCTCACTGCTGTCTGTGTGGATTCCTGCATTGATTTCCCTCAATGGTGTCTGTGTGGATTCCTGCAATGATTCTCTTCCCTGCTGTCTGTGTGGATTTCTGCACTGATTCCCTTCACTGCTGTCTGTGTGGATTCCTGCACTGATTCTCATTACTGCTGTCTGTGTGGATTCCTGCACTGATTCCCTTCACTGTTCTCTGTGTGGATTCCTGCACTGGTTCTCTTCTCTGCTCTCCGTGTGGATTCCTGCACTGATTCTCCTCACTGCTCTCTGTGTGGATTCCTGCACTGATTCCCTTCACTGTTCTCTGTGTGGATTCCTGCACTGATTCTCTTCGCTGCTCCCTGTGTGGATTCCTGCACTGATTCCCCTCACTGCTTTCTGTGTTGATTCCTGCATTGATTCCCCCCACTGCTGTCAGTGTGGATTCCTGCATTGATTCCCCTCAATGGTGTCTCTGTGGATTCCTGCACTGATTCTCTTCACTGCTGTCTGTGTGGATTTCTGCACTGATTACCCTCACTGCTGTCTGTGTGGATTCCGGCATTGATTCTCCTCACTGCTGTCTGTGTGGATTCATGCTTTGGTTCCCCTCAAACATGTCTGTGTGGATTCCTGCACTGATTCTCTTGACTGCTGTCTGTGTGGATTCCTGCACTGATTCCCCTCACTGCCGTTCTTGCGGATTCCTGCACTGATTCCCCTCACTGCTGTCTGTGTGGATTCCTGCACTGATTCTCGTCACTGCTGTCTGTGTGGATTCCTGTACTGATTCCCCTCACTGCTGTCCGTGTGGATCCCTGCACTGATTCTCTTCACTGCTGTCTGTGTGTATTCCTGCACTGATTCCCCTCACTGCTGTCTGTGTGGATTCTTGCACTGATTCCCCTCATTGCTGTCTGTGTGGATTCCTGCACTGATTCCCTTCACTTCTCTCTGTGTGATTTTGTGCACTGATTCCCCTCACTGCTCTTTGTGTGGATTTCTGCACTGATTCTCTTCTCTGCTGCCTGTGTGAATTCCTGCACGGATTGACTTCACTGGTGTCTTTGTGGATTTCTGCACTGATTCTTTTCACTGCTGTCTGTGTGTATTTCAGCACTGATTCCCCTCACTCCTGTCTGTGTGGATTCCTGTACTGATTCCCCTCACTTCAGTCTGTGTGGAATCCTGCACTGATTCCCTTCACTGCTGCCTGTGTGGATTCCTGCACTGATTCCCCTCACTGCTCTTTGTGTGGATTTCTGCACTGATTCTCTTCTCTGCTGCCTGTGTGAATTCCTGCACGGATTGACTTCATTGGTGTCTTTGTAGATTTCTGCACTGATTCTTTTCACTGCTGTCTGTGTGTATTTCAGCACTGATTCCCCTCACTCCTGTCTGTGTGGATTCCTGCACTGATTCCCCTCACTTCAGTCTGTGTGGATTCCTGCATTGATTCTCATGACTGCTGTCTGTGTGGATTCCTGCACAGATTCCCCTCACTGCTGTCTGTGTGGATTCCTGCACTGATTACCCTCACTGCTGTCTTTGTGTATTCCTGCATTCTTTCCCCTCACTGCTGTCTGTTTGGATTCCTGCACTGATTCCCCTCACTGCTGTTGGTGTGGATTCCTGCATTGGTTGTATTCACTGCTGTCTGTGTGGATTCCTGCACTGATTCCCTTCATTGCTGTCTGTGTGGATTCCTGCACTGATTCCCTTCATTGGTGTTCGTGTGGATTCCTGCACTGGTTCTCTTCACTGCTCCCTGTGTTCATTCCTCCACTGATTTTCTTCACTGCTGTCTGTGTGGATTCCTGCACTGATTCTCCTCACTGCTGTCTGTGTGGATTCCTGCATTGTTTCCCCTCACTGCTGTTGGTGTGGATTCCTGCACTGATTCCCCTCACTGCTGTCTGTGTGGGTTCCTGCACTGATTCTCTTCACTGCTGGCTGTGTGGATTCCTGCACTGATTCCCCTCACTGCTGTTGGTGTGGATTCCTGTACTGATTCCCTTCACCGCTGCTTGCGTGGATTCCTGCACTGATTCTCTTCACTGCTGTCTGTGTGGATTCGTGCACTGATTCTCTTCACTGCTCACTGCGTGGATTCCTGCACTGATTCCCTTCACTGCTGTCTGTGTGGATTCCTGCACTGATTCTCCTCACTGCTGTCTGTGTGGATTCGTGCACTGATTCTCTTCACTGCTCACTGCGTGGATTCCTGCACTGATTCCCTTCACTGCTGTCTGTGTGGATTCCTGCACTGATTCTCTTCACTGCTGGCTGTGTGGATTCCTGCACTGATTCCCCTCACTGCTGTTGGTGTGGATTCCTGTACTGATTCCCTTCACCGCTGCTTGCGTGGATTCCTGCACTGATTCTCTTCACTGCTGTCTGTGTGGATTTCTGCATTGATTCCACTCACTGCTCACTGTGTGGATTCCTGCACTGATTCTATTGACTGCTGACTGTGTAGATTCCTGCACTGATTCCCCTCACTGCTGTCTGTGTGGATTCGTGCACTGATTCTCTTCACTGCTCACTGCGTGGATTCCTGCACTGATTCCCTTCACTGCTGTCTGTGTGGATTCCTGCACTGATTCTCGTCACTGCTGTCTGTGTGGATTCCTGTACTGATTCCCCTCACTGCTGTCCGTGTGGATCCCTGCACTGATTCTCTTCACTGCTGTCTGTGTGTATTCCTGCACTGATTCCCCTCACTGCTGTCTGTGTGGATTCCTGCACTGATTCCCCTCTTTGCTGTCTGTGTGGATTCCTGCACTGATTCCCTTCACTTCTGTCTGTGTGATTTTGTGCACTGATTCCCCTCACTGCTCTTTGTGTGGATTTCTGCACTGATTCTCTTCTCTGCTGCCTGTGTGAATTCCTGCACGGATTGACTTCACTGGTGTCTTTGTGGATTTCTGCACTGATTCTTTTCACTGCTGTCTGTGTGTATTTCAGCACTGATTCCCCTCACTCCTGTCTGTGTGGATTCCTGTACTGATTCCCCTCACTTCAGTCTGTGTGGAATCCTGCACTGATTCCCTTCACTGCTGCCTGTGTGGATTCCTGCACTGATTCCCCTCACTGCTCTTTGTGTGGATTTCTGCACTGATTCTCTTCTCTGCTGCCTGTGTGAATTCCTGCACGGATTGACTTCATTGGTGTCTTTGTAGATTTCTGCACTGATTCTTTTCACTGCTGTCTGTGTGTATTTCAGCACTGATTCCCCTCACTCCTGTCTGTGTGGATTCCTGCACTGATTCCCCTCACTTCAGTCTGTGTGGATTCCTGCACTGATTCTCATGACTGCTGTCTGTGTGGATTCCTGCACAGATTCCCCTCACTGCTGTCTGTGTGGATTCCTGCACTGATTACCCTCACTGCTGTCTTTGTGTATTCCTGCATTCTTTCCCCTCACTGCTGTCTGTTTGGATTCCTGCACTGATTCCCCTCACTGCTGTTGGTGTGGATTCCTGCATTGGTTGTATTCACTGCTGTCTGTGTGGATTCCTGCACTGATTCCCTTCATTGCTGTCTGTGTGGATTCCTGCACTGATTCCCTTCATTGGTGTTCGTGTGGATTCCTGCACTGGTTCTCTTCACTGCTCCCTGTGTTCATTCCTCCACTGATTTTCTTCACTGCTGTCTGTGTGGATTCCTGCACTGATTCTCCTCACTGCTGTCTGTGTTCATTCCTCCACTGATTTTCTTCACTGCTGTCTGTGTGGATTCCTGCACTGATTCTCCTCACTGCTGTCTGTGTGGATTCCTGCATTGTTTCCCCTCACTGCTGTTGGTGTGGATTCCTGCACTGATTCTCTTCACTGCTGTCTGTGTTCATTCCTCCACTGATTCTCTTCACTGTTCTCTGTGTGGAATCCTGCACTGATTCCCCTCACTGCTGTTGGTGTGGATTCCTGCACTGATTCTCTTCACTGCTGTCTGTGTTCATTCCTCCACTGATTCTCTTCACTGCTGTCTGTGTGGATTCCTGCACTGATTCCCCTCACTACTGTCTGTGTGGATTCCTGCACTGATTCCCCTCACTGCTGTTTGTGTGGATTCCTGCACTGATTCTCTGCACTGCTCTCTGTGTGGATTCCTGCTTTGGTTCGTCTCAAACATGTATGTGTGGATTCCTGCACTGATTCTCTTCACTGCTCTCTGTGTGAATTCCTGCTTTGGTTCCCCTCAAATATGTATGAGTGGATTCCTGCACTGATTCCCCTCACTGCTGTCTTTGTGGTTTCCTGCACTGATTCCCCTCACTGCTGTCAGTGTGGATTCCTGCATTGATTCCCCTCAATGGTGTCTGTGTGGATTCCTGCACTGATTCTCATTACTGCTGTCTGTGTGGATTCCTGCACAGATTCCCCTCACTGCTGTCTGTGTGGATTCCTGCACTGATTCCCCTCACTGCTGTCTTTGTGTATTCCTGCATTCTTTCCCCTCACTGCTGTCTGTTTGGATTCCTGCACTGATTCCCCTCACTGCTGTTGGTGTGGATTCCTGCATTGGTTGTATTCACTGCTGTCTGTGTGGATTCCTGCACTGATTCCCTTCATTGCTGTTCATGTGGATTCCTGCACTGGTTCTCTTCACTGCTCCCTGTGTTCATTCCTCCACTGATTTTCTTCACTGCTGTCTGTGTGGATTCCTGCACTGATTCCCCTCACTGCTGTTGGTGTGGTTTCCTGCACTGATTCTCTTCACTGCTGTCTGTGTTCATTCCTCCACTGATTCTCTTCACTGCTGTCTGTGTGGATTCCTGCACTGATTCCCCTCACTGCTGTTGGTGTGAATTCCTGCACTGATTCTCTTCACTGATGTCTGTGCTCATTCCTCCACTGATTCTCTTCACTGCTGTCTGTGTTCATTCCTCCAATGATTCTCTTCACTGCTGTCTGTGTGGATTCCTGCACTGATTCTCTTTACTGCTGTCTGTGTGGATTCCTGCACTGATTCCCCTCACTGCTGTTCGTGTGGATTCCTGCACTGATTCTCTGCACTGCTCTCTGTGGGGACTCCTGCACTGATTCTCATCGCTGCTGTCTGTGTGGATTCCTGCTCGGATTCTCTTCACTACTGTCTGTATGGATTCCTGAAGTGATTCCCTTCAGTGCTGTCTGTGTGGAGTTCTGCACTGATTTCCGTCACTGTTCTCTGTGCGCATTTCTGGACTGATTCCCCTCACTGCTGTCCGTGTGGATTCCTGCACTGGTTGTCTTCACTGCTGTCTGTGGGGACTCCTGCACTGATTCTCTTCACTACTGTCTGTGTGGATTCCTGCACTGATTCTCTTCACTACTGTCTGTGTGGATTCCTGCACTGACCCCCCTCAATGGGGTCTGTGTGGAGTCCTGCACTTATTCTCTTCACTGCTCTCTGTGTGGATTCCTGTACTCATTCCCTTCACCGCTGCTTGCGTGGATTCCTGCACTGATTCCCCTCACTGCTGTCTGTGTGGATTTCTGCGTTGATTCCCCTCACTGCTGTCTGTGTGGATTCCTGCACTGATTCCACTCACTGCTCACTGTGTGGATTCCTGCACTGATTCTATTGACTGCTGACTGTGTAGATTCCTGCACTGATTCCCCTCACTGCTGTCTGTGTGGATTCGTGCACTGATTCTCTTCACTGCTCTCTGCGTGGATTCCTGCACTGATTCCCTTCACTGCTGTCTGTGTGGATTCCTGCACTGATTCCCTTCACTGCTGTCTGTGTGGATTCCTGCACTGATTCTCTTCACTGCTGTCTATGTGGATTCCTGAATTGATTCCCATCACTGCTGTCTGTGTGGATTCCTGCATTGATTCCCCTCACTGCTGTCTGTGTGAATTCCTACATTGATTCCACTCAATGGTGTCTGCGTGGATTCCTGCACTGATTCTCTTCACTGCTCTCTGTGTGGATTCCTGCTTTGGTTCCCCTCAAACATGACTGTGTGGATTCCAGCACTGATTCTCATCACTGCTGTCTGTGTGGATTCGTGTACTGATTCTCTTCACTGCTCTCTGTGTGGATTTCTGCACTGATTCTCTTCACTGCAGTCTGTGTGGATTTCTGCACTGATTCCCCTCACTGCTGTCTGTGTGGATTCCTGCACTGATTCTCTTCACTGGTGTCTGTGTGGATTCCTGCATTGATTCCCCTCACTGCTGTCTGTGTGGATTCCTACATTGCTTCCACTCAATGGTGTCTGTGTGGATTCCTGCACTGATTCTCTTCACTGCTCTCTGTGTGGATTCCAGCTTTGGTTCCCCTCAAACATGACTGTGTGGTTTCCTGCACTGATTCTCTTCACTGCTGTCTGTGTGATTTTGTGCTCTGCTTGTCTTCACTGCTCTGTGTTGATTCCTTCACTGATCCACCTCAGTGCTGTCTGTGTGGATTCCTGTACTGATTCCCCTCACTGCTGTCTGTGTGGATTCCAGCATTGATTCATGTCACTGCTGTCTGAGTGGATTCCTGCACTGATTCCCCTCACTGCTGTCTGTGTGGATTCCAGCATTGATTCATGTCACTGCTGTCTGAGTGGATTCCTGTACTGATTCTCTTCACTGCTCTTTATGTGGATTCCTGCACTGATTCCCCTCACTGCTCTCTGTGTGGATTTCTGCACTGATTCTCTTCACTGCTATCTGTGTGGATTTCTGCACTGATTCCCCTCACTGCTGTCTGTGTGGATTCCTGCACTGATTCCCTTCACTGCTGTCTGTGTGGATTCCTGCACTGATTCCCTTCACTGTTCTCTGTGTGGATTCCTGCACTGATTCTCTTCACTGCTGTCTGTGCGGATATCTGCACTGATTCCCCTCACTGTTCTCTGTGTGGATTCCTGCATTGATTCCCCTCACTGCTGTCTGTGTGGATTCCTACATAGCTTCCACTCAATGGTGTCTATGTGGATTCCTGCACTGATTCTCTTCACTGCTCTCTGTGTGGATTCCTGCTTTGGTTCCCCTCAAATATGTATGAGTGGATTCCTGCACTGATTCCCCTCACTGCTGTCTTTGTGGTTTCCTGCACTGACTCCCGTCACTGCTCTCTGTGTGGATTCCTGCATTGATTCCCCTCAATTCGGTCTGTGTGGAGTCCTGCACTGATTCTCTTCAATGCACTCTGTGTGGATTCCTGCTTTAGTTCCCCTCAAATATGTCTGAGTAGATTCCTGCACTGATTCCCCTCACCGCTGTCTTTGTGGTTTCCTGCACTGATTCCCCTCACTGCTGTTTGTGTGGATTCCTGCATTGATTCCCCTCAATGGTGTCTGTGTGGATTCCTGCAATGATTCTCTTCCCTGCTGTCCGTGTGGATTCCTGCAATGATTCTCTTCCCTGCTGTCCGTGTGGATTCCTGCACTGGTTGTCTTCACTGCTGTCTGTGGGGACTCCTGCACTGATTCTCTTCACTACTGTCTGTGTGGATTCCTGCACTGATTCTCTTCACTACTGTCTGTGTGGATTCCTGCACTGACCCCCCTCAATGGGGTCTGTGTGGAGTCCTGCACTTATTCTCTTCACTGCTCTCTGTGTGGATTCCTGTACTCATTCCCTTCACCGCTGCTTGCGTGGATTCCTGCACTGATTCCCCTCACTGCTGTCTGTGTGGATTTCTGCGTTGATTCCCCTCACTGCTGTCTGTGTGGATTCCTGCACTGATTCCACTCACTGCTCACTGTGTGGATTCCTGCACTGATTCTATTGACTGCTGACTGTGTAGATTCCTGCACTGATTCCCCTCACTGCTGTCTGTGTGGATTCGTGCACTGATTCTCTTCACTGCTCTATGCGTGGATTCCTGCACTGATTCCCTTCACTGCTGTCTGTGTGGATTCCTGCACTGATTCCCTTCACTGCTGTCTGTGTGGATTCCTGCACTGATTCTCTTCACTGCTGTCTATGTGGATTCCTGAATTGATTCCCATCACTGCTGTCTGTGTGGATTCCTGCATTGATTCCCCTCACTGCTGTCTGTGTGAATTCCTACATTGATTCCACTCAATGGTGTCTGCGTGGATTCCTGCACTGATTCTCTTCACTGCTCTCTGTGTGGATTCCTGCTTTGGTTCCCCTCAAACATGACTGTGTGGATTCCAGCACTGATTCTCATCACTGCTGTCTGTGTGGATTCGTGTACTGATTCTCTTCACTGCTCTCTGTGTGGATTTCTGCACTGATTCTCTTCACTGCAGTCTGTGTGGATTTCTGCACTGATTCCCCTCACTGCTGTCTGTGTGGATTCCTGCACTGATTCTCTTCACTGGTGTCTGTGTGGATTCCTGCATTGATTCCCCTCACTGCTGTCTGTGTGGATTCCTACATTGCTTCCACTCAATGGTGTCTGTGTGGATTCCTGCACTGATTCTCTTCACTGCTCTCTGTGTGGATTCCAGCTTTGGTTCCCCTCAAACATGACTATGTGGTTTCCTGCACTGATTCTCTTCACTGCTGTCTGTGTGATTTTGTGCTCTGCTTGTCTTCACTGCTCTGTGTTGATTCCTTCACTGATCCACCTCAGTGCTGTCTGTGTGGATTCCTGCACTGATTCCCCTCACTGCTGTCTGTGTGGATTCCAGCATTGATTCATGTCACTGCTGTCTGAGTGGATTCCTGTACTGATTCTCTTCACTGCTCTTTATGTGGATTCCTGCACTGATTCCCCTCACTGCTCTCTGTGTGGATTTCTGCACTGATTCTCTTCACTGCTATCTGTGTGGATTTCTGCACTGATTCCCCTCACTGCTGTCTGTGTGGATTCCTGCACTGATTCCCTTCACTGCTGTCTGTGTGGATTCCTGCACTGATTCCCTTCACTGTTCTCTGTGTGGATTCCTGCACTGATTCTCTTCACTGCTGTCTGTGTGGATTTCTGCACTGATTCCCCTCACTGTTCTCTGTGTGGATTCCTGCATTGATTCCCCTCACTGCTGTCTGTGTGGATTCCTACATAGCTTCCACTCAATGGTGTCTATGTGGATTCCTGCACTGATTCTCTTCACTGCTCTCTGTGTGGTTTCCTGCTTTGGTTCCCCTCAAACACGTCTGTGTGGATTCCTGCACTGACTCCCCTCACTGCTCTCTGTGTGGATTCCTGCATTGATTCCCCTCAATGCGGTCTGTGTGGAGTCCTGCACTGATTCTCTTCACTGCACTCTGTGTGGATTCCTGCTTTAGTTCCCCTCAAATATGTCTGAGTGGATTCCTGCACTGATTCCCCTCACCGCTGTCTTTGTGGTTTCCTGCACTGATTCCCCTCACTGCTGTTTGTGTGGATTCCTGCATTGATTCCCCTCAATGGTGTCTGTGTGGATTCCTGCAATGATTCTCTTCCCTGCTGTCTGTGTGGATTTCTGCACTGATTCCCTTCACTGTTTTCTGTGTGGATTCCTGCACTGATTCCCTTCACTGCTGTCTGTGTGGATTCCTGCACTGATTCCCTTCACTGTTCTCTGTGTGGATTCCTGCACTGGTTCTCTTCTCTGCTCTCCGTGTGGATTCCTGCACTGATTCTCCTCACTGCTCTCTGTGTGGATTCCTGCACTGATTCCCTACACTGTTCTCTGTGTGGATTCCTGCACTGATTCTCTTCGCTGCTCCCTGTGTGGATTCCTGCACTGATTCCCCTCACTGCTTTCTGTGTTGATTCCTGCATTGATTCCCCCCACTGCTGTCAGTGTGGATTCCTGCATTGATTCCCCTCAATGGTGTCTCTGTGGATTCCTGCACTGATTCTCTTCACTGCTGTCTGTGTGGATTTCTGCACTGATTACCCTCACTGCTGTCTGTGTGGATTCCTGCATTGATTCTCCTCACTGCTGTCTGTGTGGATTCATGCTTTGGTTCCCCTCAAACATGTCTGTGTGGATTCCTGCACTGATTCTCTTGACTGCTGTCTGTGTGGATTCTTGCACTGATTCCCCTCACTGCAGTTCTTGCGGATTCCTGCACTGATTCCACTCACTGCTGTCTGTGTGGATTCCTGCACTGATTCTCGTCACTGCTGTCTGTGTGGATTCCTGTACTGATTCCCCTCACTGCTGTCCGTGTGGATACCTGCACTGATTCTCTTCACTGCTGTCTGTGTGGATTCCTGCACTGATTCCCCTCATTGCTGTCTGTGTGGATTCCTGCACTGATTCCCTTCACTTCTGTCTGTGTGACTTTGTGCACTGATTCCCCTCACTGCTCTTTGTGTGGATTTCTGCACTGATTCTCTTCTCTGCTGTCTGTGTGGATTCCTGCACTGATTCCCTTCACTGTTCTCTGTGTGGATTCCTGCACTGATTCCCTTCACTTCTGTCTGTGTGATTTTGTGCACTGATTCCCCTCACTGCTCTTTGTGTGGATTTCTGCATTGATTCTCTTCTCTGCTGCCTGTGTGAATTCTTTTCACTGCTGTCTGTGTGGATTCCTGCACTGATTCCCCTCACTTCAGTCTGTGTGGATTCCTGCACTGATTCTCATTACTGCTGTCTGTGTGGATTCCTGCACAGATTCCCCTCACTGCTGTCTGTGTGGATTCCTGCACTGATTGCACTCACTGCTCACTGTGTGGATTCCTGCACTGATTCTATTGACTGCTGACTGTGTAGATTCCTGCACTGATCCCCCTCACTGCTGTCTGTGTGGATTTCTGCGTTGATTCCCCTCACTGCTGTCTGTGTGGATTCCTGCACTGATTCCACTCACTGCTCACTGTGTGGATTCCTGCACTGATTCTATTGACTGCTGACTGTGTAGATTCCTGCACTGATTCCCCTCACTGCTGTCTGTGTGGATTCGTGCACTGATTCCCCTCATTGCTGTCTGTGTGGAATCCTGCACTGATTCCCTTCACTGCTGTCTGTGTGGATTCCTGCACTGATTCCCTTCACTGCTGTCTGTGTGGATTCCTGCACTGATTCTCTTCACTGCTGTCTATGTGGATTCCTGAATTGATTCCCATCAGTGCTGTCTGTGTGAATTCCTACATTGATTCCACTCAATGGTGTCTGCGTGGATTCCTGCACTGATTCTCTTCACTGCTCTCTGTGTGGATTCCTGCTTTGGTTCCCCTCAAACATGACTGTGTGGTTTCCTGCACTGATTCTCTTCACTGCTGTCTGTGTGATTTTGTGCTCTGCTTGTCTTCACTGCTCTGTGTTGATTCCTTCACTGATCCACCTCAGTGCTGTCTGTGTGGATTCCTGTACGGATTCCCCTCACTGCTGTCTGTGTGGATTCCAGCACTGATTCATGTCACTGCTGTCTGTGTGGATTCCTGCACTGATTCCCCTCACTGCTGTCTGTGTGGATTCCAGCACTGATTCATGTCACTGCTGTCTGAGTGGATTCCTGTACTGATTCTCTTCACTGCTCTCTGTGTGGATTTCTGCACTGATTCTCTTCACTGCTATCTGTGTGGATTTCTGCACTGATTCCCCTCACTGCTGTCTGTGTGGATTCCTGCACTGATTCCCTTCACTGCTGTCTGTGTGGATTCCTGCACTGATTCCCTTCACTGTTCTCTGTGTGGATTCCTGCACTGAGTCTCTTCACTGCTGTCTGTGTGGATTTCTGCACTGATTCCCCTCACTGTTCTCTGTGTCGATTCCTGCATTGATTCCCCTCACTGCTGTCTGTGTGGATTCCTACATTGCTTCCACTCAATGGTGTCTATGTGGATTCCTGCACTGATTCTCTTCACTGCTCTCTGTGTGGATTCCTGCTTTGGTTCCCCTCAAACATGTCTGTGTGGATTCCTGCACTGATTCTCTTGACTGCTGTCTGTGTGGATTCCTGCATTGACTCCCCTCACTGCCCTCTGTGTGGATTCCTGCATTGATTCCCCTCAATGCGGTCTGTGTGGAGTCCTGCACTGATTCTCTTCACTGCACTCTGTGTGGATTCCTGCTTTAGTTCCCCTCAAATATGTCTGAGTGGATTCCTGCACTGATTCCCCTCACCGCTGTCTTTGTGGTTTCCTGCACTGATTCCCCTCACTGCTGTTTGTGTGGATTCCTGCATTGATTCCCCTCAATGGTGTCTGTGTGGATTCCTGCAATGATTCTCTTCCCTGCTGTCTGTGTGGATTTCTGCACTGATTCCCTTCACTGTTTTCTGTGTGGATTCCTGCACTGATTCCCTTCACTGTTCTCTGTGTGGATTCCTGCACTGGTTCTCTTCTCTGCTCTGCGTGTGGATTCCTGCACTGATTCTCCTCACTGCTCTCTGTGTGGATTCCTGCACTGATTCCCTTCACTGTTCTCTGTGTGGATTCCTGCACTGATTCTCTTCGCTGCTCCCTGTGTGGATTCCTGCACTGATTCCCCACACTGCTTTCTGTGTTGATTCCTGCATTGATTCCCCCCACTGCTGTCAGTGTGGATTCCTGCATTGATTCCCCTCAATGGTGTCTCTGTGGATTCCTGCACTGATTCTCTTCACTGCTCTCTGTGTGGATTCCTGCTTTGGTTCCCCTCAAACATGTCTGTGTGGATTCCTGCACTGATTCTCTTGACTGCTGTCTGTGTGGATTCCTGCACTGACTCCCCTCACTGCTCTCTGTGTGGATTCCTGCATTGATTCCCCTCAATGGGGTCTGTGTGGAGTCCTGCACTGATTCTCTTCACTGCACTCTGTGTGGATTCCTGCTTTAGTTCCCCTCAAATATGTCTGAGTGGATTCCTGCACTGATTCCCCTCACCGCTGTCTTTGTGGTTTCCTGCACTGATTCCCCTCACTGCTGTTTGTGTGGATTCCTGCATTGATTCCCCTCAATGGTGTCTGTGTGGATTCCTGCAATGATTCTCTTCCCTGCTGTCTGTGTGGATTTCTGCACTGATTCCCTTCACTGTTTTCTGTGTGGATTCCTGCACTGATTCCCTTCACTGTTCTCTGTGTGGATTCCTGCACTGGTTCTCTTCTCTGCTCTCCGTGTGGATTCCTGCACTGATTCTCCTCACTGCTCTCTGTGTGGATTTCTGCATTGATTCTCTTCTCTGCTGCCTGTGTGAATTCTTTTCACTGCTGTCTGTGTGGATTCCTGCACTGATTCCCCTCACTTCAGTCTGTGTGGATTCCTGCACTGATTCTCATTACTGCTGTCTGTGTGGATTCCTGCACAGATTCCCTTCACTGCTGGCTGTGTGGATTCCTGCACTGATTGCACTCACTGCTCACTGTGTGGATTCCTGCACTGATTCTATTGACTGCTGACTGTGTAGATTCCTGCACTGATTCCCCTCACTGCTGTCTGTGTGGATTTCTGCGTTGATTCCCCTCACTGCTGTCTGTGTGGATTCCTGCACTGATTCCACTCACTGCTCACTGTGTGGATTCCTGCACTGATTCTATTGACTGCTGACTGTGTAGATTCCTGCACTGATTCCCCTCACTGCTGTCTGTGTGGATTCGTGCACTGATTCCCCTCATTGCTGTCTGTGTGGAATCCTGCACTGATTCCCTTCACTGCTGTCTGTGTGGATTCCTGCACTGATTCCCTTCACTGCTGTCTGTGTGGATTCCTGCACTGATTCTCTTCACTGCTGTCTATGTGGATTCCTGAATTGATTCCCATCAGTGCTGTCTGTGTGGATTCCTGCATTGATTCCCCTCACTGCTGTCTGTGTGAATTCCTACATTGATTCCACTCAATGGTGTCTGCGTGGATTCCTGCACTGATTCTCTTCACTGCTCTCTGTGTGGATTCCTGCTTTGGTTCCCCTCAAACATGACTGTGTGGATTCCAGCACTGATTCTCATCACTGCTGTCTGTGTGGATTCGTGTACTGATTCTCTTCACTGCTCTCTGTGTGGATTTCTGCACTGATTCTCTTCACTGCTGTCTGTGTGGATTTCTGCACTGATTCCCCTCACTGCTGTCTGTGTGGATTCCTGCACTGATTCTCTTCACTGCTGTCTGTGTGGATTCGTGTACTGATTCTCTTCACTGCTCTCTGTGTGGATTTCTGCACTGATTCTCTTCACTGCTGTCTGTGTGGATTTCTGCACTGATTCCCCTCACTGCTGTCTGTGTGGATTCCTGCACTGATTCTCTTCACTGGTGTCTGTGTGGATTCCTGCATTGATTCCCCTCACTGCTGTCTGTGCGGATTCCTACATTGCTTCCACTCAATGGTGTCTGTGTGGATTCCTGCACTGATTCTCTTCACTGCTCTCTGTGTGGATTCCAGCTTTGGTTCCGCTCAAACATGACTGTGTGGTTTCCTGCACTGATTCTCTTCACTGCTGTCTGTGTGATTTTGTGCTCTGCTTGTCTTCACTGCTCTGTGTTGATTCCTTCACTGATCCACCTCAGTGCTGTCTGTGTGGATTCCTGCACTGATTCCCCTCACTGCTGTCTGTGTGGATTCCAGCACTGATTCATGTCACTGCTGTCTGAGTGGATTCCTGTACTGATTCTCTTCACTGCTCTTTATGTGGATTCCTGCACTGATTCCCCTCACTGCTCTCTGTGTGGATTTCTGCACTGATTCTCTTCACTGCTATCTGTGTGGATTTCTGCACTGATTCCCCTCACTGCTGTCTGTGTGGATTCCTGCACTGATTCCCTTCACTGCTGTCTGTGTGGATTCCTGCACTGATTCCCTTCACTGTTCTCTGCGTGGATTCCTGCACTGATTCTCTTCACTGCTGTCTGTGTGGATTTCTGCACTGATTCCCCTCACTGTTCTCTGTGTCGATTCCTGCATTGATTCCCCTCACTGCTGTCTGTGTGGATTCCTACATTGCTTCCACTCAATGGTGTCTATGTGGATTCCTGCACTGATTCTCTTCACTGCTCTCTGTGTGGATTCCTGCTTTGGTTCCCCTCAAACATGTCTGTGTGGATTCCTGCACTGATTCTCTTGACTGCTGTCTGTGTGGATTCCTGCACTGACTCCCCTCACTGCCCTCTGTGTGGATTCCTGCATTGATTCCCCTCAATGCGGTCTGTGTGGAGTCCTGCACTGATTCTCTTCACTGCACTCTGTGTGGATTCCTGCTTTAGTTCCCCTCAAATATGTCTGAGTGGATTCCTGCACTGATTCCCCTCACCGCTGTCTTTGTGGTTTCCTGCACTGATTCCCCTCACTGCTGTTTGTGTGGATTCCTGCATTGATTCCCCTCAATGGTGTCTGTGTGGATTCCTGCAATGATTCTCTTCCCTGCTGTCTGTGTGGATTTCTGCACTGATTCCCTTCACTGTTTTCTGTGTGGATTCCTGCACTGATTCCCTTCACTGTTCTCTGTGTGGATTCCTGCACTGGTTCTCTTCTCTGCTCTGCGTGTAGATTCCTGCACTGATTCTCCTCACTGCTCTCTGTGTGGATTCCTGCACTGATTCCCTTCACTGTTCTCTGTGTGGATTCCTGCACTGATTCTCTTCGCTGCTCCCTGTGTGGATTCCTGCACTGATTCCCCACACTGCTTTCTGTGTTGATTCCTGCATTGATTCCCCCCACTGCTGTCAGTGTGGATTCCTGCATTGATTCCCCTCAATGGTGTCTCTGTGGATTCCTGCACTGATTCTCTTCACTGCTCTCTGTGTGGATTCCTGCTTTGGTTCCCCTCAAACATGTCTGTGTGGATTCCTGCACTGATTCTCTTGACTGCTGTCTGTGTGGATTCCTGCACTGACTCCCCTCACTGCTCTCTGTGTGGATTCCTGCATTGATTCCCCTCAATGGGGTCTGTGTGGAGTCCTGCACTGATTCTCTTCACTGCACTCTGTGTGGATTCCTGCTTTAGTTCCCCTCAAATATGTCTGAGTGGATTCCTGCACTGATTCCCCTCACCGCTGTCTTTGTGGTTTCCTGCACTGATTCCCCTCACTGCTGTTTGTGTGGATTCCTGCATTGATTCCCCTCAATGGTGTCTGTGTGGATTCCTGCAATGATTCTCTTCCCTGCTGTCTGTGTGGATTTCTGCACTGATTCCCTTCACTGTTTTCTGTGTGGATTCCTGCACTGATTCCCTTCACTGTTCTCTGTGTGGATTCCTGCACTGGTTCTCTTCTCTGCTCTCCGTGTGGATTCCTGCACTGATTCTCCTCACTGCTCTCTGTGTGGATTCCTGCACTGATTCCCTTCACTGTTCTCTGTGTGGATTCCTGCACTGATTCTCTTCGCTGCTCCCTGTGTGGATTCCTGCACTGATTCCCCACACTGTTTTCTGTGTTGATTCCTGCATTGATTCCCCCCACTGCTGTCAGTGTGGATTCCTGCATTGATTCCCCTCAATGGTGTCTCTGTGGATTCCTGCACTGATTCTCTTCACTGCTGTCTGTGTGGATTTCTGCACTGATTACCCTCACTGCTGTCTGTGTGGATTCCGGCATTGATTCTCCTCACTGCTGTCTGTGTGGATTCATGCTTTGGTTCCCCTCAAACATGTCTGTGTGGATTCCTGCACTGATTCCCCTCACTGCTGTCTGTGTGGATTCGTGCACTGATTCCCCTCATTGCTGTCTGTGTGGAATCCTGCACTGATTCCCATCACTGCTGTCTGTGTGGATTCCTGCACTGATTCCCTTCACTGCTGTCTGTGTGGATTCCTGCACTGATTCTCTTCACTGCTGTCTATGTGGATTCCTGAATTGATTCCCATCACTGCTGTCTGTGTGGATTCCTGCATTGATTCCCCTCACTGCTCTCTGTGTGAATTCCTACATTGATTCCACTCAATGGTGTCTGCGTGGATTCCTGCACTGATTCTCTTCACTGCTGTCTGTGTGGATTCCTGCACTGATTCTCTTCACTGGTGTCTGTGTGGATTCCTGCATTGATTCCCCTCACTGCTGTCTGTGTGGATTCCTGCACTGATTCTCTTCACTGGTGTCTGTGTGGATTCCTGCATTGATTCCCCTCACTGCTGTCTGTGTGGATTCCTGCATTGCTTCCACTCAATGGTGTCTGTGTGGATTCCTGCACTGATTCTCTTCACTGCTCTCTGTGTGGATTCCAGCTTTGGTTCCCCTCAAACATGACTGTGTGGTTTCCTGCACTGATTCTCTTCACTGCTGTCTGTGTGATTTTGTGCTCTGCTTGTCTTCACTGCTCTGTGTTGATTCCTTCACTGATCCACCTCAGTGCTGTCTGTGTGGATTCCTGCACTGATTCCCCTCACTGCTGTCTGTGTGGATTCCAGCACTGATTCATGTCACTGCTGTCTGAGTGGATTCCTGTACTGATTCTCTTCAATGCTCTTTATGTGGATTCCTGCACTGATTCCCCTCACTGCTCTCTGTGTGGATTTCTGCACTGATTCTCTTCACTGCTATCTGTGTGGATTTCTGCACTGATTCTCCTCACTGCTGTCTGTGTGGATTCCTGCACTGATTCCCTTCACTGCTGTCTGTGTGGATTTCTGCACTGATTCCCCTCACTGTTCTCTGTGTGGATTCCTGCATTGATTCCCCTCACTGCTGTCTGTGTGGATTCCTACATTGCTTCCACTCAATGGTGTCTATGTGGATTCCTGCACTGATTCTCTTCACTGCTCTCTGTGTGGATTCCTGCTTTGGTTCCCCTCAAACACGTCTGTGTGGATTCCTGCACTGATTCCCTTCACTGGTGTCTGTGTGGATTCGTGCACTGAGTCTATTCACTGCTGTTTGTGTATATTCCTGCACTGATTCCCCTCACTTCCTCTGTGTGGATTCATGCACCGATTCTCTTCACTGCTTCGATGTTGATTCCTGCACTGATTCTCTTCACTGCTCTGTGTTGATTCCTGTATTGATACACCTCAGTGCTTGTCTGTGTGGATTTCTGCTCTGAATTCCCCTCACTGCTGTCTATGTGGATTCCTGCACTGATTCTCTTGACTGCTGTCTGTGTGGATTCCTGCACTGACTCCCCTCACTGCTCTCTGTGTGGATTCCTGCATTGATTCCCCTCAATGCGGTCTGTGTGGTGTCCTGCACTGATTCTCTTCACTGCACTCTGTGTGGATTCCTGCTTTCGTTCCCCTCAAATATGTCTGAGTGGATTCCTGCACTGATTCCCCTCACCGCTGTCTTTGTGGTTTCCTGCACTGATTCTCGTCACTGCTGTCTGTGTGGATTCCTGTACTGATTCCCCTCACTGCTGTCCGTGTGGATACCTGCACTGATTCTCTTCACTGCTGTCTGTGTGTATTCCTGCACTGATTCCCCTCACTGCTGTCTGTGTGGATTCCTGCACTGATTCCATTCACTTCTGTCTGTGTGACTTTGTGCACTGATTCCCCTCACTGCTCTTTGTGTGGATTTCTGCACTGATTCTCTTCTCTGCTGTCTGTGTGGATTCCTGCACTGATTCCCCTCATTGCTGTCTGTGTGGATTCCTGCACTGATTCCCTTCACTTCTGTCTGTGTGATTTTGTGCACTGATTCCCCTCACTGCTCTTTGTGTGGATTTCTGCACTGATTCTCTTCTCTGCTGCCTGTGTGAATTCTTTTCACTGCTGTCTGTGTGTATTTCAGCACTGATTCCCCTCACTCCTGTCTGTGTGGATTCCTGCACTGATTTGCAAGGATGCCTGCCTTGAAGAAGTTTTCCTCCTCTCTCTACAAGAATCTCAGGGAGTCTCTCTCTCATTGCAACTCCCAGGTCATTTCCTCAGCCCTGAAGCTCTTCAACCATGTCCTGAAACAAACTCGGTATCACAGCCACATTTGCTTCCTCAGTGCCTGTCTCCGTAACCAACTCACCCCACACGGACTCCGGACCACCTTTAAACCAGCAGAGTTCGGACCCGAACAGGACAAACAGTACAGATTACAGATTCAAAAACACCAGCAACGGTTCTCCATCAAGATCCTCCGCTCCACGCTTGCAGCAATGCGCCGGTACCTAACCTCTCTACAGTCTGCCCTGCCTCAGCTGAGGGCCACACTCTCTCAGAATTGCAAAGGACCCACTCTGTACTACATCCTCAGGAGAATTCATACTCTCAACAAACAGTATTTCAATTCCATCTCAAACATCAAAAACTGTAAGTACAACAAACTTTTATCTACCCACCTCCATAACCAGCGCTCCTCGAACATTCCAGAAGATTCCCCTGGCCTCGGAAACGCCATTAGCCATGCGGCTGATGCAGCTACCACCACCACGCTGATTGATGATGTCACTTCTGCCCCCATCATGGCCACTCCCACAGCCACTTCCGGCCCTCACATCATCGCCGATGCCACACCCTCAGTGACTTCCGCCACCCCTACTGCTGTGTCTGCCACCACTTCCGACCCCACCAGCGCCACTCACCTGCATTCTGCTGACACGCCCCCCACAGACCCCACTGTCACTATCCCCACCCCTCAGAACCCTGAGGGGAACACTACCCCTGCTCATGACTCTATCCCCATTCCCCCCACCATCACACCCAGTCCAGGTACTGGCTCCAACCCCACTCCCAGCTCTACACCTACACCAGCTCCCAGCTCCCAGCCCTGCCGAGTTTTCACCATCCCCCCAGACCTCCCCCTCACTGAGGACGAACGATCAGTCCTCAGCAAAGGACTCACCTTCGTCCCCGTCCGTCCACGCATCAATGAATTTAATACACGCCGTGACATCGAACAATTCTTCCGTCGCCTCCGTCTCTGAGCTTACTTTCATAATCAGGACTCCCGCCCACCTTCTGAGGACCCCTTCGCCCACCTCCAACACACTGCATCCACCTGGACACCCCGCGCTGGCCTATTACCTGCCCTCGACCTCTTCATTTCCAACTGCCGCCGGGACATTAACCGCCTCAACCTGTCGACCCCCCTCCCCCACTCCAACCTCTCACCCTCACAACGCGCAGCCCTCCAATCCCTCTGCTCCAATCCTGACCTCACCATCAAGCCAGCGGACAAAGGGGGCGCAGTGGTAGTCTGGCGCACTGACCTCTACATCGCTGAAGCCAAACGCCAACTCGAGGACACCTCTTCCTACCGCCCCCTTGACCATGACCCCACCCCCCATCACCAAACCATCATCTCCCAGACCATACAGAACCTCATCACCTCAGGAGATCTCCCACCCACAGCTTCCAACCTCATAGTCCGGGAACCCCGCACTGCCCGGTTCTACCTCCTTCCCAAGATCCACAAGCCTGACCACCCTGGCCGACCCATTGTCTCAGCATGCTCCTGCCCCACTGAACTCATCTCTACCTACCTCGACACTGTCCTATCCCCCCTAGTCCAGGAACTCCCCACATACGTTCGAGACACCACCCACGCCCTCCACCTCCTCCAAGACTTCCGTTTCCCCGGCCCCCAACACCTCATCTTCACCATGGATATCCAATCCCTCTACACCTCCATCCGCCATGACCAGGGCCTCCAAGCCCTCTGTTTTTTCCTCTCCAGACGTTCCCAACAGTACCCCTCCACCGACACTCTCATTCGTTTGGCCGAACTGGTCCTCACCCTTAACAATTTCTCCTTTGAATCCTCCCACTTCCTCCAGACCAAAGGGGTAGCCATGGGCACACGTATGGGCCCCAGCTATGCCTGTCTCTTTGTTGGCTACGTAGAGCAGTTGATCTTCCGTAATTACACCGGCACCACTCCCCACCTCTTCCTCCGCTACATTGATGACTGCATTGGCGCCACCTCGTGCTCCCGCGAGGAGGTTGAGCAATTCATCAACTTCACCAACACATTCCACCCTGACCTTAAATTTACCTGGACCATCTCTGACACCTCCCTCCCCTTCCTGGACCTCTCCATCTCCATCAGTGACGACCGACTTGACACTGACATCTTCTACAAACCCACCGACTCCCACAGCTACCTGGATTACACCTCTTCCCACCCTACCTCTTGCAAAAATGCCATCCCGTATTCCCAATTCCTCCGCCTCCGCCGTATCTGCTCCCAGGAGGAGCGGTTCCACCATAGAACACACCAGATGGCCTCCTTCTTTAGAGACCGCAATTTCCCTTCCCACGTGGTTAAAGATGCCCTCCAACGCATCTCATCCACATCCCGCACCTCCGCCCTCAGACCCAACCCCTCCAACCGCAACAAGGACAGAACGCCCCTGGTGCTCACCTTCCACCCTACCAACCTTCGCATAAACCAAATCATCCGCCGACATTTCCGCCACCTCCAAACAGACCCCACCACCAGGGATATATTTCCCTCCCCACCCCTCTCCGCCTTCCGCAAAGACCGTTCCCTCCGTGACTACCTGGTCAGGTCCACGCCCCCCTACGACCCACCCTCCCATCCTGGCACTTTCCCCTGCCACCGCAGGAACTGTAAAACCTGTGCCCACACCTCCTCCCTCACCTCCATCCAAGGCCCTAAAGGAGCCTTCCACATCCATCAAAGTTTTACCTGCACATCCACTAATATCATCTATTGTATCCGTTGCTCCCGATGCGGTCTCCTCTACATTGGGGAGACTGGACGCCTCCTAGCAGAGCGCTTTAGGGAACATCTCCGAGACACCCGCACCAATCAACCACATCGCCCAGTGGCTCAACATTTCAACTCCCCCTCCCACTCTGCCGAGGATATGGAGGTGCTGGGCCTCCTCCACCGCCACTCCCTCACCACCAGACGCCTGGAGGAAGAACGCCTCATCTTCCGCCTCGGAACACTTCAACCCCAGGGCATCAATGTGGATTTTAACAGTTTCCTCATTTCCCCTTCCCCCACCTCATCCTAGCTTCTAACCTCCAGAAACTCGATCCCCTGACCTGTCCGGACTTGTCCGACCTGCCCAGCTCCTTTTCCACCTATCCACTCCACCCTCTCCTCCCTGACCTATCACCTTCATCTCCTTCCCCACTGACCTATTGTACTCCATGCCACTCTCTCCCACCCCCACCCTCCTCTAGCTTATCTCTCCATGCTTCAGGCTCTCTGCCTTTATTCCTGATGAAGGGCTTTTGCCCGAAACGTCGATTTTGCCTGTCCTCGGATGCTGTCTGAATTGCTGTGCTCTTCCAGCACCACTGATCCAGAATCCCCTCACTTCAGTCTGTGTGGATTCCTGCACTGATTCCCCTCACTGCTGTCTGTGTGGATTCCTGCACAGATTCCCCTCACTGCTGTCTGTGTGGATTCCTGCACTGATTGCACTCACTGCTCACTGTGTGGATTCCTGCACTGATTCTATTGACTGCTGACTGTGTAGATTCCTGCACTGATTCCCCTCACTGCTGTCTGTGTGGATTCCTGCTTTAGTTCCCCTCAAATATGTCTGAGTGGATTCCTGCACTGATTCCCCTCACCGCTGTCTTTGTGGTTTCCTGCACTGATTCCCCTCACTGCTGTTTGTGTGGATTCCTGCATTGATTCCCCTCAATGGTGTCTGTGTGGATTCCTGCAATGATTCTCTTCCCTGCTGTCTGTGTGGATTTCTGCACTGATTCCCTTCACTGTTTTCTGTGTGGATTCCTGCACTGATTCCCTTCACTGTTCTCTGTGTGGATTCCTGCACTGGTTCTCTTCTCTGCTCTCCGTGTGGATTCCTGCACTGATTCTCCTCACTGCTCTCTGTGTGGATTCCTGCACTGATTCCCTTCACTGTTCTCTGTGTGGATTCCTGCACTGATTCTCTTCGCTGCTCCCTGTGTGGATTCCTGCACTGATTCCCCTCACTGTTTTCTGTGTTGATTCCTGCATTGATTCCCCCCACTGCTGTCAGTGTGGATTCCTGCATTGATTCCCCTCAATGGTGTCTCTGTGGATTTCTGCACTGATTCTCTTCACTGCTGTCTGTGTGGATTTCTGCACTGATTACCCTCACTGCTGTCTGTGTGGATTCCGGCATTGATTCTCCTCACTGCTGTCTGTGTGGATTCATGCTTTGGTTCCCCTCAAACATGTCTGTGTGGATTCCTGCACTGATTCCCCTCACTGCTGTCTGTGTGGATTCGTGCACTGATTCCCCTCATTGCTGTCTGTGTGGAATCCTGCACTGATTCCCATCACTGCTGTCTGTGTGGATTCCTGCACTGATTCCCTTCACTGCTGTCTGTGTGGATTCCTGCACTGATTCTCTTCACTGCTGTCTATGTGGATTCCTGAATTGATTCCCATCACTGCTGTCTGTGTGGATTCCTGCATTGATTCCCCTCACTGCTCTCTGTGTGAATTCCTACATTGATTCCACTCAATGGTGTCTGCGTGGATTCCTGCACTGATTCTCTTCACTGCTGTCTGTGTGGATTCCTGCACTGATTCTCTTCACTGGTGTCTGTGTGGATTCCTGCATTGATTCCCCTCACTGCTGTCTGTGTGGATTCCTGCACTGATTCTCTTCACTGGTGTCTGTGTGGATTCCTGCATTGATTCCCCTCACTGCTGTCTGTGTGGATTCCTACATTGCTTCCACTCAATGGTGTCTGTGTGGATTCCTGCACTGATTCTCTTCACTGCTCTCTGTGTGGATTCAAGCTTTGGTTCCCCTCAAACATGACTGTGTGGTTTCCTGCACTGATTCTCTTCACTGCTGTCTGTGTGATTTTGTGCTCTGCTTGTCTTCACTGCTCTGTGTTGATTCCTTCACTGATCCACCTCAGTGCTGTCTGTGTGGATTCCTGCACTGATTCCCCTCACTGCTGTCCGTGTGGATTCCAGCACTGATTCATGTCACTGCTGTCTGAGTGGATTCCTGTACTGATTCTCTTCAATGCTCTTTATGTGGATTCCTGCACTGATTCCCCTCACTGCTCTCTGTGTGGATTTCTGCACTGATTCTCTTCACTGCTATCTGTGTGGATTTCTGCACTGATTCTCCTCACTGCTGTCTGTGTGGATTCCTGCACTGATTCCCTTCACTGCTGTCTGTGTGGATTTCTGCACTGATTCCCCTCACTGTTCTCTGTGTGGATTCCTGCATTGATTCCCCTCACTGCTGTCTGTGTGGATTCCTACATTGCTTCCACTCAATGGTGTCTATGTGGATTCCTGCACTGATTCTCTTCACTGCTCTCTGTGTGGATTCCTGCTTTGGTTCCCCTCAAACACATCTGTGTAGATTCCTGCACTGATTCCCTTCACTGGTGTCTGTGTGGATTCGTGCACTGAGTCTATTCACTGCTGTTTGTGTATATTCCTGCACTGATTCCCCTCACTTCCTCTGTGTGGATTCATGCACCGATTCTCTTCACTGCTTCGATGTTGATTCCTGCACTGATTCTCTTCACTGCTCTGTGTTGATTCCTGTATTGATACACCTCAGTGCTTGTCTGTGTGGATTTCTGCTCTGAATTCCCCTCACTGCTGTCTATGTGGATTCTCTTGACTGCTGTCTGTGTGGATTCCTGCACTGACTCCCCTCACTGCTCTCTGTGTGGATTCCTGCATTGATTCCCCTCAATGCGGTCTGTGTGGTGTCCTGCACTGATTCTCTTCACTGCACTCTGTGTGGATTCCTGCTTTAGTTCCCCTCAAATATGTCTGAGTGGATTCCTGCACTGATTCCCCTCACCGCTGTCTTTGTGGTTTCCTGCACTGATTCCCCTCACTGCTGTTTGTGTGGATTCCTGCATTGATTCCCCTCAATGGTGTCTGTGTGGATTCCTGCAATGATTCTCTTCCCTGCTGTCTGTGTGGATTTCTGCACTGATTCCCTTCACTGTTTTCTGTGTGGATTCCTGCACTGATTGCCTTCACTGCTCTCTGTGTGGATTCCTGCACTGATTCCCTTCACTGTTCTCTGTGTGGATTCCTGCACTGGTTCTCTTCTCTGCTCTCCGTGTGGATTCCTGCACTGATTCTCCTCACTGCTCTCTGTGTGGATTCCTGCACTGATTCCCTTCACTGTTCTCTGTGTGGATTTCTGCACTGATTCTCTTCGCTGCTCCCTGTGTGGATTCCTGCACTGATTCCCCTCACTGCTTTCTGTGTTGATTCCTGCATTGATTCCCCCCACTGCTGTCAGTGTGGATTCCTGCATTGATTCCCCTCAATGGTGTCTCTGTGGATTCCTGCACTGATTCTCTTCACTGCTGTCTGTGTGGATTTCTGCACTGATTACCCTCACTGCTGTCTGTGTGGATTCCTGCATTGATTCTCCTCACTGCTGTCTGTGTGGATTCATGCTTTGGTTCCCCTCAAACATGTCTGTGTGGATTCCTGCACTGATTCTCTTGACTGCTGTCTGTGTGGATTCCTGCACTGATTCCCCTCACTGCTGTTCTTGCGGATTCCTGCACTGATTCCCCTCACTGCTGTCTGTGTGGATTCCTGCACTGATTCTCGTCACTGCTATCTGTGTGGATTCCTGTACTGATTCCCCTCACTGCTGTCCGTGTGGATACCTGCACTGATTCTCTTCACTGCTGTCTGTGTGTATTCCTGCACTGATTCCCCTCACTGCTGTCTGTGTGGATTCCTGCACTGATTCCCCTCATTGCTGTCTGTGTGGATTCCTGCATTGATTCCCTTCACTTCTGTCTGGGTGACTTTGTGCACTGATTCCCCTCACTGCTCTTTGTGTGGATTTCTGCACTGATTCTCTTCTCTGCTGTCTGTGTGGATTCCTGCACTGATTCCCCTCATTGCTGTCTGTGTGGATTCCTGCACTGATTCCCTTCACTTCTGTCTGTGTGATTTTGTGCACTGACTCCCCTCACTGCTCTTTGTGTGGATTTCTGCACTGATTCTCTTCTCTGCTGCCTGTGTGAATTCTTTTCACTGCTGTCTGTGTGTATTTCAGCACTGATTCCCCTCACTCCTGTCTGTGTGGATTCCTGCACTGATTCCCCTCACTTCAGTCTGTGTGGATTCCTGCACTGATTCTCATTACTGCTGTCTGTGTGGATTCCTGCACAGATTCCCCTCACTGCTGTCTGTGTGGATTCCTGCACTGATTCCCCTCACTGCTGTCTGTGTGGATTTCTGCACTGATTCCCCTCACTGCTGTCTGTGTGGATTCCTGCACTGATTCCCTTCACTGCTGTCTGTGTGGATTCCTGCACTGATTCCCTTCACTGTTCTCTGTATGGATTCCTGCACTGATTCTCTTCACTGGTGTCTGTGTGTATTTCAGCACTGATTCCCCTCACTCCTGTCTGTGTGGATTCCTGTACTGATTCCCCTCACTTCAGTCTGTGTGGAATCCTGCACTGATTCCCCTCACTGCTCTTTGTGTGGATTTCTGCACTGATTCTCTTCTCTGCTGCCTGTGTGAATTCCTGCACGGATTTACTTCACTGGTGTCTTTGTAGATTTCTGTACTGATTCTTTTCACTGCTGTCTGTGTGTATTTCAGCACTGATTCCCCTCACTCCTGTCTGTGTGGATTCCTGCACTGAATCCCCACACTTCAGTCTGTGTGGATTCCTGCACTGATTCTCATTACTGCTGTCTGTGTGGATTCCTGCACAGATTCCCCTCACTGCTGTCTGTGTGGATTCCTGCACTGATTCCCCTCATTGCTGTCTGTGTGGATTCCTGCACTGATTCCCTTCACTTCTGTCTGTGTGATTTTGTGCACTGATTCCCCTCACTGCTCTTTGTGTGGATTTCTGCACTGATTCTCTTCTCTGCTGCCTGTGTGAATTCTTTTCACTGCTGTCTGTGTGTATTTCAGCAATGATTCCCCTCACTCCTGTCTGTGTGGATTCCTGCACTGATTCCCCTCACTTCAGTCTGTGTGGATTCCTGCACTGATTCTCATTACTGCTGTCTGTGTGGATTCCTGCACAGATTCCCCTCACTGCTGTCTGTGTGGATTCCTGCACTGATTCCCCTCACTGCTGTCTTTGTGTATTCCTGCATTCTTTCCCCTCACTGCTGTCTGTTTGGGTTCCTGCACTGATTCCCCTCACTGCTGTTGGTGTGGATTCCTGCATTGGTTGTATTCACTGCTGTCTGTGTGGATTCCTGCACTGATTTCCCTCACTGCTCTCTGTGTGGATTTCTGCACTGATTCTCTTCACTGCTGTCTGTGTGGATTTGTGCACTGATTCCCCTCACTGCTGTCTGTGTGGATTCCTGCACTGATTCCCTTCACTGCTGTCTGTGTGGATTCCTGAACTGATTCCCTTCACTGTTCTCTGTATGGATTCCTGCACTGATTCTCTTCACTGGTGTCTTTGTGGATTTCTGCACTGATTCTCTTCACTGCTCTCTGTGTGGATTCCTGCTTTGGTTCGTCTCAAACATGTCTGTGTGGATTCCTGCACTGATTCTCTTCACTGCTCTCTGTGTGAATTCCTGCTTTGGTTCCCCTCAAATATGTATGAGTGGATTCCTGCACTGATTCCCCTCACTGCTGTCTTTGTGGTTTCCTGCACTGATTCCCCTCACTGCTGTCTGTGTGGATTCCTGCATTGATTCCCCTAAATGGTGTCTGTGTGGATTCCTGCACTGATTCTCTTCACTCTCTCTGTCTGGATTCCTGCTTTGGTTCCCCTCAAACGTGTCTGTGTGGATTCTTGCACTGATTCCCCTCACTGCTGTCTGTGTGGATTCCTGCACTGATTCCCCTCACAGCTGTCTGTGTGGATTCCTGCACTGATTCTCTTCACTGCTCTCCGTGTGGATTCCACCACTGATTCTTTTCACTGCTGTCTGTGTGGATTCCTGCACTGATTCTCATTACTGCTTTCTGTGTGGATTCCTGCACAGATTCCCCTCACTGCTGTCTGTGTGGATTCCTGCACTGATTCCCCTCACTGCTGTCTTTGTGTATTCCTGCATTCTTTACCCTCACTGCTGTCTGTTTGGATTCCTGCACTGGTTCTCTTCACTGCTCCCTGTGTTCATTCCTCCACTGATTTTCTTCACTGCTGTCTGTGTGGATTCCTGCCCTGATTCGCCTCACTGCTCTCTGTGTGTATTCCTACATTGATTCCACTCAAACATGACTGTGTGGATTCCTGCACTGATTCTATTCACTGCTGTCTGTGTGATTTTGTGCTCTGCTTGTCTTCACTGCTCTGTGTTGATTCCGTCACTGATCCAGCTCAGTGCTGTCTGTGTGGATTCCTGTACAGATTCCCCTCACTGCTGTCTGTGTGGATTCCTGCACTGATTCTCTTCACTGCTGTCTATGTGGATTCCTGCACTGATTCCCCTCACTGCTCTCTGTGTGGATTTCTGCACTGATTCTCGTCGTTGCTGTCTGTGTGGATTCCTGTACTGATTCTCTTCACTGCTGTCTGTGTGGATTCCTGCCCTGATTCCCCTCACTGCTCTCTGTGTGGATCTCTGCACTGATTCTCTTCACTGCTGTCTGTGTGGATTTCTGCACTGATTCCCCTCACTGCTGTCTGTGTGGATTCCTGCACTGATTCCCTTCACTGCTGTCTGTGTGGATTCCTGCACTGATTCACTTCACTGTTCTCTGTGTGGATTCCTGCACTGATTCTCTTCACTGCTGTCTGTGTGGATTTCTGCACTATTTCCCCTCACTGCTGTCTGTGTGGATTCCTGTACTGATTCTCTTCACTGCTGTCTATGTGGATTCCTGCATTGATTCCCTTCACTGTTCTCTGTGTGGATTCCTGCACTGATTCTCTTCACTGCTCTCTGTGTGGATTCCTGCTTTGGTTCCCCTCAAACATGACTATGTGGTTTCCTGCACTGATTCTCTTCACTGCTGTCTGTGTGATTTTGTGGTCTGCTTGTCTTCACTGCTCTGTGTTGATTCCTTCACTGATCCACCTCAGTGCTGTCTGTGTGGATTCCTGTACTGATTCCCCTCACTGCTGTCTGTGTGGATTCCAGCACTGATTCTCTTCACTGTTCTCTGTGTGGATTCCTGCACTGATTCTCTTCACTGTTCTCTGTGTGGATTCCTGCACTGATTCTCTTCGCTGCTGTCTGTGTTCATTCCTCCACTGATTCTCTTCACTGCTGTCTGTGTTCATTCCTCCACTGATTCTCTTCACTGCTGTCTGTGTTCATTCCTCCACTGATTCTCTTCACTGCTGTCTGTGTGGATTCCTGCACTGATTCTCTTTACTGCTGACTGTGTGGATTCCTGCACTGATTCCCCTCACTGCTGTTCGCGTGGATTCCTGCACTGATTCTCTGCACTGCTCTCTGTGGGGACTCCTGCACTGATTCTCTTCGCTGCTGTCTGTGTGGATTCCTGCACGGATTCTCTTCACTACTGTCTGTATGGTCCCTGAAGTGATTCCCTTCAGTGATGTCTGTGTGGAGTTCTGCACTGATTTCCGTCAATGTTCTCTGGGCACATTCCTGCACTGATTCCCCTCACTGCTGTCCGTGTGGATTCCTGCACTGGTTGTCTTCACTGCTCTCTGTGGGGACTCCTGCACTGATTCTCTTTACTGCTGTCTGTGTGGATTCCTGCACTGATTCTCTTCACTGCTCTCTGTGTGAATTCCTGCTTTGGTTCCCCTCAAATATGTATGAGTGGATTCCTGCACTGATTCCCCTCACTGCTGTCTTTGTGGTTTCCTGCACTGATTCCCCTCACTGCTGTCTGTGTGGATTCCTGCATTGATTCCCCTCAATGGTGTCTGTTTGGATTCCTGCACTGATTCTCTTCACTCTCTCTGTCTGGATTCCTGCTTTGGTTCCCCTCAAACGTGTCTGTGTGGATTCCTGCACTGATTCTTTTCACTGCTCACTGTGTGGATTCCTGATTTGGTTCCCCTGAAACATGTCTGTGTGGATTCCTGCACTGATTCCCCTCACTGCTGTCTGTGTGGATTCCTGCACTGATTCCCCTCACAGCTGTCTGTGTGGATACCTGCACTGATTCTCTTCACTGCTCTCCGTGTGGATTCCACCACTGATTCTCTTCACTGCTGTCTGTGTGGATTCCTGCACTGATTCTCATTACTGCTGTCTGTGTGGATTCCTGCACAGATTCCCCTCACTGCTGTCTGTGTGGATTCCTGCACTGATTCCCCTCACTGCTGTCTTTGTGTATTCCTGCATTCTTTCCCCTCACTGCTGTCTGTTTGGATTCCTGCACTGGTTCTCTTCACTGCTCCCTGTGTTCATTCCTCCACTGATTTTCTTCACAGCTGTCAGTGTGGATTCCTGCCCTGATTCGCCTCACTGCTCTCTGTGTGTATTCCTACATTGATTCCACTCAAACATGACTGTGTGGATTCCTGCACTGATTCTATTCACTGCTGTCTGTGTGATTTTGTGCTCTGCTTGTCTTCACTGCTCTGTGTTGATTCCGTCACTGATCCAGCTCAGTGCTGTCTGTGTGGATTCCTGTACGGATTCCCCTCACTGCTGTCTGTGTGGATTCCAGCACTGATTCTCTTCACTGCTGTCTATGTGGATTCCTGCACTGATTCGCCTCACTGCTCCCTGTGTGGATTTATGCACTGATTATCGTCGTTGCTGTCTGTGTGGATTCCTGTACTGATTCTCTTCACTGCTGTCTGTGTGGATTCCTGCACTGATTCCCCTCACTGCTCTCTGTGTGGATCTCTGCACTGATTCTCTTCACTGCTGTCTGTGTGGATTCCTGCACTGATTCCCCTCACTGCTGTCTGTGTGGATTCCTGCACTGATTCCCCTCACTGCTCTCTGTGTGGATCTCTGCACTGATTCTCTTCACTGCTGTCTGTGTGGATTCCTGCACTGATTCCCCTCACTGCTGTTGGTGTGGATTCCTGCACTGATTCTCTTCACTGCTGTCTGTGTTCATTCCTCCACTGATTCTCTTCACTGCTGTCTGTGTGGATTCCTGCACTGATTCCCCTCACTGCTGTTGGTGAGGATTCCTGCACTGATTCTCTTCACTGCTGTCTGTGTTCATTCCTCCACTGATTCTCTTCACTGCTGTCTGTGTGGATTCCTGCACTGATTCTCTTTACTGCTGTCTGTGTGGATTCCTGCACTGATTCCCCTCACTGCTGTCTGTGTGGATTCCTGCACTGATTCCCATTACTGCTCTCTGTGTAGATTACTGCACTGATTCCCTTCATTGCTGTTCGTGTGGATTCCTGCACTGGTTCTCTTCACTGCTCCCTGTGTTCATTCCTCCACTGATTTTCTTCACTGCTGTCTGTGTGGATTCCTGCACTGATTCTCCTCACTGCTGTCTGTGTGGATTCCTGCATTGTTTCCCCTCACTGCTGTTGGTGTGGATTCCTGCATTGGTTGTATTCACTGCTGCATGTGTGGATTCCTGCACTGATTCCCTTCATTGCTGTTCGTGTAGATTCCTGCACTGATTCTCTACACTGCTGTCTGTGTTCATTCCTCCACTGATTCTCTTCACTGTGCTCTGTGCGGATTCCTGCACTGATTTCCCCTCACTGCTGTTGGTGTGGATTCCTGCACTGATTCTCTTCACTGCTGTCTGTGTTCATTCCTCCACTGATTCTATTCACTGCTGTCTGTGTGGATTCCTGCACTGATTCCCCTCACTGCTGTTGGTGTGGATTCCTGCACTGATTCTCTTCACTGCTGTCTGTGTTCATTCCTCCACTGATTCTCTTCACTGCTGTCTGTGTGGATTCCTGCACTGATTCCCCTCACTGCTGTCTGTGTGGATTCCTGCACTGATTCCCCTCACTGCTGTTCGTGTGGATTCCTGCACTGATTCTCTGCACTGCTCTCTGTGGGGACTCCTGCACTGATTCTCTTCGCTGCTGTCTGTTTGTGGATTCCTGCACGGATTCTCTTCACTACTGTCTGTATGGATTCCTGAAGTGATTCCCTTCAGTGCTGTCTGTGTGGAGTTCTGCACTGATTTCCGTCACTGTTCTCTGTGCGCTTTCCTGCACTGATTCCCCTCACTGCTGTCCGGGTGGATTCCTGCACTGGTTGTCTTCACTGCTCTCTGTGGGGACTCCTGCACTGATTCTCTTCGCTGCTGTCTGTGTGGATTCCTGCACTGATTCTCTTCACTACTGTCTGTGTGGATTCCTGCACTGACTCCTCTCACTGCTGTCTGTGTGGATTCCTGCATTGATTCCCCTCAATGGGGTCTGTGTGGAGTCCTGCACTGATTCTCTTCACTTCTGTCTGTGTGAATTCCTGCTTTGGTTCCCCTCAAATATGTATGAGTGGATTCCTGCACTGATTCCCCTCACTGCTGTCTGTGTGGATTCCAGCACTGATTCTCGTCACTGCTGTCTGTGTGGATTCCTGCACTGATTCTCTTCACTGTTCTCTGTGTGGATTCCTGCACTGATTCTCTTCACTGCTGTCTGTGTTCATTCCTCCACTGATTCTCTTCACTGCTGTCTGTGTTCATTCCTCCACTGATTCTCTTCACTGCTGTCTGTGTTCATTCCTCCACTGATTCTCTTCACTGCTGTCTGTGTGGATTCCTGCACTGATTCTCTTTACTGCTGACTGTGTGGATTCCTGCACTGATTCCCCTCACTGCTGTTCGCGTGGATTCCTGCACTGATTCTCTGCACTGCTCTCTGTGGGGACTCCTGCACTGATTCTCTTCGCTGCTGTCTGTGTGGATTCCTGCACGGATTCTCTTCACTACTGTCTGTATGGTCCCTGAAGTGATTCCCTTCAGTGATGTCTGTGTGGAGTTCTGCACTGATTTCCGTCAATGTTCTCTGGGCACATTCCTGCACTGATTCCCCTCACTGCTGTCCGTGTGGATTCCTGCACTGGTTGTCTTCACTGCTCTCTGTGGGGACTCCTGCACTGATTCTCTTTACTGCTGTCTGTGTGGATTCCTGCACTGATTCTCTTCACTGCTCTCTGTGTGAATTCCTGCTTTGGTTCCCCTCAAATATGTATGAGTGGATTCCTGCACTGATTCCCCTCACTGCTGTCTTTGTGGTTTCCTGCACTGATTCCCCTCACTGCTGTCTGTGTGGATTCCTGCATTGATTCCCCTCAATGGTGTCTGTTTGGATTCCTGCACTGATTCTCTTCACTCTCTCTGTCTGGATTCCTGCTTTGGTTCCCCTCAAACGTGTCTGTGTGGATTCCTGCACTGATTCTTTTCACTGCTCACTGTGTGGATTCCTGATTTGGTTCCCCTGAAACATGTCTGTGTGGATTCCTGCACTGATTCCCCTCACTGCTGTCTGTGTGGATTCCTGCACTGATTCCCCTCACAGCTGTCTGTGTGGATACCTGCACTGATCCTCTTCACTGCTCTCCGTGTGGATTCCACCACTGATTCTCTTCACTGCTGTCTGTGTGGATTCCTGCACTGATTCTCATTACTGCTGTCTGTGTGGATTCCTGCACAGATTCCCCTCACTGCTGTCTGTGTGGATTCCTGCACTGATTCCCCTCACTGCTGTCTTTGTGTATTCCTGCATTCTTTCCCCTCACTGCTGTCTGTTTGGATTCCTGCACTGGTTCTCTTCACTGCTCCCTGTGTTCATTCCTCCACTGATTTTCTTCACAGCTGTCAGTGTGGATTCCTGCCCTGATTCGCCTCACTGCTCTCTGTGTGTATTCCTACATTGATTCCACTCAAACATGACTGTGTGGATTCCTGCACTGATTCTATTCACTGCTGTCTGTGTGATTTTGTGCTCTGCTTGTCTTCACTGCTCTGTGTTGATTCCGTCACTGATCCAGCTCAGTGCTGTCTGTGTGGATTCCTGTACGGATTCCCCTCACTGCTGTCTGTGTGGATTCCAGCACTGATTCTCTTCACTGCTGTCTATGTGGATTCCTGCACTGATTCCCCTCACTGCTCTCTGTGTGGATTTATGCACTGATTATCGTCGTTGCTGTCTGTGTGGATTCCTGTACTGATTCTCTTCACTGCTGTCTGTGTGGATTCCTGCCCTGATTCCCCTCACTGCTCTCTGTGTGGATCTCTGCACTGATTCTCTTCACTGCTGTCTGTGTGGATTCCTGCACTGATTCCCCTCACTGCTGTTGGTGTGGATTCCTGCACTGATTCTCTTCACTGCTGTCTGTGTTCATTCCTCCACTGATTCTCTTCACTGCTGTCTGTGTGGATTCCTGCACTGATTCTCTTCTCTGCTGCCTGTGTGAATTCCTGCACGGATTTACTTCACTGGTGTCTTTGTAGATTTCTGTACTGATTCTTTTCACTGCTGTCTGTGTGTATTTCAGCACTGATTCCCCTCACTCCTGTCTGTGTGGATTCCTGCACTGAATCCCCACACTTCAGTCTGTGTGGATTCCTGCACTGATTCTCATTACTGCTGTCTGTGTGGATTCCTGCACAGATTCCCCTCACTGCTGTCTGTGTGGATTCCTGCACTGATTCCCCTCATTGCTGTCTGTGTGGATTCCTGCACTGATTCCCTTCACTTCTGTCTGTGTGATTTTGTGCACTGATTCCCCTCACTGCTCTTTGTGTGGATTTCTGCACTGATTCTCTTCTCTGCTGCCTGTGTGAATTCTTTTCACTGCTGTCTGTGTGTATTTCAGCAATGATTCCCCTCACTCCTGTCTGTGTGGATTCCTGCACTGATTCCCCTCACTTCAGTCTGTGTGGATTCCTGCACTGATTCTCATTACTGCTGTCTGTGTGGATTCCTGCACAGATTCCCCTCACTGCTGTCTGTGTGGATTCCTGCACTGATTCCCCTCACTGCTGTCTTTGTGTATTCCTGCATTCTTTCCCCTCACTGCTGTCTGTTTGGGTTCCTGCACTGATTCCCCTCACTGCTGTTGGTGTGGATTCCTGCATTGGTTGTATTCACTGCTGTCTGTGTGGATTCCTGCACTGATTTCCCTCACTGCTCTCTGTGTGGATTTCTGCACTGATTCTCTTCACTGCTGTCTGTGTGGATTTGTGCACTGATTCCCCTCACTGCTGTCTGTGTGGATTCCTGCACTGATTCCCTTCACTGCTGTCTGTGTGGATTCCTGAACTGATTCCCTTCACTGGTGTCTTTGTGGATTTCTGCACTGATTCCCCTCACTGCTGTCTGTGTGGATTCCTGCATTGATTCCCCTCAATGGGGTCTGTGTGGAGTCCTGCACTGATTCTCTTCACTGCTCTCTGTGTGGATTCCTGCTTTGGTTCGTCTCAAACATGTCTGTGTGGATTCCTGCACTGATTCTCTTCACTGCTCTCTGTGTGAATTCCTGCTTTGGTTCCCCTCAAATATGTATGAGTGGATTCCTGCACTGATTCCCCTCACTGCTGTCTTTGTGGTTTCCTGCACTGATTCCCCTCACTGCTGTCTGTGTGGATTCCTGCATTGATTCCCCTAAATGGTGTCTGTGTGGATTCCTGCACTGATTCTCTTCACTCTCTCTGTCTGGATTCCTGCTTTGGTTCCCCTCAAACGTGTCTGTGTGGATTCTTGCACTGATTCCCCTCACTGCTGTCTGTGTGGATTCCTGCACTGATTCCCCTCACAGCTGTCTGTGTGGATTCCTGCACTGATTCTCTTCACTGCTCTCCGTGTGGATTCCACCACTGATTCTTTTCACTGCTGTCTGTGTGGATTCCTGCACTGATTCTCATTACTGCTTTCTGTGTGGATTCCTGCACAGATTCCCCTCACTGCTGTCTGTGTGGATTCCTGCACTGATTCCCCTCACTGCTGTCTTTGTGTATTCCTGCATTCTTTACCCTCACTGCTGTCTGTTTGGATTCCTGCACTGGTTCTCTTCACTGCTCCCTGTGTTCATTCCTCCACTGATTTTCTTCACTGCTGTCTGTGTGGATTCCTGCCCTGATTCGCCTCACTGCTCTCTGTGTGTATTCCTACATTGATTCCACTCAAACATGACTGTGTGGATTCCTGCACTGATTCTATTCACTGCTGTCTGTGTGATTTTGTGCTCTGCTTGTCTTCACTGCTCTGTGTTGATTCCGTCACTGATCCAGCTCAGTGCTGTCTGTGTGGATTCCTGTACAGATTCCCCTCACTGCTGTCTGTGTGGATTCCAGCACTGATTCTCTTCACTGCTGTCTATGTGGATTCCTGCACTGATTCCCCTCACTGCTCTCTGTGTGGATTTCTGCACTGATTCTCGTCGTTGCTGTCTGTGTGGATTCCTGTACTGATTCTCTTCACTGCTGTCTGTGTGGATTCCTGCCCTGATTCCCCTCACTGCTCTCTGTGTGGATCTCTGCACTGATTCTCTTCACTGCTGTCTGTGTGGATTTCTGCACTGATTCCCCTCACTGCTGTCTGTGTGGATTCCTGCACTGATTCCCTTCACTGCTGTCTGTGTGGATTCCTGCACTGATTCACTTCACTGTTCTCTGTGTGGATTCCTGCACTGATTCTCTTCACTGCTGTCTGTGTGGATTTCTGCACTATTTCCCCTCACTGCTGTCTGTGTGGATTCCTGTACTGATTCTCTTCACTGCTGTCTATGTGGATTCCTGCATTGATTCCCTTCACTGTTCTCTGTGTGGATTCCTGCACTGATTCTCTTCACTGCTCTCTGTGTGGATTCCTGCTTTGGTTCCCCTCAAACATGACTATGTGGTTTCCTGCACTGATTCTCTTCACTGCTGTCTGTGTGATTTTGTGGTCTGCTTGTCTTCACTGCTCTGTGTTGATTCCTTCACTGATCCACCTCAGTGCTGTCTGTGTGGATTCCTGTACTGATTCCCCTCACTGCTGTCTGTGTGGATTCCAGCACTGATTCTCGTCACTGCTGTCTGTGTGGATTCCTGCACTGATTCTCTTCACTGTTCTCTGTGTGGATTCCTGCACTGATTCTCTTCACTGCTGTCTGTGTTCATTCCTCCACTGATTCTCTTCACTGCTGTCTGTGTTCATTCCTCCACTGATTCTCTTCACTGCTGTCTGTGTTCATTCCTCCACTGATTCTCTTCACTGCTGTCTGTGTGGATTCCTGCACTGATTCTCTTTACTGCTGACTGTGTGGATTCCTGCACTGATTCCCCTCACTGCTGTTCGCGTGGATTCCTGCACTGATTCTCTGCACTGCTCTCTGTGGGGACTCCTGCACTGATTCTCTTCGCTGCTGTCTGTGTGGATTCCTGCACGGATTCTCTTCACTACTGTCTGTATGGTCCCTGAAGTGATTCCCTTCAGTGATGTCTGTGTGGAGTTCTGCACTGATTTCCGTCAATGTTCTCTGGGCACATTCCTGCACTGATTCCCCTCACTGCTGTCCGTGTGGATTCCTGCACTGGTTGTCTTCACTGCTCTCTGTGGGGACTCCTGCACTGATTCTCTTTACTGCTGTCTGTGTGGATTCCTGCACTGATTCTCTTCACTGCTCTCTGTGTGAATTCCTGCTTTGGTTCCCCTCAAATATGTATGAGTGGATTCCTGCACTGATTCCCCTCACTGCTGTCTTTGTGGTTTCCTGCACTGATTCCCCTCACTGCTGTCTGTGTGGATTCCTGCATTGATTCCCCTCAATGGTGTCTGTTTGGATTCCTGCACTGATTCTCTTCACTCTCTCTGTCTGGATTCCTGCTTTGGTTCCCCTCAAACGTGTCTGTGTGGATTCCTGCACTGATTCTTTTCACTGCTCACTGTGTGGATTCCTGATTTGGTTCCCCTGAAACATGTCTGTGTGGATTCCTGCACTGATTCCCCTCACTGCTGTCTGTGTGGATTCCTGCACTGATTCCCCTCACAGCTGTCTGTGTGGATACCTGCACTGATTCTCTTCACTGCTCTCCGTGTGGATTCCACCACTGATTCTCTTCACTGCTGTCTGTGTGGATTCCTGCACTGATTCTCATTACTGCTGTCTGTGTGGATTCCTGCACAGATTCCCCTCACTGCTGTCTGTGTGGATTCCTGCACTGATTCCCCTCACTGCTGTCTTTGTGTATTCCTGCATTCTTTCCCCTCACTGCTGTCTGTTTGGATTCCTGCACTGGTTCTCTTCACTGCTCCCTGTGTTCATTCCTCCACTGATTTTCTTCACAGCTGTCAGTGTGGATTCCTGCCCTGATTCGCCTCACTGCTCTCTGTGTGTATTCCTACATTGATTCCACTCAAACATGACTGTGTGGATTCCTGCACTGATTCTATTCACTGCTGTCTGTGTGATTTTGTGCTCTGCTTGTCTTCACTGCTCTGTGTTGATTCCGTCACTGATCCAGCTCAGTGCTGTCTGTGTGGATTCCTGTACGGATTCCCCTCACTGCTGTCTGTGTGGATTCCAGCACTGATTCTCTTCACTGCTGTCTATGTGGATTCCTGCACTGATTCGCCTCACTGCTCCCTGTGTGGATTTATGCACTGATTATCGTCGTTGCTGTCTGTGTGGATTCCTGTACTGATTCTCTTCACTGCTGTCTGTGTGGATTCCTGCCCTGATTCCCCTCACTGCTCTCTGTGTGGATCTCTGCACTGATTCTCTTCACTGCTGTCTGTGTGGATTCCTGCACTGATTCCCCTCACTGCTGTTGGTGTGGATTCCTGCACTGATTCTCTTCACTGCTGTCTGTGTTCATTCCTCCACTGATTCTCTTCACTGCTGTCTGTGTGGATTCCTGCACTGATTCCCCTCACTGCTGTTGGTGAGGATTCCTGCACTGATTCTCTTCACTGCTGTCTGTGTTCATTCCTCCACTGATTCTCTTCACTGCTGTCTGTGTGGATTCCTGCACTGATTCTCTTTACTGCTGTCTGTGTGGATTCCTGCACTGATTCCCCTCACTGCTGTCTGTGTGGATTCCTGCACTGATTCCCATTACTGCTCTCTGTGTAGATTACTGCACTGATTCCCTTCATTGCTGTTCGTGTGGATTCCTGCACTGGTTCTCTTCACTGCTCCCTGTGTTCATTCCTCCACTGATTTTCTTCACTGCTGTCTGTGTGGATTCCTGCACTGATTCTCCTCACTGCTGTCTGTGTGGATTCCTGCATTGTTTCCCCTCACTGCTGTTGGTGTGGATTCCTGCATTGGTTGTATTCACTGCTGCATGTGTGGATTCCTGCACTGATTCCCTTCATTGCTGTTCGTGTAGATTCCTGCACTGATTCTCTACACTGCTGTCTGTGTTCATTCCTCCACTGATTCTCTTCACTGTGCTCTGTGCGGATTCCTGCACTGATTTCCCCTCACTGCTGTTGGTGTGGATTCCTGCACTGATTCTCTTCACTGCTGTCTGTGTTCATTCCTCCACTGATTCTATTCACTGCTGTCTGTGTGGATTCCTGCACTGATTCCCCTCACTGCTGTTGGTGTGGATTCCTGCACTGATTCTCTTCACTGCTGTCTGTGTTCATTCCTCCACTGATTCTCTTCACTGCTGTCTGTGTGGATTCCTGCACTGATTCCCCTCACTGCTGTCTGTGTGGATTCCTGCACTGATTCCCCTCACTGCTGTTCGTGTGGATTCCTGCACTGATTCTCTGCACTGCTCTCTGTGGGGACTCCTGCACTGATTCTCTTCGCTGCTGTCTGTTTGTGGATTCCTGCACGGATTCTCTTCACTACTGTCTGTATGGATTCCTGAAGTGATTCCCTTCAGTGCTGTCTGTGTGGAGTTCTGCACTGATTTCCGTCACTGTTCTCTGTGCGCTTTCCTGCACTGATTCCCCTCACTGCTGTCCGGGTGGATTCCTGCACTGGTTGTCTTCACTGCTCTCTGTGGGGACTCCTGCACTGATTCTCTTCGCTGCTGTCTGTGTGGATTCCTGCACTGATTCTCTTCACTACTGTCTGTGTGGATTCCTGCACTGACTCCTCTCACTGCTGTCTGTGTGGATTCCTGCATTGATTCCCCTCAATGGGGTCTGTGTGGAGTCCTGCACTGATTCTCTTCACTTCTGTCTGTGTGAATTCCTGCTTTGGTTCCCCTCAAATATGTATGAGTGGATTCCTGCACTGATTCCCCTTACTGCTGTCTTTGTGGTTTCCTGCACTGATTCCCCTCACTGCTGTCAGTGTGGATTCCTGCATTGATTCCCCTCAATGGTGTCTGTGTGGATTCCTGCACTGATTCTCTTCACTGCTCTCTGTGTGGATTCCTGCTTTGGTTCCCCTCAAACATGTCTGTGTGGATTCCTGCACTGATTCTTTTCAATGCTCACTGTGTGGATTCCTGATTTGGTTCCCCTGAAACATGTCTGTGTGGATTCCAGCACTGATTCTCGTCACTGCTGTCTGTGTGGATTCCTGCACTGATTCTCTTCACTGTTCTCTGTGTGGATTCCTGCACTGATTCTCTTCACTGCTGTCTGTGTTCATTCCTCCACTGATTCTCTTCACTGCTGTCTGTGTTCATTCCTCCACTGATTCTCTTCACTGCTGTCTGTGTTCATTCCTCCACTGATTCTCTTCACTGCTGTCTGTGTGGATTCCTGCACTGATTCTCTTTACTGCTGACTGTGTGGATTCCTGCACTGATTCCCCTCACTGCTGTTCGCGTGGATTCCTGCACTGATTCTCTGCACTGCTCTCTGTGGGGACTCCTGCACTGATTCTCTTCGCTGCTGTCTGTGTGGATTCCTGCACGGATTCTCTTCACTACTGTCTGTATGGTCCCTGAAGTGATTCCCTTCAGTGATGTCTGTGTGGAGTTCTGCACTGATTTCCGTCAATGTTCTCTGGGCACATTCCTGCACTGATTCCCCTCACTGCTGTCCGTGTGGATTCCTGCACTGGTTGTCTTCACTGCTCTCTGTGGGGACTCCTGCACTGATTCTCTTTACTGCTGTCTGTGTGGATTCCTGCACTGATTCTCTTCACTGCTCTCTGTGTGAATTCCTGCTTTGGTTCCCCTCAAATATGTATGAGTGGATTCCTGCACTGATTCCCCTCACTGCTGTCTTTGTGGTTTCCTGCACTGATTCCCCTCACTGCTGTCTGTGTGGATTCCTGCATTGATTCCCCTCAATGGTGTCTGTTTGGATTCCTGCACTGATTCTCTTCACTCTCTCTGTCTGGATTCCTGCTTTGGTTCCCCTCAAACGTGTCTGTGTGGATTCCTGCACTGATTCTTTTCACTGCTCACTGTGTGGATTCCTGATTTGGTTCCCCTGAAACATGTCTGTGTGGATTCCTGCACTGATTCCCCTCACTGCTGTCTGTGTGGATTCCTGCACTGATTCCCCTCACAGCTGTCTGTGTGGATACCTGCACTGATTCTCTTCACTGCTCTCCGTGTGGATTCCACCACTGATTCTCTTCACTGCTGTCTGTGTGGATTCCTGCACTGATTCTCATTACTGCTGTCTGTGTGGATTCCTGCACAGATTCCCCTCACTGCTGTCTGTGTGGATTCCTGCACTGATTCCCCTCACTGCTGTCTTTGTGTATTCCTGCATTCTTTCCCCTCACTGCTGTCTGTTTGGATTCCTGCACTGGTTCTCTTCACTGCTCCCTGTGTTCATTCCTCCACTGATTTTCTTCACAGCTGTCAGTGTGGATTCCTGCCCTGATTCGCCTCACTGCTCTCTGTGTGTATTCCTACATTGATTCCACTCAAACATGACTGTGTGGATTCCTGCACTGATTCTATTCACTGCTGTCTGTGTGATTTTGTGCTCTGCTTGTCTTCACTGCTCTGTGTTGATTCCGTCACTGATCCAGCTCAGTGCTGTCTGTGTGGATTCCTGTACGGATTCCCCTCACTGCTGTCTGTGTGGATTCCAGCACTGATTCTCTTCACTGCTGTCTATGTGGATTCCTGCACTGATTCGCCTCACTGCTCCCTGTGTGGATTTATGCACTGATTATCGTCGTTGCTGTCTGTGTGGATTCCTGTACTGATTCTCTTCACTGCTGTCTGTGTGGATTCCTGCCCTGATTCCCCTCACTGCTCTCTGTGTGGATCTCTGCACTGATTCTCTTCACTGCTGTCTGTGTGGATTCCTGCACTGATTCCCCTCACTGCTGTTGGTGTGGATTCCTGCACTGATTCTCTTCACTGCTGTCTGTGTTCATTCCTCCACTGATTCTCTTCACTGCTGTCTGTGTGGATTCCTGCACTGATTCCCCTCACTGCTGTTGGTGAGGATTCCTGCACTGATTCTCTTCACTGCTGTCTGTGTTCATTCCTCCACTGATTCTCTTCACTGCTGTCTGTGTGGATTCCTGCACTGATTCTCTTTACTGCTGTCTGTGTGGATTCCTGCACTGATTCCCCTCACTGCTGTCTGTGTGGATTCCTGCACTGATTCCCATTACTGCTCTCTGTGTAGATTACTGCACTGATTCCCTTCATTGCTGTTCGTGTGGATTCCTGCACTGGTTCTCTTCACTGCTCCCTGTGTTCATTCCTCCACTGATTTTCTTCACTGCTGTCTGTGTGGATTCCTGCACTGATTCTCCTCACTGCTGTCTGTGTGGATTCCTGCATTGTTTCCCCTCACTGCTGTTGGTGTGGATTCCTGCATTGGTTGTATTCACTGCTGCATGTGTGGATTCCTGCACTGATTCCCTTCATTGCTGTTCGTGTAGATTCCTGCACTGATTCTCTACACTGCTGTCTGTGTTCATTCCTCCACTGATTCTCTTCACTGTGCTCTGTGCGGATTCCTGCACTGATTTCCCCTCACTGCTGTTGGTGTGGATTCCTGCACTGATTCTCTTCACTGCTGTCTGTGTTCATTCCTCCACTGATTCTATTCACTGCTGTCTGTGTGGATTCCTGCACTGATTCCCCTCACTGCTGTTGGTGTGGATTCCTGCACTGATTCTCTTCACTGCTGTCTGTGTTCATTCCTCCACTGATTCTCTTCACTGCTGTCTGTGTGGATTCCTGCACTGATTCCCCTCACTGCTGTCTGTGTGGATTCCTGCACTGATTCCCCTCACTGCTGTTCGTGTGGATTCCTGCACTGATTCTCTGCACTGCTCTCTGTGGGGACTCCTGCACTGATTCTCTTCGCTGCTGTCTGTTTGTGGATTCCTGCACGGATTCTCTTCACTACTGTCTGTATGGATTCCTGAAGTGATTCCCTTCAGTGCTGTCTGTGTGGAGTTCTGCACTGATTTCCGTCACTGTTCTCTGTGCGCTTTCCTGCACTGATTCCCCTCACTGCTGTCCGGGTGGATTCCTGCACTGGTTGTCTTCACTGCTCTCTGTGGGGACTCCTGCACTGATTCTCTTCGCTGCTGTCTGTGTGGATTCCTGCACTGATTCTCTTCACTACTGTCTGTGTGGATTCCTGCACTGACTCCTCTCACTGCTGTCTGTGTGGATTCCTGCATTGATTCCCCTCAATGGGGTCTGTGTGGAGTCCTGCACTGATTCTCTTCACTTCTGTCTGTGTGAATTCCTGCTTTGGTTCCCCTCAAATATGTATGAGTGGATTCCTGCACTGATTCCCCTTACTGCTGTCTTTGTGGTTTCCTGCACTGATTCCCCTCACTGCTGTCAGTGTGGATTCCTGCATTGATTCCCCTCAATGGTGTCTGTGTGGATTCCTGCACTGATTCTCTTCACTGCTCTCTGTGTGGATTCCTGCTTTGGTTCCCCTCAAACATGTCTGTGTGGATTCCTGCACTGATTCTTTTCAATGCTCACTGTGTGGATTCCTGATTTGGTTCCCCTGAAACATGTCTGTGTGGATTCCTGCACTGATTCCCCTCACTGCTGTCTGTTTGGATTCCTGCACTGATTCCCCCCACATCTGTCTGTGTGGATTCCTGCACTGATTCTCTTCACTGCTCTCTGTGTGGATTCCTCCACTGATTCTCTTCACTGCTGTCTGTGTGGATTCCTGCACTGATTCTCATTACTGCTGTCTGTGTGGATTCCTGCACTGATTCACCTCACTGCTGTCTGTGTGGATTCCTCCACTGATTCCCCTCACAGCTGTCTGTGTGGATTCCACCACTGATTCTCTTCACTGCTGTCTGTGTGGATTCCTGCACTGATTCTCATTACTGCTGTCTGTGTGGATTCCTGCACAGATTCCCCTCACTGCTGTCTGTTTGGATTCCTGCACTGATTCCCCTCACTGCTGTTGGTGTGGATTCCTGCATTGGTTGTATTCACTGCTGTCTGTGTGGATTCCTGCACTGATTCCCTTCATTGCTGTTCGTGTAGATTCCTGCACTGGTTCTCTTCACTGGTCCCTGTGTTCATTCCTCCACTGATTTTCTTCACTGCTGTCTGTGTGGATTCCTGCACTGATTCTCCTCACTGCTGTCTGTGTGGATTCCTGCATTGTTTCCCCTCACTGCTGCTGGTGTGGATTCCTGCACTGATTCTCTACACTGCTGTCTGTGTTCATTCCTCCACTGATTCTCTTCACTGTTCTCTGTGTGGATTCCTGCACTGATTCCCCTCACTGCTGTTGGTGTGGATTCCTGCACTGATTCTCTTCACTGCTGTCTGTGTTCATTCCTCCACTGATTCTATTCACTGCTGTCTGTGTGGATTCCTGCACTGATTCCCCTCACTGCTGTTGGTGAGGATTCCTGCACTGATTCTCTTCACTGCTGTCTGTGTTCATTCCTCCACTGATTCTCTTCACTGCTGTCTGTGTGGATTCCTGCACTGGTTCTCTTTACTGCTGTCTGTGTGGATTCCTGCACTGATTCCCCTCACTGCTGTCTGTGTGGATTCCTGGACTGATTCCCATTACTGCTCTCTGTGTGGATTCCTGCACTGATTCCCATTCCTGCAGTCTGTGTGGATTCCTGCCCTGATTCGCCTCACTGCTCTCTGTGTGGATTCCTACATTGATTCCACTCAATGGTGTCTGTGTGGATTCCTGCACTGATTCTCATCACTGCTGTCTGTGTGGATTCCTGCACAGATTCCCCTCACTGCTGTCTGTGTGGATTCCTGCACTGATTCCCCTCACTGCTGTCTTTGTGTATTCTTGCATTCTTTCCCCTCACTGCTGTCTGTTTGGATTCCTGCACTGATTCCCCTCACTGCTGTTGGTGTGGATTCCTGCATTGGTTGTATTCACTGCTGTCTGTGTGGATTCCTGCACTGATTCCCTTCATTGCTGTTCGTGTGGTTTCCTGCACTGGTTCTCTTCACTGCTCCCTGTGTTCATTCCTCCACTGATTTTCTTCACTGATGTCTGTGTGGATTCCCGCACTGATTCTCCTCACTGCTGTCTGTGTGGATTCCTGCATTGTTTCCCCTCACTGCTGCTTGTGTGGATTCCTGCACTGATTCTCTTCACTGCTGTCTGTGTTCATTCCTCCACTGATTCTCTTCACTGCTGTCTGTGTTCATTCCTCCACTGATTCTCTTCACTGCTGTCTGTGTGGATTCCTGCACTGATTCTCTTTACTGCTGTCTGTGTGGATTCCTGCACTGATTCCCCTCACTGCTGTCTGTGTGGATTCCTGCTCTGATTCCCCTCACTGCTGTTCGTGTGGATTCCTGCACTGATTCTCTGCACTGCTCTCTGTGGGGACTCCTGCACTGATTCTCTTCGCTGCTGTCTGTGTGGATTCCTGCACGGATTCTATACATTACTGTCTGTATGGTTCCTGAAGTGATTCCCTTCAGTGCTGTCTGTGTGGAGTTCTGCACTGATTTCCGTCACTGTTCTCTGTGCGCATTCCTGCACTGAATCCCCTCACAGCTGTCCGTGTGGATTCCTGCACTGTTTGTCTTCACTGCTCTCTGTGGGGACTCCTGCACTGATTCTCTTCGCTGCTGTCTGTGTGGATTCCTGCACTGATTCTCTTCACTGCTGTCTGTGTGGATTCCTGCACTGATTCTCTTTACTGCTGTCTGTGTTGATTCCTTCACTGATCCACCTCAGTGCTGTCTGTGTGGATTCCTGTACGGATTCCCCTCACTGCTGTCTGTGTGGATTCCAGCACTGATTCTCTTCACTGCTGTCTATGTGGATTCCTGCACTGATTCCCCTCACCGCTCTTTGTGTGGATTTCTGCACTGATTCCCGTCGTTGCTGTCTGTGTGGATTCCTGTACTGATTCTCTTCACTGCTGTCTGTGTGGATTCCTGCCCTGATTCCCCTCACTGCTCTCTGTGTGGATCTCTGCACTGATTCTCTTCACTGCTGTCTGTGTGGATTCCTGCACTGATTCACTTCACTGCTGTCTGTGTGGATTCCTGCACTGATTCACTTCACTGCTCTCTGTGTGGATTCCTGCTTTGGTTCCCCTCAATCATGACTGTGTGGTTTCCTGCACTGATTCTCTTCACTGCTGTCTGTGTGATTTTGTGCTCTGCTTGTCTTCACTGCTCTGTGTTGATTCCTTCAATGATCCACCTCACTGCTGTCTGTGTGGATTCCAGCGCTGATTCTCGTCACTGCTGTCTGTGTGGATTCCTGCACTGATTCTCTTCACTGTTCTCTGTGTGGATTCCTGCACTGATTCTCTTCACTGCTGTCTGTGTTCATTCCTCCACTGATTCTCTTCACTGCTGTCTGTGCGGATTCCTGCACTGATTCTCTTCACTGCTGTCTGTGTGGATTCCTGCACTGATTCTCATTACTGCTGTCTGTGTGGATTCCTGCACAGATTCCCCTCACTGCTGTCTGTGTGGATTCCTGCACTGATTCCCCTCACTGCTGTCTTTGTGTATTCCTGCATTCTTTCCCCTCACTGATGTCTGTTTGGATTCCTGCACTGATTCCCCTCACTGCTGTTGGTGTGGATTCCTGCATTGGTTGTATTCACTGCTGTCTGTGTGGATTCCTGCACTGATTCTCTTCACTGCTCCCGGTGTTCATTCCTCCACTGATTTTCTTCACTGCTGTCTGTGTGGATTCCTGCACTGATTCTCCTCACTGCTGTCTGTGTGGATTCCTGCATTGTTTCCCCTCACTGCTGTCCGTGTGGATTCCTGCACTGGTTGTCTTCGCTGCTCTCTGTGGGGACTCCTGCACTGATTCTCTTCGCTGCTGTCTGTGTGGATTCCTGCACTGATTCTCTTCACTACTGTCTGTGTGGATTCCTGCATTGATTCCCCTCAATGGTGCCTGTGTGGAGTCCTGCACTGATTCTCTTCACTGCTCTCTGTGTGGATTCCGGCTTTGGTTCGTCGCAAACATGTATGTGTGGTTTCCTGCACTGATTTCCCTCACTGCTGTCTGTATGGATTCCTGCATTGATTCGCCTCAAACATGTCTGTGTGGATTCCAGCACTGATTCTCTTCACTGCTCTCTGTGTGGATTCCTGATTTGGTTCCCTTTGAAACATGTCTGTGTGGATTCCTGCACTGATTCTCTTCACTGCTCTCTCTTTGGATTCCTGCTTTGGTTCACCTCAAATATGTCTGAGTGGATTCCTACATTGATTCCACTCAATGGTGTCTGTGTGGATTCCTGCACTGATTCTCTTCACTTCTCTCTGTGTGGATTCCCGCTTTGGTTCCCCTCAAACATGACTGTGTGGATTCCTGCACTGATTCCCATTCCTGCAGTCTGTGTGGATTCATGTACTGATTCGCTTCACTGCTGTCTATGTGGATTCCTGCCCTGATTCCCCTCACTGCTCTCTGTGTGGATTTTTGTACTGATTCTCTTCACTGCTGTCTGTGTGGATTTCTGCACTGATTCCCCTCACTGCTGTCTGTGTGGATTCCTGCACTGATTCCCTTCACTGCTGTCTGTGTGGATTCCTGCACTGATTCCCTTCACTGTTCTCTGTGTGGATTCCTGCACAGATTCTCTTCACTGCTGTCTGTGTGGATTTCTGCACTAATTCCCCTCACTGCTGTCTGTGTGGATTCCTGTACTGATACTCTTCACTGCTGTCTATGTGGATTCCTGCATTGATTCCCCTCACTGCTGTCTGTGTGGATTCCTACATTGTTTCCACTCAATGGTGTCTGTGTGGATTCCTGCACTGATTCTCTTCACTGCTCTCTGTGTGGATTCCTGCTTTGGTTCCCCTCAAACATGACTGTGTGGTTTCCTGCACTGATTCTCTTCACTGCTGTCTGTGTGATTTTGTGCTCTGCTTGTCTTCACTGCTCTGTGTTGATTCCTTCACTGATCCACCTCAGTGCTGTCTGTGTGGATTCCTGTACTGATTCCCCTCACTGCTGTCTGTGTGGAATCCAGCACTGATTCTCGTCACTGCTGTCTGTGTGGATTCCTGCACTGATTCTCTTCACTGTTCTCTGTGTGGATTCCTGCACTGATTCTCTTCACTGCTGTCTGTGTTCATTCCTCCACTGATTCTCTTCACTGCTGTCTGTGTGGATTCCTGCACTGATTCCCCTCACAGCTGTCTGTGTGGATTCCTCCACTGATTCTCTTCACTGCTGTCTGTGTGGATTCCTGCACTGATTACCCTCACTGCTGTCTTTGTGTATTCCTGCATTCTTTCCCCTCACTGCTGTCTGTTTGGATTCCTGCACTGATTCCCCTCTCTGCTGTTGGTGTGGATTCCTGCATTGGTTGTATTCACTGCTGTCTGTGTGTATTTCTGCACTGATTCCCTTCATTGCTGTTCGTGTGGTTTCCTGCACTGGTTCTCTTCACTGCTCCCTGTGTTCATTCCTCCACTGATTGTCTTCACTGCTGTCTGTGTGGATTCCTGCACTGATTCTCCTCACTGCTGTCTGTGTGGATTCCTGCATTGTTTCCCCTCACTGCTGTTTGTGTGGATTCCTGCACTGATTCTCTTCACTGCTGTCTGTGTTCCTTCCTCCACTGATTCTCTTCACTGCTGTCTGTGTTCATTCCTCCACTGATTGTCTTCACTGCTGTTCGTGTGGATTCCTGCACTGATTCTCTGCACTGCTCTCTGTGGGGACTCCTGCACTGATTCTCTTCGTTGCTGTCTGTGTGGATTCCTGCACGGATTCTCTTCACTACTGTCTGTATGGTCCCTGAAGTGATTCCCTTCAGTGCTGTCTGTGTGGAGTTCTGCACTGATTTCCGTCACTGTTCTCTGTGCGCATTCCTGCACTGATTCCCCTCACTGCTGTCCGTGTGGATTCCTGCACTGGTTGTCTTCACTGCTCTCTGTGGGGACTCCTGCACTGATTCTCTTCGCTGCTGTCTGTGTGGATTCCTGCACTGACTCCCCTCACTGCTGTCTGTGTGGAATCCTGCATTGATTCCCCTCAATGGGGTCTGTGTGGAGTCCTGCACTGATTCTCTTCACTGCTCTCTGTGTGGATTCCGGCTTTGGTTCGTCTCAAATATGTCTGTGTGGTTTCCTGCACTGATTCCCCTCACTGCTGTCTGTGTGGAATCCTGCATTGATTCCCCTCAATGGTGTCTGTGTGGATTCCTGCACTGATTCTCTTCACTGCTCTCTGTGTGGATTCCTGCTTTGGTTCCCCTCAAACATGTCTGTGTGGAATCCAGCACTGATTCTCTTCACTGCTGTCTGTGTGGATTCCTGATTTGGTTCCCTTTGAAACATGTCTGTGTGGATTCCTGCACTGATTCTCTTCACTGCTGTCTGTGTGGATTCCTGCTTTGGTTCCCCTCAAATATGTCTGAGTGGATTCCTGCACTGATTCTCTTCACTTCTCTCTGTGTGGATTCCTGCTTTGGTTCCCCTCAAACATGACTGTGTGGATTCCTGCACTGATTCTCATCACTGTACTCTGTGTGGATTCCTGAACTGATTCCCATTCCTGCAGTCTGTGTGGATTCCTGTACTGATTCGCTTCACTGCTGTCTATGTGGATTCCTGCCCTGATTCCCCTCACTGCTCTATGTGTGGATTTCTGCACTGATTCTCTTCACTGCTGTCTGTGTGGATTTCTGCACTGATTCCCCTCACTGCTGTCTGTGTGGATTCCTGCACTGATTCCCTTCACTGCTGTCTGTGTGGATTCCTGCACTGATTCCCTTCACTGTTCTCTGTGTGGATTCCTGCACTGATTCTCTTCACTGCTGTCTGTGTGGATTTCTGCACTAATTCCCCTCACTGCTGTCTGTGTGGATTCCTGTACTGATTCTCTTCAATGCTGTCTATGTGGATTCCTGCATTGATTCCCCTCACTGCTGTCTGTGTGGATTCCTACATTGTTTCCACTCAATGGTGTCTGTGTGGATTCCTGCACTGACTCCCCTCACTGCTGTCTGTGTGATTTTGTGCTCTGCTTGTCTTCACTGCTCTGTGTTGATTCCTTCACTGATCCACCTCAGTGCTGTCTGTGTGAATTCCTGTACTGATTCCCCTCACTGCTGTCTGTGTGGATTCCAGCACTGATTCCCCTCACTGCTGTCTGTGTGGATTCCAGCACTGATTCTCATCACTGCTGTCTGTGTGGATTCCTGCACAGACTCCCCTCACTGCTGTCTGTGTGGATTCCTGCATTGATTCCCCTCACTGCTGTTGGTGTGTATTCCTGCACTGATTCTCTTCACTGCTGTCTGTGTGGATTCCTGCATTGATTCCCCTCAATGGGGTCTGTGTGGAGTCCTGCACTGATTCTCTTCACTGCTCTCTGTGTGGATTCCTGGTTTGGTTCGTCTCAAACATGTCTGTGTGGATTCCTGCACTGATTCTCTTCACTGCTCTCTGTGTGAATTCCTGCTTTGGTTCCCCTCAAATATGTATGAGTGGATTCCTGCACTGATTCCCCTCACTGCTGTCTTTGTGGTTTCCTGCACTGATTCCCCTCACTGCTGTCTGTGTGGATTCCTGCATTGATTCCCCTCAATGGTGTCTGTGTGGATTCCTGCACTGATTCTCTTCACTGCTCTCTGTGTGGATTCCTGCTTTGGTTCCCCTCAAACATGTCTGTGTGGATTCCTGCACTGATTCTTTTCAATGCTCACTGTGTGGATTCCTGATTTGGTTCCCCTGAAACATGTCTGTGTGGATTCCTGCACTGATTCCGCTCACTGCTGTCTGTGTGGATTCCTGCACTGATTCCCCTCACAGCTGTCTGTGTGGGTTCCTGCACTGATTCTCTTCACTGCTCTCTGTGTGGATTCCACCACTGATTCTCTGCACTGCTCTCTGTGGGGACTCCTGCACTGATTCTCTTCGCTGCTGTCTGTGTGGATTCCTGCACGGATTCTCTTCACTACTGTCTGTATGGTCCCTGAAGTGATTCCCTTCAGTGCTGTCTGTGTGGAGTTCTGCACTGATTTCCGTCACTGTTCTCTGTGCGCATTCCTGCACTGATTCCCCTCACTGCTGTCCGTGTGGATTCCTGCACTGGTTGTCTTCACTGCTCTCTGTGGGGACTCCTGCACTGATTCTCTTCGCTGCTGTCTGTGTGGATTCCTGCACTGACTCCCCTCACTGCTGTCTGTGTGGAATCCTGCATTGATTCCCCTCAATGGGGTCTGTGTGGAGTCCTGCACTGATTCTCTTCACTGCTCTCTGTGTGGATTCCGGCTTTGGTTCGTCTCAAATATGTCTGTGTGGTTTCCTGCACTGATTCCCCTCACTGCTGTCTGTGTGGAATCCTGCATTGATTCCCCTCAATGGTGTCTGTGTGGATTCCTGCACTGATTCTCTTCACTGCTCTCTGTGTGGATTCCTGCTTTGGTTCCCCTCAAACATGTCTGTGTGGAATCCAGCACTGATTCTCTTCACTGCTGTCTGTGTGGATTCCTGATTTGGTTCCCTTTGAAACATGTCTGTGTGGATTCCTGCACTGATTCTCTTCACTGCTGTCTGTGTGGATTCCTGCTTTGGTTCCCCTCAAATATGTCTGAGTGGATTCCTGCACTGATTCTCTTCACTTCTCTCTGTGTGGATTCCTGCTTTGGTTCCCCTCAAACATGACTGTGTGGATTCCTGCACTGATTCTCATCACTGTACTCTGTGTGGATTCCTGAACTGATTCCCATTCCTGCAGTCTGTGTGGATTCCTGTACTGATTCGCTTCACTGCTGTCTATGTGGATTCCTGCCCTGATTCCCCTCACTGCTCTATGTGTGGATTTCTGCACTGATTCTCTTCACTGCTGTCTGTGTGGATTTCTGCACTGATTCCCCTCACTGCTGTCTGTGTGGATTCCTGCACTGATTCCCTTCACTGCTGTCTGTGTGGATTCCTGCACTGATTCCCTTCACTGTTCTCTGTGTGGATTCCTGCACTGATTCTCTTCACTGCTGTCTGTGTGGATTTCTGCACTAATTCCGCTCACTGCTGTCTGTGTGGATTCCTGTACTGATTCTCTTCAATGCTGTCTATGTGGATTCCTGCATTGATTCCCCTCACTGCTGTCTGTGTGGATTCCTACATTGTTTCCACTCAATGGTGTCTGTGTGGATTCCTGCACTGACTCCCCTCACTGCTGTCTGTGTGATTTTGTGCTCTGCTTGTCTTCACTGCTCTGTGTTGATTCCTTCACTGATCCACCTCAGTGCTGTCTGTGTGAATTCCTGTACTGATTCCCCTCACTGCTGTCTGTGTGGATTCCAGCACTGATTCCCCTCACTGCTGTCTGTGTGGATTCCAGCACTGATTCTCATCACTGCTGTCTGTGTGGATTCCTGCACAGACTCCCCTCACTGCTGTCTGTGTGGATTCCTGCATTGATTCCCCTCACTGCTGTTGGTGTGTATTCCTGCACTGATTCTCTTCACTGCTGTCTGTGTGGATTCCTGCATTGATTCCCCTCAATGGGGTCTGTGTGGAGTCCTGCACTGATTCTCTTCACTGCTCTCTGTGTGCATTCCTGGTTTGGTTCGTCTCAAACATGTCTGTGTGGATTCCTGCACTGATTCTCTTCACTGCTCTCTGTGTGAATTCCTGCTTTGGTTCCCCTCAAATATGTATGAGTGGATTCCTGCACTGATTCCCCTCACTGCTGTCTTTGTGGTTTCCTGCACTGATTCCCCTCACTGCTGTCTGTGTGGATTCCTGCATTGATTCCCCTCAATGGTGTCTGTGTGGATTCCTGCACTGATTCTCTTCACTGCTCTCTGTGTGGATTCCTGCTTTGGTTCCCCTCAAACATGTCTGTGTGGATTCCTGCACTGATTCTTTTCAATGCTCACTGTGTGGATTCCTGATTTGGTTCCCCTGAAACATGTCTGTGTGGATTCCTGCACTGATTCCGCTCACTGCTGTCTGTGTGGATTCCTGCACTGATTCCCCTCACAGCTGTCTGTGTGGGTTCCTGCACTGATTCTCTTCACTGCTCTCTGTGTGGATTCCACCACTGATTCTCTGCACTGCTCTCTGTGGGGACTCCTGCACTGATTCTCTTCGCTGCTGTCTGTGTGGATTCCTGCACGGATTCTCTTCACTACTGTCTGTATGGTCCCTGAAGTGATTCCCTTCAGTGCTGTCTGTGTGGAGGTCTGCACTGATTTCCGTCACTGTTCTCTGTGCGCATTCCTGCACTGATTCCCCTCACTGCTGTCCGTGTGGATTCCTGCACTGGTTGTCTTCACTGCTCTCTGTGGGGACTCCTGCACTGATTCTCTTCGCTGCTGTCTGTGTGGATTCCTGCACTGATTCTCTTCACTACTGTCTGTGTGGATTCCTGCACTGACTCCCCTCACTGCTGTCTGTGTGGAATCCTGCATTGATTCCCCTCAATGGGTTCTGTGTGGAGTCCTGCACTGATTCTCTTCACTGCTCTCTGTGTGGATTCCGGCTTTGGTTCATCTCAAATATGACTGTGTGGTTTCCTGCACTGATTCCCCTCACTGCTGTCTGTGTGGATACCTGCATTGATTCCCCTCAATGGTGTCTGTGTGCATTCCTGCATTGATTCTCTTCACTGCTCTCTGTGTGGATTCCTGCTTTGGTTCCCCTCAAACATGTCTGTGTGGATTCCTGCACTGATTCTTTTCACTGCTCACTGTGTGGATTCCTGATTTGGTTCCCCTGAAACATGTCTGTGTGGATTCCTGCACTGATTCCCCTCACTGCTGTCTGTGTGGGTTCCTGCACTGATTCTCTTCACTGCTCTCTGTGTGGATTCCACCACTGATTCTCTTCACTGCTGTCTGTGTGGATTCCTGCACTGATTCTCATTACTGCTGTCTGTGTGGATTCCTGCACAGATTCCCCTCACTGCTGTCTTTGTGTATTCCTGCATTCTTTCCCCTCACTGCTGTCTGTTTGGATTCCTGCACTGATTCTCTTCACTGCTGTTGGTGTGGATTCCTGCATTGGTTGTATTCACTGCTGTCTGTGTGGGTTCCTGCACTGATTCCCTTCATTGCTGTTCGTGTGGATTCCTGCACTGGTTCTCTTCACTGCTCCCTGTGTTCATTCCTCCACTGATTTTCTTCACTGCTGTCTGTGCGGATTCCTGCACTGATTCTCCTCACTGCTGTCTGTGTGGATTCCTGCATTGTTTCCCCTCACTGCTGTTGGTGTGGATTCCTGCACTGATTCTCTTCACTGCTGTCTGTGTTCATTCCTCCACTGATTCTATTCACTGCTGTCTGTGGATTCCTGCACTGATTCCCCTCACTGCTGTTGGTGTGGATTCCTGCACTGATTCTCTTCACTGCTGTCTGTGTTCATTCCTCCACTGATTCTCTTCACTGCTGTCTGTGTTCATTCCTCCACTGATTCTCTTCACTGCTGTCTGTGTGGATTCCTGCACTGATTCTCTTTACTGCTGTCTGTGTGGATTCCTGCACTGATTCCCCTCACTGCTGTCTGTGTGGATTCCTGCACTGATTCCCCTCACTGCTGTTCGTGTGGATTCCTGCACTGATTCTCTGCACTGCTCTCCGTGGGGACTCCTGCACTGATTCTCTTCGCTGCTGTCTGTGTGGATTCCTGCACGGATTCTCTTCACTACTGTCTGTATGGTTCCTGAAGTGAATCCCTTCAGTGCTGTCTGTGTGGAGTTCTGCACTGATTTCCGTCACTGTTCTCTGTGCACATTCCTGCACTGATTCCCCTCACTGCTGTCCGTGTGGATTCCTGCATTGGTTGTCTTCACAGCTCTCTGTTGGGACCCCTGCACTGATTCTCTTCGCTGCTGTCTGTGTGGATTCCTGCACTGATTCTCTTCACTACTGTCTGTGTGGATTCCTGCAATGACGCCCCTCACTGCTATTTGTGTGGATTCCTGCATTGATTCCCCTCAATGGGGTCTGTGTGGAGTCCTGCACTGATTCTCTTCACTGCTCTCTGTGTGGATTCCTGCTTTGGTTCGTCTCAAACATGTCTGTGTGGATTCCTGCACTGATTCTCTTCACTGCTCTCTGTGTGAATTCCTGCTTTGGTTCCCCTCAAATATGTATGAGTGGATTCCTGCACTGATTCCCCTCACTGCTGTCTTTGGGGTTTCCTGCACTGATTCCCCTCACTGCTGTCTGTGTGGATTCCTAATTTGGTTCCCCTCAAATATGTCTGAGTGGATTCCTGCACTGATTCCCCTCACTGCTGTTTGTGTGGATTCCTGCACTGATTCTCATCACTGTACTCTGTGTGGATTGCTGCACTGATTCCCATTACTGCTCTCTGTGTCGATTCCTGCACTGATTCCCATTACTGCTCTCTGTGTGGATTCCTGCACTGATTCCCATTCCTGCAGTCTGTGTGGATTCCTGCCCTGATTCGCCTCACTGCTCTCTGTGTGGATTCCTACATTGATTCCACTCAATGGTGTCTGTGTGGATTCCTGCACTGATTCTCTTCACTTCTCTCTGTGTGGATTCCTGCTTTGGTTCCCCTCAAACATGACTGTGTGGATTCCTGCACTGACTCTATTCACTGCTGTCTGTGTGATTTTGTGCTCTGCTTGTCTTCACTGCTCTGTGTTGATTCCTTCACTGATCCACCTCAGTGCTGTCTGTATGGATTCCTGTACGGATTCCCCTCACTGCTGTCTGTGTGGATTCCAGCACTGATTCTCTTCACTGCTGTCTATGTGGATTCCTGCACTGATTCCCCTCACTGCTCTCTGTGTGGATTTCTGCACTGATTATCGTCGTTGCTGTCTGTGTGGATTCCTGTACTGATTCTCTTCACTGCTGTCTGTGTGGATTCCTGCCCTGATTTCCCTCACTGCTCTCTGTGTGGATTTCTGCACTGATTTTCTTCACTGCTGTCTGTGTGGATTTCTGCACTGATTCCCCTCACTGCTGTCTGTGTGGATTCCTGCAGATTCCCTTCACTGCTGTCTGTGTGGATTCCTGCACTGATTCTCTTCACTGTTCTCTGTGTGGATTCCTGAACTGATTCTCTTCACTGCTGTCTATGTGGATTCCTGCATTGATTCCCCTCACTGATCCACCTCAGTGCTGTCTGTGTGGATTCCTGTACTGATTCCCCTCACTGCTGTCTGTGTGGATTCCAGCACTGATTCTCTTCACTGCTGTCTGTGTGGATTCCTGCATTGATTCCCCTCAATGGGGTCTGTGTGGAGACATGCACTGATTCTCTTCACTGCTCTTTGTGTGGATTCCTGCTTTGGTTCGTCTCAAACATGTCTGTGTGGATTCCTGCACTGATTCTCTTCACTGCTCTCTGTGTGAATTCCTGCTTTGGTTCCCCTCAAATATGTATGAGTGGATTCCTGCACTGATTCCCCTCACTGCTGTCTTTGTGGTTTCCTGCACTGATTCCCCTCACAGCTGTGTGTGTGGATTCCTGCACTGATTCTCTTCACTGCTCTCTGTGTGGATTCCACCACTGATTCTCTTCACTGCTGTCTGTGTGGATTCCTGCACTGATTCTCATTACTGCTGTCTGTGTGGATTCCTGCACAGATTCCCCTCACTGCTGTCTGTGTGGATTCCTGCACTGATTCCCCTCACTGCTGTCTTTGTGTATTCCTGCATTCTTTCCCCTCACTGCTGTCTGTTTGGATTCCTGCACTGATTCTCTTCACTGCTGTTGGTGTGGATTCCTGCATTGGTTGTATTCACTGCTGCCTGTGTGGATTCCTGCACTGATTCCCTTCATTGCTGTTCGTGTGGATTCCTGCACTGGTTCTCTTCACTGTTCCCTGTGTTCATTCCTCCACTGATTTTCTTCACTGCTGTCTGTGTGGATTCCTGCCCTGATTCGCCTCACTGCTCTCTGCGTGGATTCCTACATTGATTCCACTCAATGGTGTCTGTGTGGATTCCTGTCCTGATTCTCTTCACTTCTCTCTGTGTGGATTCCTGCTTTGGTTCCCCTCAAATATGACTGTGTGGATTCCTGCACTGATTCTATTCACTGCTGTCTGTGTGATTTTGTGCTCTGCCTGTCTGCACTGCTCTGTGTTGATTCCTTCACTGATCCACCTCAGTGCAGTCTGTGTGGATTCCTGTACGGATTCCTCTCACTGCTGTCTGTGTGGATTCCAGCACTGATTCTCTTCACTGCTGTCTATGTGGATTCCTGCACTGATTCCCCTCACTGCTATCTGTGTGGATTTCTGCACTGATTCTCATCGTTGCTGTCTGTGTGGATTCCTGTACTGATTCCCTTCACTGCTGTCTGTGTGGATTCCTGACCTGACTCCCCTCACTGCTCTCTGTGTGGATCTCTGCACTGATTCTCTTCACTGCTGTCTGTATGGATTTCTGCACTGATTCCCCTCACTGCTGTCTGTGTGGATTCCTGCACTGATTCCCTTCACTGCTGTCTGTGTGGATTCCTGCACTGATTCCCTTCACTGTTCTCTGTGTGGATTCCTGCACTGATTCTCTTCACTGCTCTCTGTGTGGATTTCTCCACTATTTCCCCTCACTGCTGTCTGTGTGGATTCCTGTACTGATTCTCTTGACTGCTGTCTATGTGGATTCCTGCATTGATTCCCCTCACTGCTGTCTGTGTGGATTCCTACATTGTTTCCACTCAATGGTGTCTGTGTGGATTCCTGCACTGATTCTCTTCACTGCTCTCTGTGTAGATTCCTGCTTTGGTTCCCCTCAATCATGACTGTGTGGTTTCCTGCACTGATTCTCTTCACTGCTGTCTGTGTGATTTTGTGCTCTGCTTGTCTTCACTGCTCTGTGTTGATTCCTTCACTGATCCACCTCAGTGCTGTCTGTGTGGATTCCTGTACTGATTCTCTTCACTGTTCTCTGTGTGGATTCCTGCACTGATTCTCTTCACTGCTGTCTGTGTTCATTCCTCCACTGATTCTCTTCACTGCTGTCTGTGTGGATTCCTGCACTGATTCTCTTCACTGCTGTCTGTGTTCATTCCTCCACTGATTCTCTTCACTGCTGTCTGTGTGGATTTCTGCACAGATTCTCTGCACTGCTCTCTGTGGGGACTCCTGCACTGATTCTCTTCGCTGCTGTCTGTGTGGATTCCTGCACGGATTCTCTTCACTACTGTCTGTATGGTTCCTGAAGTGATTCCCTTCAGTGCTGTCTGTGTGGAGTTCTGCACTGATTTCCGTCACTGTTCTCTGTGCACATTCCTGCACTGATTCCCCTCACTGCTGTCCGTGTGGATTCCTGCACTGATTCTCTTCACTACTGTCTGTGTGGATTCCTGCACTGACGCCCCTCACTGCTATCTGTGTGGATTCCTGCATTGATTCCCCTCAATGGGGTCTGTGTGGAGTCCTGCACTGATTCTCTTCACTGCTCTCTGTGTGGATTCCTGCTTTGGTTCGTCTCAAACATGTCTGTGTGGATTCCTGCACTGATTCTCTTCACTGCTCTCTGTGTGAATTCCTGCTTTGGTTCCCCTCAAATATGTCTGAGTGGATTCCTGCACTGATTCCCCTCACTGCTGTTTGTGTGGATTCCTGCACTGATTCTCATCACTGTACTCTGTGTGGATTGCTGCACTGATTCCCATTACTGCTCTCTGTGTCGATTCCTGCACTGATTCCCATTACTGCTCTCTGTGTGGATTCCTGCACTGATTCCCATTCCTGCAGTCTGTGTGGATTCCTGCCCTGATTCGCCTCACTGCTCTCTGTGTGGATTCCTACATTGATTCCACTCAATGGTGTCTGTGTGGATTCCTGCTTTGGTTCCCCTCAAACATGACTGTGTGGATTCCTGCACTGATTCTATTCACTGCTGTCTGTGTGATTTTGTGCTCTGCTTGTCTTCACTGCTCTGTGTTGATTCCTTCACTGATCCACCTCAGTGCTGTCTGTATGGATTCCTGTACGGATTCCCCTCACTGCTGTCTGTGTGGATTCCAGCACTGATTCTCTTCACTGCTGTCTATGTGGATTCCTGCACTGATTCCCCTCACTGCTCTCTGTGTGGATTTCTGCACTGATTATCGTCGTTGCTGTCTGTGTGGATTCCTGTACTGATTCTCTTCACTGCTGTCTGTGTGGATTCCTGCCCTGATTTCCCTCACTGCTCTCTGTGTGGATTTCTGCACTGATTCTCTTCACTGCTGTCTGTGTGGATTTCTGCACTGATTCCCCTCACTGCTGTCTGTGTGGATTCCTGCAGATTCCCTTCACTGCTGTCTGTGTGGATTCCTGCACTGATTCTCTTCACTGTTCTCTGTGTGGATTCCTGAACTGATTCTCTTCACTGCTGTCTATGTGGATTCCTGCATTGATTCCCCTCACTGATCCACCTCAGTGCTGTCTGTGTGGATTCCTGTACTGATTCCCCTCACTGCTGTCTGTGTGGATTCCAGCACTGATTCTCGTCACTGCTGTCTGTGTGGATTCCTGCACTGATTCTCTTCACTGCTGTCTGTGTGGATTCCTGCACTGACTCCCCTCACTGCTGTATGTGTGGATTCCTGCATTGATTCCCCTCAATGGGGTCTGTGTGGAGACCTGCACTGATTCTCTTCACTGCTCTCTGTGTGGATTCCTGCTTTGGTTCGTCTCAAACATGTCTGTGTGGATTCCTGCACTGATTCTCTTCACTGCTCTCTGTGTGAATTCCTGCTTTGGTTCCCCTCAAATATGTATGAGTGGATTCCTGCACTGATTCCCCTCACTGCTGTCTTTGTGGTTTCCTGCACTGATTCCCCTCACTGCTGTCTGTGTGGATTCCTGCATTGATTCCCCTCAATGGTGTCTGTGTGGATTCCTGCACTGATTCTCTTCACTGCTCTCTGTGTGGATTCCTGCTTTGGTTCCCCTCAAACATGTCTGTGTGGATTCATGCACTGATTCTTTTCACTGCTCACTGTGTGGATTCCTGATTTGGTTCCCCTGAAACATGTCTGTGTGGATTCCTGCACTGATTCCCCTCACTGCTGTCTGTGTGGATTCCTGCACTGATTCTCTTCACTGCTCTCTGTGTGGATTCCACCACTGATTCTCTTCACTGCTGTCTGTGTGGATTCCTGCACTGATTCTCATTACTGCTGTCTGTGTGGATTCCTGCACAGATTCCCCTCACTGCTGTCTGTGTGGATTCCTGCACTGATTCCCCTCACTGCTGTCTTTGTGTATTCCTGCATTCTTTCCCCTCACTGCTGTCTGTTTGGATTCCTGCACTGATTCTCTTCACTGCTGTTGGTGTGGATTCCTGCATTGGTTGTATTCACTGCTGTCTGTGTGGATTCCTGCACTGATTCCCTTCATTGCTGTTCGTGTGGATTCCTGCACTGGTTCTCTTCACTGTTCCCTGTGTTCATTCCTCCACTGATTTTCTTCACTGCTGTCTGTGTGGATTCCTGCACTGATTCCCCTCACAGCTGTCTGTGTGGATTCCTGCACTGATTCTCTTCACTGCTCTCTGTGTGGATTCCACCACTGATTCTCTTCACTGCTGTCTGTGTGGATTCCTGCACTGATTCTCATTACTGCTGTCTGTGTGGATTCCTGCACAGATTCCCCTCACTGCTGTCTGTGTGGATTCCTGCACTGATTCCCCTCACTGCTGTCTTTGTGTATTCCTGCATTCTTTCCCCTCACTGCTGTCTGTTTGGATTCCTGCACTGATTCTCTTCACTGCTGTTGGTGTGGATTCCTGCATTGGTTGTATTCACTGCTGTCTGTGTGGATTCCTGCACTGATTCCCTTCATTGCTGTTCGTGTGGATTCCTGCACTGGTTCTCTTCACTGTTCCCTGTGTTCATTCCTCCACTGATTTTCTTCACTGCTGTCTGTGTGGATTCCTGCCCTGATTCGCCTCACTGCTCTCTGTGTGGATTCCTACATTGATTCCACTCAATGGTGTCTGTGTGGATTCCTGTACTGATTCTCTTCACTTCTCTCTGTGTGGATTCCTGCTTTGGTTCCCCTCAAATATGACTGTGTGGATTCCTGCACTGATTCTATTCACTGCTGTCTGTGTGATTTTGTGCTCTGCCTGTCTTCACTGCTCTGTGTTGATTCCTTCACTGATCCACCTCAGTGCAGTCTGTGTGGATTCCTGTACGGATTCCTCTCACTGCTGTCTGTGTGGATTCCAGCACTGATTCTCTTCACTGCTGTCTATGTGGATTCCTGCACTGATTCCCCTCACTGCTATCTGTGTGGATTTCTGCACTGATTCTCATCGTTGCTGTCTGTGTGGATTCCTGTACTGATTCCCTTCACTGCTGTCTGTGTGGATTCCTGCCCTGATTCCCTTCACTGCTGTCTGTGTGGATTCCTGCACTGATTCCCTTCACTGTTGTCTGTGTGGATTCCTGCACTGATTCTCTTCACTGCTCTCTGTGTGGATTTCTCCACTATTTCCCCTCACTGCTGTCTGTGTGGATTCCTGTACTGATTCTCTTCACTGCTGTCTATGTGGATTACTGCATTGATTCCCCTCACTGCTGTCTGTGTGGATTCCTACATTGTTTCCACTCAATGGTGTCTGTGTGGATTCCTGCACTGATTCTCTTCACTGCTCTCTGTGTAGATTTCTGCTTTGGTTCCCCTCAATCATGACTGTGTGGTTTCCTGCACTGATTCTCTTCACTGCTGCCTGTGTGATTTTGTGCTCTGCTTGTCTTCACTGCTCTGTGTTGATTCCTTCAATGATCCACCTCAGTGCTGTCTGTGTGGATTCCTGTACTGATTCCCCTCACTGCTGTCTGTGTGGATTCCAGCACTGATTCTCGTCACTGCTGTCTGTGTGGATTCCTGTACTGATTCTCTTCACTGTTCTCTGTGTGGATTCCTGCACTGATTCTCTTCACTGCTGTCTGTGTTCATTCCTCCACTGATTCTCTTCACTGCTGTCTGTGTGGATTCCTGCACTGATTCTCTTCACTGCTGTCTGTGTTCATTCCTCCACTGATTCTCTTCACTGCTGTCTGTGTGGATTTCTGCACAGATTCCCCTCACTGCTGTTCGTGTGGATTCCTGCACTGATTCTCTGCACTGCTCTCTGTGGGGACTCCTGCACTGATTCTCTTCGCTGCTGTCTGTGTGGATTCCTGCACGGATTCTCTTCACTACTGTCTGTATGGTCCCTGAAGTGATTCCCTTCAGTGCTGTCTGTGTGGAGTTCTGCACTGATTTCCGTCACTGTTCTCTGTGCGCATTCCTGCACTGATTCCCCTCACTGCTGTCCGTGTGGATTCCTGCACTGGTTGTCTTCACAGCTCTCTGTTGGGACTCCTGCACTGATTCTCTTCGCTGCTGTCTGTGTGGATTCCTGCACTGATTCTCTTCACTACTGTCTGTGTGGATTCCTGCACTGACGCCCCTCATTGCTATTTGTGTGGATTCCTGCATTGATTCCCCTCAATGGGGTCTGTGTGGAGTCCTGCACTGATTCTCTTCACTGCTCTCTGTGTGGATTCCTGCTTTGGCTCCCCTCAAATATGTATGAGTGGATTCCTGCACTGATTCCCCTCACTGCTGTCTTTGTGGTTTCCTGCACTGATTCCCCTCACTGCTGTCTGTGTGGATTCCTAATTTGGTTCCCCTCAAACATGTCTGTGTGGATTCCTGCACTGATTCTCTTCACTGCTGTCTGTGTGGATTCCTGCTTTGGTTCACCTCAAATATGTCTGAGTAGATTCCTGCACTGATTCCCCTCACTGCTGTTTGTGTGGATTCCTGCACTGATTCTCATCACTGTACTCTGTGTGGATTGCTGCACTGATTCCCATTACTGCTCTCTGTGTCGATTCCTGCACTGATTCCCATTACTGCTCTCTGTGTGGATTCCTGCACTGATTCCCATTCCTGCAGTCTGTGTGGATTCCTGCCCTGATTCGCCTCACTGCTCTCTGTGTGGATTCATACATTGATTCCACTCAATGGTGTCTGTGTGGATTCCTGCACTGATTCTCTTCACTTCTCTCTGTGTGGATTCCTGCTTTGGTTCCCCTCAAACATGACTGTGTGGATTCCTGCACTGATTCTATTCACTGCTGTCTGTGTGATTTTGTGCTCTGCTTGTCTTCACTGCTCTGTGTTGATTCCTTCACTGATCCACCTCAGTGCTGTCTGTATGGATTCCTGTACGGATTCCCCTCACTGCTGTCTGTGTGGATTCCAGCACTGATTCTCTTCACTGCTGTCTATGTGGATTCCTGCACTGATTCCCCTCACTGCTCTCTGTGTGGATTTCTGCACTGATTATCGTCGTTGCTGTCTGTGTGGATTCCTGTACTGATTCTCTTCACTGCTGTCTGTGTGGATTCCTGCCCTGATTTCCCTCACTGCTCTCTGTGTGGATTTCTGCACTGATTCTCTTCACTGCTGTCTGTGTGGATTTCTGCACTGATTCCCCTCACTGCTGTCTGTGTGGATTCCTGCAGATTCCCTTCACTGCTGTCTGTGTGGATTCCTGCACTGATTCTCTTCACTGTTCTCTGTGTGGATTCCTGAACTGATTCTCTTCACTGCTGTCTATGTGGATTCCTGCATTGATTCCCCTCACTGATCCACCTCAGTGCTGTCTGTGTGGATTCCTGTACTGATTCCCCTCACTGCTGTCTGTGTGGATTCCAGCACTGATTCTCGTCACTGCTGTCTGTGTGGATTCCTGCACTGATTCTCTTCACTGCTGTCTGTGTGGATTCCTGCACTGACTCCCCTCACTGCTGTCTGTGTGGATTCCTGCATTGATTCCCCTCAATGGGGTCTGTGTGGAGACCTGCACTGATTCTCTTCACTGCTCTCTGTGTGGATTCCTGCTTTGGTTCGTCTCAAACATGTCTGTGTGGATTCCTGCACTGATTCTCTTCACTGCTCTCTGTGTGAATTCCTGCTTTGGTTCCCCTCAAATATGTATGAGTGGATTCCTGCACTGATTCCCCTCACTGCTGTCTTTGTGGTTTCCTGCACTGATTCCCCTCACTGCTGTCTGTGTGGATTCCTGCATTGATTCCCCTCAATAGTGTCTGTGTGGATTCCTGCACTGATTCTCTTCACTGCTCTCTGTGTGGATTCCTGCTTTGGTTCCCCTCAAACATGTCTGTGTGGATTCATGCACTGATTCTTTTCACTGCTCACTGTGTGGATTCCTGATTTGGTTCCCCTGAAACATGTCTGTGTGGATTCCTGCACTGATTCCCCTCACTGCTATCTGTGTGGATTCCTGCACTGATTCCCCTCACAGCTGTCTGTGTGGATTCCTGCCCTGATTCTCTTCACTGCTCTCTGTGTGGATTCCACCACTGATTCTCTTCACTGCTGTCTGTGTGGATTCCTGCACTGATTCTCATGACTGCTGTCTGTGTGGATTCCTGCACAGATTCCCCTCACTGCTGTCTGTGTGGATTCCTGCACTGATTCCCCTCACTGCTGTCTTTGTGTATTCCTGCATTCTTTCCCCTCACTGCTGTCTGTTTGGATTCCTGCACTGATTCTCTTCACTGCTGTTGGTGTGGATTCCTGCATTGGTTGTATTCACTGCTGTCTGTGTGGATTCCTGCACTGATTCCCTTCATTGCTGTTCGTGTGGATTCCTGCACTGGTTCTCTTCACTGTTCCCTGTGTTCATTCCTCCACTGATTTTCTTCACTGCTGTCTGTGTGGATTCCTGCCCTGATTCGCCTCACTGCTCTCTGTGTGGATTCCTACATTGATTCCACTCAATGGTGTCTGTGTGGATTCCTGTACTGATTCTCTTCACTTCTCTCTGTGTGAATTCCTGCTTTGGTTCCCCTCAAATATGACTGTGTGGATTCCTGCACTGATTCTATTCACTGCTGTCTGTGTGATTTTGTGCTCTGCCTGTCTTCACTGCTCTGTGTTGATTCCTTCACTGATCCACCTCAGTGCAGTCTGTGTGGATTCCTGTACGGATTCCTCTCACTGCTGTCTGTGTGGATTCCAGCACTGATTCTCTTCACTGCTGTCTATGTGGATTCCTGCACTGATTCCCCTCACTGCTATCTGTGTGGATTTCTGCACTGATTCTCATCGTTGCTGTCTGTGTGGATTCCTGTACTGATTCCCTTCACTGCTGTCTGTGTGGATTCCTGCCCTGACTCCCCTCACTGCTCTCTGTGTGGATCTCTGCACTGATTCTCTTCACTGCTGTCTGTATGGATTTCTGCACTGATTCCCCTCACTGCTGTCTGTGTGGATTCCTGCACTGATTTCCTTCACTGCTGTCTGTGTGGATTCCTGCACTGATTCCCTTCACTGTTCTCTGTGTGGATTCCTGCACTGATTCTCTTCACTGCTCTCTGTGTGGATTTCTCCACTATTTCCCCTCACTGCTGTCTGTGTGGATTCCTGTACTGATTCTCTTCACTGCTGTCTATGTGGATTCCTGCATTGATTCCCCTCACTGCTGTCTGTGTGGATTCCTACATTGTTTCCACTCAATGGTGTCTGTGTGGATTCCTGCACTGATTCTCTTCACTGCTCTCTGTGTAGATTCCTGCTTTGGTTCCCCTCAATCATGACTGTGTGGTTTCCTGCACTGATTCTCTTCACTGCTGTCTGTGTGATTTTGTGCTCTGCTTGTCTTCACTGCTCTGTGTTGATCCCTTCACTGATCCACCTCAGTGCTGTCTGTGTGGATTCCTGTACTGATTCCCCTCACTGCTGTCTGTGTGGATTCCAGCACTGATTCTCGTCACTGCTGTCTGTGTGGATTCCTGTACTGATTCTCTTCACTGTTCTCTGTGTGGATTCCTGCACTGATTCTCTTCACTGCTGTCTGTGTTCATTCCTCCACTGATTCTCTTCACTGCTGTCTGTGTGGATTCCTGCACTGATTCTCTTCACTGCTGTCTGTGTTCATTCCTCCACTGATTCTCTTCACTGTTGTCTGTGTGGATTCCTGCACTGATTCCCCTCACTGCTGTCTGTGTGGATTCCTGCACAGATTTCCCTCACTGCTGTCTGTGTGGATTCCTGCACTGATTCCCCTCACTGCTTTTGTGTGGATTCCTGCATTGATTCACTTCACTGCTCTCTGTGTGGATTCCTGCACTGATTCTCATCACTGCTGTCTGTGTGGATTCCTGCACTGATTCCCCTCACTGCTGTCTGTATGGATGCCTGCACTGATTCTCTTTACAGCTGTCTGTGTGGATTCCAGGACTGATTCCCTTCACTGTTCTCTGCATGATTTTGTGCATAGCTTGTCTTCACTGCTCTGTTAATGATTCCTGCATTGATTCCCTTCACTGCTGTCTGTGTGGATTCCTGCACTGATTCTCTTCACTGCTGCCTGTGTGGATTCCTGCACTGATTCGCCACACTGTTGTCTGTCTGGATTCCTGCACTGATTCCCCTGACTGCTCTCTGTGTGGATTTCTGCACTGATTCTCTTCACTGCTGCCTGTGTGGATTCCTGCACTGATTCCCCTCACTGCTGTCTGTGTGGATTCCTGCACTGATTCTCTTCCCTGCTCTCTGTGTGGATTCCTGGACTGATTCCCCTCACTGTTTCTGTGTGGAGTTCTGCACTGATTCTCTTCACTGGTGTCTGTGTGGAGTCTTGCACTGATTCTCTTCACTGCTCTCTGTGTGGATTCCTGCACTGGTTCCCTTTGCTCCTGTCTGTGTGGAGTCCTGCACTGATTCCCCTCACTGCTGTCTGTATGGATGCCTGCACTGATTCTCTTTACAGCTGTCTGTGTGGATTCCAGCACTGATTCCCTTCACTGCTCTCTGTGTGATTTTGAGCATGGCTTGTTTTCACTGGTCTGTGTCGATTCCTGCATTGATTCACTTCACTACTGCCTGTGTGGATTCCTGCACTGATTCCCCACACTGCTGTCTGTGTGGATTCCTGCACTGATTCCCCTGACTGCTCTCTGTGTGGATTTCTGCACTGATTCTCTTCACTGCTGCCTGTGTGGATTCCTGCACTGATTCCCCTCACTGCTGTCTGTGTGAATTCCTGCACTGATTCTCTTCACTGCTCTCTGTGTCGATTCCTGCACTGATTCGCCTCACTGCTATCTGTGTGGATTCCTGTAATGATTCTCTTCACCGCTGTTTGTGTGGATTCCTGCACTGATTCCCTTCACTACTGTCCTTGTGATTTTGTGCTCTATTTCCCTTCCCTGCTGTCTGTGTGGATTCCTGCACTGATTCCCCTCACTCCTGTCTGTGTGGATTCCTGCACTGATTCTCTTCACTGCTCTCTGTGTGGATTCCTGCACTGATTCGCATCACTGCTCTGTGTTGTTTCCAGCACTGATTCACTTCACTGCTGTCTGTGTGGATTCCTGCACTGATTCCCGTCACTGCTGTCTGTGTGGATTCCGGCACTGATTCTCGTCACTTCTGTCTGTGTGGATTCCTGTACTGATTCTCTTCACCGCTGTTTGTGTGGATTCCTGCACTGATTCCCTTCACTGCTGTCCTTGTGATTTTGTGCTCTATTTCCCTTCCCTGCTGTCTGTGTGGATTCCTGCTTTAATTCCCATCACTGCTCTCTGTGTGGATTCCTGCACTGATTCCCCTCACTCCAGTCTGTGTGGATTCCTGCACTGATTCCCTTCACTGCTCTCTGTGTGATTTTGAGCATGGCTTGTTTTCACTGTTCTGTGTCGATTCCTGCATTGATTCACTTCACTGCTGCCTGTGTGGATTCCTGCACTGATTCCCCACACTGCTGTCTGTGTGGATTCCTGCACTGATTCCCGTCACTCCTGTCTGTGTGGATTCCTGCACTGATTCTCTTCACTGCTCTCTGTGTGGATTCCTGCACTGATTCCCTTCACTGCTCTCTGTGTGATTTTGAGCATGGCTTGTTTTCACTGTTCTGTGTCAATTCCTGCATTGATTCACTTCACTGCTGCCTGTGTGGATTCCTGCACTGATTCCCCACACTGCTGTCTGTGTGGATTCCTGCACTGATTCCCGTCACTGCTGTCTGTGTGGATTCCTGCACTGATTCCCCTGACTGCTCTCTGTGTGGATTTCTGCACTGATTCTCTTCACTGCTGCCTGTGTGAATTCCTGCACTGATTCTCTTCACTGCTCTCTGTGTCGATTCCTGCACTGATTCGCCTCACTGCTATCTGTGTGGATTCCTGTAATGATTCTCTTCACCGCTGTTTGTGTGGATTCCTGCACTGATTCCCTTCACTGCTGTCCTTGTGATTTTGTGCTCTATTTCCCTTCCCTGCTGTCTGTGTGGATTCCTGCACTGATTCCCCTCACTCCTGTCTGTGTGGATTCCTGCACTGATTCTCTTCACTGCTCTCTGTGTGGATTCCTGCACTGATTCGCATCACTGCTCTGTGTTGTTTCCAGCACTGATTCACTTCACTGCTGTCTGTGTGGATTCCTGCACTGATTCCCGTCACTGCTGTCTGTGTGGATTCCGGCACTGATTCTCGTCACTTCTGTCTGTGTGGATTCCTGTACTGATTCCCTTCACTGCTGTCCTTGTGATTTTGTGCTCTATTTCCCTTCCCTGCTGTCTGTGTGGATTCCTGCTTTAATTCCCATCACTGCTCTCTGTGTGGATTCCTGCACTGATTCCCCTCACTCCTGTCTGTGTGGATTCCTGCACTGATTCTCTTCACTGCTCTCTGTGTGGATTCCTGCACTGATTCGCATCACTGCTATCTGTGTGGATTCCTGCACTGATTCTCTTCACTGCTCTGTGCTGTTTCCAGCACTGATTCACTTCACTTCTGTCTGTGTGGATTCCGGCACTGATTCTCGTCACTTCTGTCTGTGTGCATACCTGAACTGATTCTCTTCACTGCTGTCTGTGTGGATTCCTGCACTGATTCTCTTCACTGCGGCCTGTGTGGATTCCTGCACTGATTGTTTTCACTGCTGTCTGTGTGGATTCCTGCACTGATTCCCCACACTGCTGTCTGTGTGGATTCCTGCACTGATTCTCCTCACTGCTCTCTGTGTGGATTTCTGCACTGATTCTCTTGACTGCTGTCTGTGTGGATTCCTGCACTGATTCCCCTCACTGCTGTCTGTGTGGATTACTACACTGATTCTATTCACTGCTGTCTGTGTGGATTCCTGCACTGATTCTCTTCACTGCTGCCAGTGAGGATTCCTGCACTGATTCTATTCACTGGTGTCTGTGTGGATTCCTGCACTGATTGTTTTCACTGCTGTCTGTGTGGATTCCTGCACTGATTCCCCTCACTGCTGTCTGTGTGGATTCCTGCACTGATTCTCCTCACTGTTCTCTGTGTGGATTTCTGCACTGATTCTCTTCACTGCTGTCTGTGTGGATTCCTGCACTGATTCCCCTCACTGCTGTCTGTGTGGATTACTACACTGATTCTATTCACTGCTGTCTGTGTGGATTCCTGCACTGATTCTCTTCACTGCTGCCAGTGAGGATTCCTGCACTGATTCTATTCACTGGTGTCTGTGTGGATTCCTTCTCTGATTCTCTTCACTGCTGTCTGTGTGGATTCCTGCACTGGTTCTCATCACTGCTCTCTGTGTGCATTCCTGCTTTGGTTCCCCTCAAACCTGTCTGTGTGGATTCCAGCACGGATTCTCTTTACTGCTCTCTGTATGGATCCCTGCACTGATTCCCTTCACTGCTGTCTTAGTGGATTCCTGCACTGATTCTCTTCACTGCTGTCTGTGTGGATTCCTGCACTGATTCCCCACACTGTTGTCTGTGTGGATTCCTGCACTGATTCCCCTCACTGCTCTCTGTGTGGATTTCTGCACTGATTGTCTTCACTGCTGTCTGTGTGGATTCCTGCTCTGAATCCCCTCACTGCTGTCTGTGTGGATTCCTACACTGATTCTATTCACTGCTGTCTGTGTGGATTCCTGCACTGATTCTCTTCACTGCTGCCAGTGTGGATTCCTGCACTGATTCGCCTCACTACCTCCGAGTGGATTCCTTCACTGATTCTCTTCACTGATTCCTGCTTTGGTTCCCCTCAAACCTGTCTGTGTGGATTCCTGCACGAATTCTCTTCACTGCTCTCTGTGTGGATTCCTGCACTGATTCCCTTCACTGCTGTCTGTGTGGATTCCTGCACTAATTTTCTTCACTGCTGTCTGTGTGGATTCCTGCACTGATTCCCCTCACTGCTGTCTGTATGGCTTCCTGCACTGATTCCCCTCACTGCTGTCTGTGTGGAGTTCTGCACTGATTCTCTTCACTGGTGTTTGTGTGGATTCCTGCACTGATTCTATTCACTGCTGTCTGTGTGGCTTCCTGCACTGATTCTATTCACTGCTGTTTGTGTATATTCCTGCACTGATTCCCCTCACTTCCTCTGTGTGGATTCCTTCACTGATTCTCTTCACTGTCTCTGTGTGGATTCCTGCTTTGGTTCCCCTCAAACCTATCTGTGTGGATTCCTGAAGTGATTCCCTTCACTGCTGTCTGTGTGGATTCCTGCACTGATTCCCCTCACTGTTGTCTGTGTGGATTTCTGCACTGATTCTCCTCACAGCTCTCTGTGTGGATTCCTGCACTGATTCCCTTCTCTGCTGTCTGTGTCAATTTGTGCACTATTTCCCTTCTCTGCTGTCTGTGTGGATTCCTGCATTGATTCCCATCACTGCTCTCTGTGTGGATTCCTGCACTGGTTCCCCTCACTCCTGTCTGTGCGGATTCCTGCACTGATTCAATTCACTGTTCTCTGTGTGGATTCCTGCACTGATTCTCTTCACTGCTGTCTGTGTGGATTCCTGTACTGATTCGCCTCACTGCTATCTGTGTGGATTCCTGCACTGATTCCCATCACGACCTCTGTGTGGATTCCTTCACTGATTCTCTTCACTGTCTCTGTGTGGATTCCTGCTTTGGTTCCCCTCAAACCTATCTGTGTGGATTCCTGCACGGATTCTCTTCACTGCTCTCTGTGTGAATTCCTGCACTGATTCCCTTCACTGCTGCCTGTGTGATTTTGTGCACTATTTCCTTTCCCTGCTCTCTGTGTGGATTCCTGCACTGATACCCTTCACTGCTGTCTGTGTGGCTTCCTGCACTGATTCACTTCACTGCTGTCTGTGTGGATTCCGGCACTGATTCTCGTGACTTCTGTCTGTGTGGATTCCTGTACTGATCCTCTTCACTGCTGTCTGTGTGGATTCCTGCACTGATTCCCTTCACTGCTGTCTGTGTGATTTTGTGCACTATTTCCTTTCCCTGCTGTCTGTGTGGATTCCTGCACTGATTCTCTTCACTGCTGTCTGTGTGGATTCCTGCACTTAATCCCCTCACTGCTCTCTGTGTGGATTTCTGCAGTGATTCCCTTCACTGCTGTCTGTGTGGATTTCTGCACTAATTCTCTTCACTGATGTCTGTGTGGATTCCTGCACTGATTCTATTCACTGCTGTCTGTGTGGATTCCTGCACTGATTCCACTCACTGCTCTCTGTGTGGATGTCTGCACTAATTCTCTTCACTGCTGCCTGTGCGTATTCCTGCACTGATTCCCTTCACTGCTGTCTGTGTGATTTTGTGCACTATTTCCCTTCCCTGCTGTCTGTGTGGAATCCTGCATTGATTCCCATCACTGCTCTTTGTGTGGATTCCGGCACTGATTCTCGTGACTTCTGTCTGTGTGGATTCCTGTACTGATTCTCTTCACTGCTGTCTGTGTGGATTCCTGCATGATTCCCTTCACTGCTGTCTGTGTGATTTTGTGCACTATTTCCTTTCCCTGCTGTCTGTGTGGATTCCTGCACTGATTCACTTCACTGCTGTCTGTGTGGATTCCGGCACTGATTCTCGTGACTTCTGTCTGTGTGGATTCCTGTACTCATTCTCTTCACTGCTGTCTGTGTGGATTCCTGCACTGATTCCCCTCACTGCTCTCTGTGTGGATTTCTGCACTGATTCCCTTCACTGCTGTCTGTGTGGATTCCTGCACTGAATCTCTTCACTGCTGTCTTTGTGGATTCCTGCACTGATTCCCCTCACTGCTGTCTGTGTGGATTCCTGCACTGATTCCCCTCACTGCTCTCTGTGTGGATTTCTGCACTGATTCCCCTCACTGCTGTCTGTGTGGATTCCTGCACTGATTCCCTTCACTGCTGTCTGTGTGGATTCCTGCACTGATTCTCTTCACTGCTGTCTGTGTGGATTCCTGCACTGATTCCCCTCACTGCTGTCTGTGTGGATTCCTGCACTGATTCCCTTCACTGCTCTCTGTGTGGATTTCTGCACTAATTCTCTTCACTGGTGTCTGTGTGGATTCCTGCACTGATTCTATTCACTGCTGTCTGTGTGGAATCCTGCACTGATTCCACTCACTGCTCTCTGTGAGGATGTCTGCATTGATTCTCTTCAGTGCTGCCTGTGCGTATTCCTGCACTGATTCGCTTCACTGCTGCCTGTGTGATTTTGTGCACTATTTCCCTTCCCTGCTGTCTGTGTGGAATCCTGCATTGATTCCCATCTCTGCTCTTTGTGTGGATTCCTGCACTGATTCGTCTCACTGCTCTCTGTGTGGATTCCTGCACAGAATCCCTTCACTGTTCTCTGTGCGTATTCGTGCACTGATTCCCTTCACTGCTGTCTGTGTGATTTTGTGCACTATTTCCCTTCCCTGCTGTCTGTGTGGATTCCTGCATTGATTCCCCTCACTGCTTTTGTGTGGATTCCTGCACTGATTCTCTTCTCTGCTGTCTGTGTGGATTCCTGCACTGATTCCCCTCACTGCCGTCTGTGTGGATTCCTGCACTGATTCTCCTCACTGCTCTCTGTGTGGATTCCTGCACTAATTCTCTTCACTGCTGTCTGTGTGGATTCCTGCACTGATTTCCCTCACTGCTGTCTGTGTGGATTCCTGCACTGATTCCCCTCACTGCTCTCTGTGTGGATTTCTGCACTGATTCTCTTCACTGATGTCTGTGTGGATTCCTGCACTGATTCCCCTCACTGCTGTCTGTGTGGATTCCTACACTGATTCTATTCACTGCTGTCTGTGTGTATTCCTGCACTGATTCTCTTCACTGGTGTACGTGTGGATTTCTGCACTGATTGTATTCACTGGTGTCTGTGTGGATTCCTGCTCTGATTCTCTTCACTGCTGCCTTTGTGGAGTCCTGCACTGATTCGCCTCACTACCTCTGTGTGGATTCCTTGACTGATTCTCTTCACTGTCTCTGTGTGGATTCCTGCTTTGGTTCCCCTCAAATCTGTCCATGTGGATTTCTGCACAGATTCTCTTCACTGCTCTCTGTGTGGATTCCTGCACTGATTCCCTTCACTGCTGTCTGTGTGGATTCCTGCACTAATTTTCTTCACTGCTGTCTGTGTGGATTCCTGCACTGATTCCCCTCACTGCTGTCTGTATGGCTTCCTGCACTGATTCCCCTCACTGCTGTCTGTGTGGAGTTCTGCACTGATTCTCTTCACTGGTGTTTGTGTGGATTCCTGCACTGATTCTATTCACTGCTGTCTGTGTGGCTTCCTGCACTGATTCCCTTCACTGCTGTCTGTGTGGATTCCTGCACTGATTCTATTCATTGCTGTCTGTGTGGATGTCTGCACTGATTCTCTTCAGTGCTGCCTCTGCGTCTTCCTGCACTGATTCCCTTCACTGCTGTCTGTGTGATTTTGTGCACTGTTTCCCTTCCCTGCTGTCTGTGAGGATTCCTGCATTGATTCCCATCACTGCTCTTTGTGTGGATTCATGCACTGATTCGCCTCACTGCTATCTGTGTGGATTCCTGCACTGATTCCCTTCACTGCCGCCTGTGTGGATTCCTAAACTGATTCCCCTCACTGCTGTCTGTGTGGATTCCTGCACTGATTCTCCTCACAGCTCTCTGTGTGGATTCCTGCACTGATTCCCTTCACTGCTGTCTGTGTGGATTCCTGCACTGATTCCCTTCTCTGCTGTCTGTGTCAATTTGTGCACTATTTCCCTTCTCTGCTGTCTGTGTGGATTCCTGCATTGATTCCCATCACTGCTCTCTGTGTGGATTCCTGCACTGGTTCCCCTCACTCCTGTCTGTGCGGATTCCTGCACTGATTCAATTCACTGTTCTCTGTGTGGATTCCTGCACTGATTCTCTTCACTGCTGTCTGTGTGGATTCCTGTACTGATTCGCCTCACTGCTATCTGTGTGGATTCCTGCACTGATTCCCATCACGACCTCTGTGTGGATTCCTTCACTGATTCTCTTCACTGTCTCTGTGTGGATTCCTGCTTTGGTTCCCCTCAAACCTATCTGTGTGGATTCCTGCACGGATTCTCTTCACTGCTCTCTGTGTGAATTCCTGCACTGATTCCCTTCACTGCTGCCTGTGTGATTTTGTGCACTATTTCCTTTCCCTGCTCTCTGTGTGGATTCCTGCACTGATACCCTTCACTGCTGTCTGTGTGGCTTCCTGCACTGATTCACTTCACTGCTGTCTGTGTGGATTCCGGCACTGATTCTCGTGACTTCTGTCTGTGTGGATTCCTGTACTGATCCTCTTCACTGCTGTCTGTGTGGATTCCTGCACTGATTCCCTTCACTGCTGTCTGTGTGATTTTGTGCACTATTTCCTTTCCCTGCTGTCTGTGTGGATTCCTGCACTGATTCTCTTCACTGCTGTCTGTGTGGATTCCTGCACTTATTCCCCTCACTGCTCTCTGTGTGGATTTCTGCAGTGATTCCCTTCACTGCTGTCTGTGTGGATTTCTGCACTAATTCTCTTCACTGATGTCTGTGTGGATTCATGCACTGATTCTATTCACTGCTGTCTATGTGGATTCCTGCACTGATTCCACTCACTGCTCTCTGTGTGGATGTCTGCACTAATTCTCTTCACTGCTGCCTGTGCGTATTCCTGCACTGATTCCCTTCACTGCTGTCTGTGTGATTTTGTGCACTATTTCCCTTCCCTGCTGTCTGTGTGGAATCCTGCATTGATTCCCATCACTGCTCTTTGTGTGGATTCCGGCACTGATTCTCGTGACTTCTGTCTGTGTGGATTCCTGTACTGATTCTCTTCACTGCTGTCTGTGTGGATTCCTGCACTGATTCCCTTCACTGCTGTCTGTGTGATTTTGTGCACTATTTCCTTTCCCTGCTGTCTGTGTGGATTCCTGCACTGATTCACTTCACTGCTGTCTGTGTGGATTCCGGCACTGATTCTCGTGACTTCTGTCTGTGTGGATTCCTGTACTCATTCTCTTCACTGCTGTCTGTGTGGATTCCTGCACTGATTCCCCTCACTGCTCTCTGTGTGGATTTCTGCACTGATTCCCTTCACTGCTGTCTGTGTGGATTCCTGCACTGATTCTCTTCACTGCTGTCTGTGTGGATTCCTGCACTGATTCCCCTCACTGCTGTCTGTGTGGATTCCTGCACTGATTCCCTTCACTGCTCTCTGTGTGGATTTCTGCACTAATTCTCTTCACTGGTGTCTGTGTGGATTCCTGCACTGATTCTATTCACTGCTGTCTGTGTGGAATCCTGCACTGATTCCACTCACTGCTCTCTGTGAGGATGTCTGCATTGATTCTCTTCAGTGCTGCCTGTGCGTATTCCTGCACTGATTCGCTTCACTGCTGCCTGTGTGATTTTGTGCACTATTTCCCTTCCCTGCTGTCTGTGTGGAATCCTGCATTGATTCCCATCTCTGCTCTTTGTGTGGATTCCTGCACTGATTCGCCTCACTGCTCTCTGTGTGGATTCCTGCACAGAATCCCTTCACTGTTCTCTGTGCGTATTCGTGCACTGATTCCCTTCACTGCTGTCTGTGTGATTTTGTGCACTATTTCCCTTCCCTGCTGTCTGTGTGGATTCCTGCATTGATTCCCCTCACTGCTTTTGTGTGGATTCCTGCACTGATTCTCTTCTCTGCTGTCTGTGTGGATTCCTGCACTGATTCCCCTCACTGCCGTCTGTGTGGATTCCTGCACTGATTCTCCTCACTGCTCTCTGTGTGGATTCCTGCACTAATTCTCTTCACTGCTGTCTGTGTGGATTCCTGCACTGATTTCCCTCACTGCTGTCTGTGTGGATTCCTGCACTGATTCCCCTCACTGCTCTCTGTGTGGATTTCTGCACTGATTCTCTTCACTGATGTCTGTGTGGATTCCTGCACTGATTCCCCTCACAGCTGTCTGTGTGGATTCCTACACTGATTCTATTCACTGCTGTCTGTGTGTATTCCTGCACTGATTCTCTTCACTGGTGTACGTGTGGATTTCTGCACTGATTGTATTCACTGGTGTCTGTGTGGATTCCTGCTCTGATTCTCTTCACTGCTGCCTTTGTGGAGTCCTGCACTGATTCGCCTCACTACCTCTGTGTGGATTCCTTGACTGATTCTCTTCACTGTCTCTGTGTGGATTCCTGCTTTGGTTCCCCTCAAATCTGTCCATGTGGATTTCTGCACAGATTCTCTTCACTGCTCTCTGTGTGGATTCCTGCACTGATTCCCTTCACTGCTGTCTGTGTGGATTCCTGCACTAATTTTCTTCACTGCTGTCTGTGTGGATTCCTGCACTGATTCCCCTCACTGCTGTCTGTATGGCTTCCTGCACTGATTCCCCTCACTGCTGTCTGTGTGGAGTTCTGCACTGATTCTCTTCACTGGTGTTTGTGTGGATTCCTGCACTGATTCTATTCACTGCTGTCTGTGTGGCTTCCTGCACTGATTCCCTTCACTGCTGTCTGTGTGGATTCCTGCACTGATTCTATTCATTGCTGTCTGTGTGGATGTCTGCACTGATTCTCTTCAGTGCTGCCTCTGCGTCTTCCTGCACTGATTCCCTTCACTGCTGTCTGTGTGATTTTGTGCACTGTTTCCCTTCCCTGCTGTCTGTGAGGATTCCTGCATTGATTCCCATCACTGCTCTTTGTGTGGATTCATGCACTGATTCGCCTCACTGCTATCTGTGTGGATTCCTGCACTGATTCCCTTCACTGCCGCCTGTGTGGATTCCTAAACTGATTCTATTCACTGCTGTCTGTGTGGATTCCTGCACTGATTGTCTTCACTGGTGTCTGTGTGGATTCCTGAACTGATCCCCCTCACTGCTCTCTGTGTGGATTTCTGCACTGATTCCCCTCACTGCTGTCTGTGTGGATTTCTGCACTGATTCTCTTCATTGCTGTCTGTGTGGATTCATGCACTGATTCCCCTCACCGCTGTCTGTGTGGATTTCTGCACTGATTCTCTTCACTGTTGCCTGTGTGGATTCCTGCACTGATTGTCTTCACTGGTGTTTGTGTGGATTCCTTCTCTGATTCGCTTCCCTGCTATCTGTGTGGATACCTGCACTGATTCCCCACACTGCTGTCTGTGTGGATTCCTGCACTGATTCCCCTCACTGCTGTCTGTGCGATTTTGTGCACTATTTCCCTTCCCTGCTGTCTGTGTCGATTCCTGCACTGATTCCCATCACTGCTCTTTGTGTATATTCCTGCACTGATTCCCCTCACTGCTGTCTGTGTGGATTCCTGCACTGATTCTCTTCACTGCTCTCTGTGTGGATTCCTGCACTGATTCCCCTCACTGCTGTCAGTGTGGATTCCTGCACTGATTCCCATCACTGCTCTCTGTGTGGATTCCTGCACTGGCTCCCCTCACTCCTGTCTGTTTGGATTCCTGCACTGATTCCCATCATTGTTCTCTGTGTGGATTGCTGCACTGATTCCCATCACTGCTGTCTGTGTGGATTCCTGCACTGGCTCCCCTCACTCCTGTCTGTTTGGATTCCTGCACTGATTCCCATCATTGTTCTCTGTGTGGATTGCTGCACTGATTCCCATCACTGCTGTCTGTGTGGATTCCAGCACTGAATCCCTTCACCGCTGTTTGTGTGGATTCCTGTACTGATTCCCGTCACTGCAGTCTGTGTGGATTCCTGCAATGATTCTCTTCACTGCTGTCTGTGTGGATTCCAGCCCTGATTCCCCTCACTACTCTCTGTGTGGATTCCAGCACTGGTTTCCTTCACTGTTGTCTGAGTGGATTTCTGCACTGATTCCCCTCACTGCTGTCTGTGTGGATTTCTGCACTGATTCCACTCACTGCTGTCTGTGTGGATTTCTGCACTGATTCCCTTCACTGCTGTCTGTGTGGATTTCTGCACTGATTCTCTTCACTGCTCTCGGTGTGGATTCCTGCATTGATTCTCTTCACTGCTGTCTGTGTGGATTTCTGCACTGATTCCCTTCACTGCTGTCTGTGTGGATTCCTGCACTGATTCCACTCACTGCTGTCTGTCTGGATTCCTGCACCGATTCCACTCACTGCTGCCTGTCTGGTTTTGTGCACTATTTCCCTTCCCGGCTCTCTCTGTGGATTCCTGCACTGATTCCCCACACTGCTATCTGTCTGGATTTCTGCACTGATTCTCTTCACAGCTCTCTGTGTGGATTCCTGCACTGATTCCCCTCACTGGTGTCTGTGTGGATTTCTGCACTGATTGTCCTCACTGCTGTTTGTGCGGATTCTGGCACTGATTCTCGTCACTTCTGTCTGTGTGGATTCCTGCACTGATTCCCTTCACTGCTCTCTGTGTGGATTCCTGCACTGATTCCGCTCACTGCTGTCTGTGTGGATTCCTGCACTGATTCCCTTCACTGCTGTCTGTGTGGATTCCTGCACTGATTCCACTCACTGCTGTCTGTGTGGTTTTGAGCACTATTTCCCTTCCCTGCTGTTTGTGTGGATTCCTGCACTGATTCCCCACACTGCTATCTGTATGGATTGCTGCACTGATTATCTTCACAGCTCTCTGTGTGGATTCCTGCACTGATTCCACTCACTGCTGTCTGTGTGGTTTTTAGCTCTATTTCCCTTCCCTGCTGTTTGTGTGGATTCCTGCACTGATTCCCCTCACTGCTCTCTGTGTGGATTTCTGCACTAATTCCCCTCACTGCTGTCTGTGTGGATTCCTGTCCTGATTCTCTTCACTGCTGTCTATGTGGATTCCTGCATTGATTCCCCTCACTGCTGTCTGTGTGGATTCCTGTACTGATTCCCCTCACTGCTGTCTGTGTGGATTCCAGCACTGATTCTCGTCACAGCTGTCTGTGTGGATTCCTCCACTGATTCTCTTCACTGCTGTCTGTGTGGATTCCTGCACTGATTCTCATTACTGCTGTCTGTGTGGATTCCTGCACAGATTTCCCTCACTGCTGTCTGTGTGGATTCCTGCACTGATTCCCCTCACTGCTGTTGGTGTGGATTCCTGCATTGGTTGTATTCACTGCTGTCTGTGTGGATTCCTGCACTGATTCCCCTCACTGCTGTTGGTGTGGATTCCTGCATTGGTTGTATTCACTGCTGTCTGTGTGGATTCCTGCACTGATTCCCTTCATTGCTGTTCGTGTGGTTTCCTGCACTGGTTCTCTTCACTGCTCCCTGTGTTCATTCCTCCACTGATTTTCTTCACTGCTGTCTGTGTGGATTCCTGCACTGATTCTCCTCACTGCTGTCTGTGTGGATTCCTGCAATGATTCTCTTCACTGCTGTCTGTGTGGATTCCAGCCCTGATTCCCCTCACTACTCTCTGTGTGGATTCCAGCACTGGTTTCCTTCACTGTTGTCTGAGTGGATTTCTGCACTGATTCCCCTCACTGCTGTCTGTGTGGATTTCTGCACTGATTCCACTCACTGCTGTCTGTGTGGATTTCTGCACTGATTCCCTTCACTGCTGTCTGTGTGGATTTCTGCACTGATTCTCTTCACTGCTCTCGGTGTGGATTCCTGCATTGATTCTCTTCACTGCTGTCTGTGTGGATTTCTGCACTGATTCCCTTCACTGCTGTCTGTGTGGATTCCTGCACTGATTCCACTCACTGCTGTCTGTCTGGATTCCTGCACCGATTCCACTCACTGCTGCCTGTCTGGTTTTGTGCACTATTTCCCTTCCCGGCTCTCTCTGTGGATTCCTGCACTGATTCCCCACACTGCTATCTGTCTGGATTTCTGCACTGATTCTCTTCACAGCTCTCTGTGTGGATTCCTGCACTGATTCCCCTCACTGGTGTCTGTGTGGATTTCTGCACTGATTGTCCTCACTGCTGTTTGTGCGGATTCTGGCACTGATTCTCGTCACTTCTGTCTGTGTGGATTCCTGCACTGATTCCCTTCACTGCTCTCTGTGTGGATTCCTGCACTGATTCCGCTCACTGCTGTCTGTGTGGATTCCTGCACTGATTCCCTTCACTGCTGTCTGTGTGGATTCCTGCACTGATTCCACTCACTGCTGTCTGTGTGGTTTTGAGCACTATTTCCCTTCCCTGCTGTTTGTGTGGATTCCTGCACTGATTCCCCACACTGCTATCTGTATGGATTGCTGCACTGATTATCTTCACAGCTCTCTGTGTGGATTCCTGCACTGATTCCACTCACTGCTGTCTGTGTGGTTTTTAGCTCTATTTCCCTTCCCTGCTGTTTGTGTGGATTCCTGCACTGATTCCCCTCACTGCTCTCTGTGTGGATTTCTGCACTAATTCCCCTCACTGCTGTCTGTGTGGATTCCTGTCCTGATTCTCTTCACTGCTGTCTATGTGGATTCCTGCATTGATTCCCCTCACTGCTGTCTGTGTGGATTCCTGTACTGATTCCCCTCACTGCTGTCTGTGTGGATTCCAGCACTGATTCTCGTCACAGCTGTCTGTGTGGATTCCTCCACTGATTCTCTTCACTGCTGTCTGTGTGGATTCCTGCACTGATTCTCATTACTGCTGTCTGTGTGGATTCCTGCACAGATTTCCCTCACTGCTGTCTGTGTGGATTCCTGCACTGATTCCCCTCACTGCTGTTGGTGTGGATTCCTGCATTGGTTGTATTCACTGCTGTCTGTGTGGATTCCTGCACTGATTCCCCTCACTGCTGTTGGTGTGGATTCCTGCATTGGTTGTATTCACTGCTGTCTGTGTGGATTCCTGCACTGATTCCCTTCATTGCTGTTCGTGTGGTTTCCTGCACTGGTTCTCTTCACTGCTCCCTGTGTTCATTCCTCCACTGATTTTCTTCACTGCTGTCTGTGTGGATTCCTGCACTGATTCTCCTCACTGCTGTCTGTGTGGATTCCTGCATTGTTTCCCCTCACTGCTGTTTGTGTGGATTCCTACACTGATTCTCTTCACTGCTGTCTGTGTTCATTCCTCCACTGATTCTCTTCACTGCTGACTGTGTTCATTCCTCCACTGATTCTCTTTACTGCTGTCTGTGTTGTTTCCTTCACTGATCCACCTCAGTGCTGTCTGTGTGGATTCCTGTACGGATTCCCCTCACTGCTGTCTGTGTGGATTCCAGCACTGATTCTCTTCACTGCTGTCTATGTGGATTCCTGCACTGATTCCCCTCACTGCTCTCTGCGTGGATTTCTGCACTGATTCTCGTCGTTGCTGTCTGTGTGGATTCCAGTACTGATTCTCTTCACTGTTCTCTGTGTGGATTCCTGCACTGATTCCCCTCACTGCTGTTGGTGTGGATTCCTGTACTGATTCTCTTCACTGCTGTCTATGTGGATTCCTGCATTGATTCCCCTCACTGCTGTCTGTGTGGATTCCTACATTTTTTCCACTCAATGGTGTCTGTGTGGATTCCTGCACTGATTCTCTTCACTGCTCTCTGTGTGGATTCCTGCTTTGGTTCCCCTCAAACATGACTGTGTGGTTTCCTGCACTGATTCTCTTCACTGCTGTCTGTGTGATTTTGTGCTCTGCTTGTCTTCACTGCTCTGTGTTGATTCCTTCACTGTTCCACCTCAGTGCTGTCTGTGGGGATTCCTGTACGGATTTCCCTCACTGCTGTCTGAGTGGATTCCAGCAAAGATTCTCGTCACTGCTGTCTGTGTGGATTCCTGTACTGATTCTCTTCACTGTTCTCTGTGTGGATTCCTGTACTGATTCCCCTCACTGCTGTTGGTGTGGATTCCTGCACTGATTCTCTTCACTGCTGTCTGTGTGGATTCCTGCACTGACTCCCCTCACTGCTGTCTGTGTGGATTCCTGCATTGATTCCCCTCAATGGGGTCTGTGTGGAGTCCTGCACTGATTCTCTTCACTGCTCTCTGTGTGGATTCCTACTTTGGTTCGTCTCAAACATGTCTGTGTGGATTCCTGCACTGATTCTCTTCACTGCTCTCTGTGTGAATTCCTGCTTTGGTTCCCCTCAAATATGTATGAGTGGATTCCTGCACTGATTCCCCTCACTGCTGTCTTTGTGGTTTCCTGCACTGATTCCCCTCACTGCTGTCTGTGTGGATTCCTGCATTGATTCCCCTCAATGGTGTCTGTGTGGATTCCTGCACTGTTTCTCTTCACTGCTGTCTGTGTGGATTCCTGCTTTGGTTCCCCTCAAACATGTCTGTGTGGATTCCTGCACTGATTCTTTTCACTGCTCACTGTGTGGATTCCTGATTTGGTTCCCCTGAAACATGTCTGTGTGGATTCCTGCACTGATTCCCCTCACTGCTGTCTGTGTGGATTCCTGCACTGATTCCCCTCACAGCTGTCTGTGTGGTGTCCTGCACTGATTCTCTTCACTGCTCTCTGTGTGGATTCCACCACTGATTCTCTTCACTGCTGTCTGTGTGGATTCCTGCACTGATTCTCATTACTGCTGTCTGTGTGGATTCCTGCACAGATTCCCCCCACTGCTGTCTGTGTGGATTCCTGCACTGATTCCCCTCACTGCTGTCTTTGTGTATTCCTGCATTCTTTCCCCTCACTGCTGTCTGTTTGGATTCCTGCACTGATTCTCTTCACTGCTGTTGGTGTGGATTCCTGCATTGGTTGTATTCACTGCTGTCTGTGTGGATTCCTGCACAGATTCCCCACACTGCTGTCTGTGTGGATTCCTGCACTGGTTCTCTTCACTGCTCCCTGTGTTCATTCCTCCACTGATTTTCTTCACTGCTGTCTGTGTGGATTCCTGCACTGATTCGCCTCACTGCTCTCTGTGTGGATTCCTACATTGATTCCACTCAATGGTGTCTGTGTGGATTCCTGCACTGATTCTCTTCACTTCTCTCTGTGTGGATTCCTGCTTTGGTTCCCCTCAAACATGACTGTGTGGATTCCTGCACTGATTCTATTCACTGCTGTCTGTGTGATTTTGTGCTCTGCTTGTCTTCACTGCTCTGTGTTGATTCCTTCACTGATCCACCTCAGTGCTGTCTGTGTGGATTCCTGTACGGATTCCCCTCACCGCTGTCTGTGTGGATTTCTGCACTGATTCCCCTCACTGCTGTCTGTGTGGATTCCTGCTCTGATTCCCTTCACTGCTGTCTGTGTGGATTCCTGCACTGATTCCCTTCACTGTTCTCTGTGTGGATTCCTGCACTGATTCTCTTCACTGCTGTCTGTGTGGATTTCTGCACTATTTCCCCTCACTGCTGTCTGTGTGGATTCCTGTACTGATTCCCTTCACTGTTCTCTGTGTGGATTCCTGCACTGATTCTCTTCACTGCTGTCTATGTGGATTCCTGCATTGATTCCCCTCACTGCTGTCTGTGTGGATTCCTACATTGTTTCCACTCAATGGTGTCTGTGTGGATTCCTGCACTGATTCTCTTCACTGCTCTCTGTGTGGATTCCTGCTTTGGTTCCCCTCTAACATGACTGTGTGGATTCCTGCACTGATTCTCTTCACTGCTGTCTGTTTGATTTTGTGCTCTGCTTGTCTTCACTGCTCTGTGTTGATTCCTTCACTGATCCACCTCAGTGCTGTCTGTGTGGATTCCTGTACTGATTCCCCTCACTGCTGTCTGTTTGGATTCCTGCACTGATTCTCTTCACTGCTGTTGGTGTGGATTCCTGCATTGGTTGTATTCACTGCCGTCTGTGTGGATTCCTGCACTGATTCCCTTCATTGCTGTTGGTGTGGATTCCTGCACTGGTTCTCTTCACTACTCCCTGTGTTCATTCCTCCACTGATTTTCTTCACTGCTGTCTGTGTGGATTCCTGCACTGATTCTCCTCACGCTGTCTGTGTGGATTCCTGCATTGTTTCCCCTCACTGCTGTTGGTGTGGATTCCTGCACTGATTCTCTTCACTGCTGTCTGTGTTCATTCCTCCACTGATTCTCTTTACTGCTGTCTGTGTGGATTCCTGCACTGATTCCCCTCACTGCTGTTGGTGTGGATTCCTTCACTGATTCTCTTCACTGCTGTCTGTGTTCATTCCTCCACTGATTCTCTTCACTGCTGTCTGTGTTCATTCCTCCACTGATTCTCTTCACTGCTGTCTGTGTGGATTCCTGCACTGATTCTCTTTACTGCTGTCTGTGTGGATTCCTGCACTGATTCCCCTCAATGCTGTTCGTGTGGATTCCTGCACTGATTCTCTGCACTGCTCTCTGTGGGGTCTCCTGCACTGATTCTCTTCGCTGCTGTCTTTTTGTGGATTCCTGCACGGATTCTCTTCACTACTGTCTGTATGGTTCCTGAAGTGATTCCCTTCAGTGCTGTCTGTGTGGAGTTCTGCACTGATTTCCGTCACTGTTCTCTGTGCGCATTCCTGCACTGATTCCCCTCACTGCTGTCCGTGTGGATTCCTGCACTGGTTGTCTTCACTGCTCTCTGTGGGGACTCCTGCACTGATTCTCTTCGCTGCTGTCTGTGTGGATTCCTGCATTGATTCCCCTCACTACTGTCTGTGTGGATTCCTGCACTGACGCCCCTGACTGCTATCTGTGTGGATTCCTGCATTGATTCCCCTCAATGGGGTCTGTGTGGAGTCCTGCACTGATTCTCTTCACTGCTCTCTGTGTGGATTCCTGCTTTGGTTCGTCTCAAACATGTCTGTGTGGATTCCTGCACTGATTCTCTTCACTGCTCTCTGTGTGAATTCCTGCTTTGGTTCCCCTCAAATATGTATGAGTGGATTCCTGCACTGATTCCCCTCACTGCTGTCTTTGTGGTTTCCTGCACTGATTCCCCTCACTGCTGTCTGTGTGGATTCCTAATTTGGTTCCCCTGAAACATGTCTGTGTGGATTCCTGCACTGATTCTCTTCACTGCTGTCTGTGTGGATTCCTGCACTGATTCCCCTCAAATATGTCTGAGTGGATTCCTGCACTGATTCCCCTCACTGCTGTTTGTGTGGATTCCTGCACTGATTCTCATCACTGTACTCTGTGTGGATTGCTGCACTGATTCCCATTACTGCTCTCTGTGTCGATTCGTGCACTGATTCCTATTACTGCTCTCTGTGTGGATTCCTGCACTGATTCTCGTCGTTGCTGTCTGTGTGGATTCCTGTCCTGATTCTCTTCACTGCTGTCTGTGTGGATTCCTGCCCTGATTTCCCTCACTGCTCTCTGTGTGCATTTCTGCACTGATTCTCTTCACTGCTGTCTGTGTGGATTTCTGCACTGATTCCCCTCACTGCTGTCTGTGTGGATTCCTGCACTGATTCCCTTCACTGCTGTCTGTGTGGATTCCTGCACTGATTCCCTTCACTGTTCTCTGTGTGGATTCCTGCACTGATTCTCTTCACTGCTGTCTGTGTGGATTTCTGCACTATTTCCCCTCACTGCTGTCTGTGTGGATTCCTGTACTGATTCTCTTCACTGCTGTCTATGTGGATTCCTGCATTGATTCCCCTCACTGCTGTCTGTGTGGATTCCTGCACTGATTCCCTTCACTGCTGTCTGTGTGGATTCCTGCACTGATTCCCTACACTGTTCTCTGTGTGGATTCCTGCACTGATTCTCTTCACTGCTGTCTGTGTGGATTTCTGCACTATTTCCCCTCACTGCTGTCTGTGTGGATTCCTACATTGTTTCCACTCAATGGTGTCTGTGTGGATTCCTGCACTGATTCTCTTCACTGCTCTCTGTGTAGATTCCTGCTTTGGTTCCCCTCAAACATGACTGTGTGGTTTCCTGCACTGATTCTCTTCACTGCTGTCTGTGTGATTTTGTGCTCTGCTTGTCTTCACTGCTCTGTGTTGATTCCTTCACTGTTCCACCTCAGTGCTGTCTGTGGGGATTCCTGTACGGATTTCCCTCACTGCTGTCTGAGTGGTTTCCAGCACTGATTCTCCTCACTGCTGTCTATGTGGATTCCTGCACTGATTCCCCTCACTGCTCTCTGTGTGGATTTCTGCACTGATTCTCTTCACTGCTGTCTGTGTGGATTTCTGCACTGATTCCCTTCACTGCTGTCTGTGTGGATTCCTGCACTGATTCCCTTCAGTGTTCTCTGTGTGGATTCCTGCACTGATTCTCTTCACTGCTGTTTGTGTGGATTTCTGCACTATTTCCCCTCACTGCTGTCTGTGTGGATTCCTGTACTGATTCTCTTCACTGCTGTCTATGTGGATTCCTGCATTGATTCCCCTCACTGCTGTCTGTGTGGATTCCTACATTGTTTCCACTCAATGGTGTCTGTGTGGATTCCTGCACTGATTCTCTTCACTGCTCTCTGTGTGGATTCCTGCTTTGGTTCCCCTCAAACATGACTCTGTGGTTTCCTGCACTGATTCTCTTCACTGCTGTCTGTGTGATTTTGTGCTCTGCTTGTCTTCACTGCTCTGTGTTGATTCCTTCACTGATCCACCTCAGTGCTGTCTATGTGGATTCCTGTACTGATTCCCCTCACTGCTGTCTGTTTGGATTCCAGCACTGATTCTCGTCACTGCTGTTGGTGTGGATTCCTGCACTGATTCTCTTCACTGCTGTCTGTGTGGATTCCTGCACAGACTCCCCTCACTGCTGTCTGTGTGGATTCCTGCATTGATTCCCCTCAATGGGGTCTGTGTGGAGTCCTGCACTGATTCTCTTCACTGCTCTCTGTGTGATTTCCTGCTTTGGTTCCCCTCAAATATGTATGAGTGGATTCCTGCACTGATTCCCCTCACTGCTGTCTTTGTGGTTTCCTGCACTGATTCCCCTCACTGCTGTCTGTGTGGATTCCTGCATTGATTCCCCTCAATGGTGTCTGTGTGGATTCCGGCACTGATTCTCTTCACTGCTCTCTGTGTGGATTCCTGCTTTGGTTCCCCTCAAACATGTCTGTGTGGATTCCTGCACTGATTCTTTTCACTGCTCACTGTGTGGATTCCTGATTTGGTTCCCCTGAAACATGTCTGTGTGGATTCCTGCACTGATTCCCCTCACTGCTGTCTGTGTGGATTCCTGCACTGATTCCCCTCACAGCTGTCTGTGTGGATTCCTGCACTGATTCTCTTCACTGCTCTCTGTGTGGATTCCACCACTGATTCTCTTCACTGCTGTCTGTGTGGATTCCTGCACTGATTCTCATTACTGCTGTCTGTGTTGATTCCTGCACAGATTCCCCTCACTGCTGTCTGTGTGGATTCCTGCACTGATTCCCCTCACTGCTGTCTTTGTGTATTCCTGCATTCTTTCCCCTCACTGATGTCTGTTTGGATTCCTGCACTGATTCTCTTCACTGCTGTTGGTGTGGATTCCTGCATTGGTTGTATTCACTGCTGTCTGTTTGGATTCCTGCACTGATTCCCTTCATTGCTGTTCGTGTGGATTCCTGCACTGGTTCTCTTCACTGCTCCCTGTGTTCATTCCTCCACTGATTTTCTTCACTGCTGTCTGTGTGGATTCCTGCACTGATTCTCCTCGCTGCTGTCTGTGTGGATTCCTGCATTGTTTCCCCTCACTGCTGTTGGTGTGGATTCCTGCACTGATTCTCTTCTCTGCTGTCTGTGTTCATTCCTCCACTGATTCTCTTCACTGTTCTCTGTGTGGATTCCTGCACTGATTCCCCTCACTGCTGTTGGTGTGGATTCCTGCACTGATTCTCTTCACTGCTGTCTGTGTTCATTCCTCCACTGATTCTCTTCACTGCTGTCTTGTGGGTTCCTGCACTGATTCCCCTCACTGCTGTTGGTGTGGATTCCTGCACTGATTCTCTTCACTGCTGTCTGTGTTCATTCCTCCACTGATTCTCTTCACTGCTGTCTGTGTTCATTCCTCCACTGATTCTCTTCACTGCTGTCTGTGTGGATTCCTGCATTGATTCTCTTTACTGCTGTCTGTGTGGATTCCTGCTTTGGTTACCCTTAAATATGTCTGAGTGGATTCCTGCACTGATTCTCTTCACTGCTGTCTGTGTGGATTCCTGCTTTGGTGCCCCTCAAATATGTCTGAGTGGATTCCTGCACTGATTCCCCTCACTGCTGTTTGTGTGGATTCCTGCACTGATTCTCATCACTGTACTCTGTGTGGATTGCTGCACTGATTCCCATTACTGCTCTCTGTGTCGATTCCTGCACTGATTCCCATTACTGCTCTCTGTGTGGATTCCTGCACTGATTCCCATTCCTGCAGTCTGTGTGGATTCCTGCCCTGATTTGCCTCACTGCTCTCTGTGTGGATTCTTACATTGATTCCACTCAATGGTGTCTGTGTGGATTCCTGCACTGATTCTCTTCACTTCTCTCTGTGTGGATTCCTGCTTTGGTTCCCCTCAAACATGACTGTGTGGATTCCTGCACTGATTCTATTCACTGCTGCCTGTGTGGATTCCTGCTTTGGTTCCCCTCAAACATGACTGTGTGGATTCCTGCACTGATTCTATTCACTGCTGTCTGTGTGGATTCCTGCTTTGGTTCCCCTCAAACATGACTGTGTGGATTCCTGCACTGATTCTATTCACTGCTCTCTGTGTGATTTTGTGCTCTGCTTGTCTTCACTGCTCTGTGTTGATTCCTTCACTGATCCACCTCAGTGCTGTCTGTGTGGATTCCTGGACTGATTCCCGTCACTGCTGTCTGTGTGGATTTCTGCACTGATTCTCTCGTTGCTGTCTGTGTGGATTCCTGTACTGATTCTCTTCACTGCTGTCAGTGTGGATTCCTGCCCTGATTTCCCTCACTGCTCTCTGTGTGGATTTCTGCACTGATTCTCTTCACTGCTGTCTGTGTGGATTTCTGCACTATTTCCCCTCACTGCTGTCTGTGTGGATTCCTCTACTGAATCGCTTCACTGCTGTCTTTGTGGATTCCTGCATTGATTCCCCTCACTGCTGTCTGTGTGGATTCCTACATTGTTTCCACTCAATGGTGTCTGTGTGGATTCCTGCACTGATTCTCTTCACTGCTCTCTGTGTGGATTCCTGCTTTGGTTCCCCTCAAACATGAATGTGTGGTTTCCTGCACTGATTCTCTTCACTGCTGTCTGTGTGATTTTGTGCTCTGCTTGTCTTCACTGCTCTGTGTTGATTCCTTCACTGATCCACCTCAGTGCTGTCTGTGTGGATTCCTGCACTGATTCCCCTCACTGCTGTCTGTGTGGATTCCTGCACTGATTCATGTCACTGCAAGTCTGAGTGGATTCCTGTACTGATTCTCTTCACTGCTCTTTATGTGGATTCCTGCACTGATTCCCCTCACTGCTGTCTGTGTGGATTCCAGCACTGATTCTCGTCACTGCTGTCTGTGTGGATTCCTGTACTGATTCTCTTCACTGTTCTCTGTGTGGATTCCTGCACTGATTCTCTTCACTGCTGTCTGTGTTCATTCCTCCACTGATTCTCATCACTGCTGTCTGTGTGGATTCCTGCACTGATTCCCCTCAAAGCTGTCTGCGTGGATTCCTCCACTGATTTTCTTCACTGCTGTCTGTGTGGATTCCTGCACTGATTCTCCTCACTGCTGTCTGTGTGGATTCCTGCATTGTTTCTCCTCACTGCTGTTTTTGTGGATTCCTGCACTGATTCTCTTCACTGCTGTCTGTGTTCATTCCTCCACTGATTCTCTTCACTGCTGTCTGTGTGGATTCCTGTACTGATTCTCTTTACGGCTGTCTGTGTGGATTCCTGCACTGATTCCCCTCACTGCTGTCTGTGTGGATTCCTGCACTGATTCCCCTCACTGCTGTTCGTGTGGATTCCTGCACTGATTCTCTGCACTGCTCTCTGTGGGGACTCCTGCACTGATTCTCTTCGCTGCTGTCTGTGTGGATTCCTGCACGGATTCTCTTCACTACTGTCTGTATGGATTCCTGTAGTGATTCCCTTCAGTGCTGTCTGTGTGGAGTTCTGCACTGATTTCCGTCACTGTTCTTTGTGCGCATTCCTGCACTGATTCCCCTCACTGCTGTCCGTGTGGATTCCTGCACTGGTTGTCTTCACTGCTCTCTGTGTGGACTCCTGCACTGATTCTCTTCACTGCTGTCTGTGTGGATTCCTGCACTGATTCTCTTCACTACTGTCTGTGTGGATTCCTGCACTGACTCCCCTCACTGCTGTCTGTGTGGATTCCTGCATTCATTCCCCTCAATGCGGTCTGTGTGGAGTCCTGCACTGATTCTCTTCACTGCTCTCTGTGTGGATTCCTGCTTTGGTTCGTCTCAAACATGTCTGTGTGGATTCCTGCACTGATTCTCTTCACTGCTCTCTGTGTGAATTCCTGCTTTGATTCCCCTCAAATATGTATGAGTGGATTCCTGCACTGATTCCCCTCACTGCTGTCTTTGTGGTTTCCTGCACTGATTCCCCTCACTGCTGTCTGTGTGGATTCCTGCATGATTCCCCTCAATGGTGTCTGTGTGGATTCCTGCACTGATTCTCTTCACTGCCCTCTGTGTGGATTCCTGCTTTGGTTCCCCTCAAACATGTCTGTGTCGTTTCCTGCACTGATTCTTTTCACTGCTCACTGTGTGGATTCCTGATTTGGTTCCCCTGAAACATGTCTGTGTGGATTCCTGCACTGATTCCCCTCACTGCTGTCTGTGTGGATTCCTGCACTGATTCCCCTCACAGCTGTCTGTGTGGATTCCTGCACTGATTCTCTTCACTGCTCTCTGTGTGGATTCCTCCACTGATTCTCTTCACTGCTGTCTGTGTGGATTCCTGCACTGATTCTCATTACTGCTGTCTGTGTGGATTCCTGCACAGATTCCCCTCACTGCTGTCTGTGTGGATTCCTGCACTGATTCCCCTCACTGCTGTCTTTGTGTATTCCTGCATTCTTTCCCCTCACTGCTGTCTGTTTGGATTCCTGCACTGATTCCCCTCACTGCTGTTGGTGTGGATTCCTGCATTGGTTGTATTCACTGCTGTCTGTGTGGATTCCTGCACTGATTCCCTTCATTGCTGTTCGTGTGGATTCCTGCACTGGTTCTCTTCACTGCTCCTTGTGTTCATTCCTGCACTGATTCTCCTCACTGCTGTCTGTGTGGATTCCTGCATTGTTTCCCCTCACTGCTGTTGTTGTGGATTCCTGCACTGATTTTCTTCACTGCTGTCTGTGTTCATTCCTCCACTGATTCTCTTCACTGTTCTCTGTATGTATTCCTGTGTTTATTCCCCTCACTGCTGTTGGTGTGGATTCCTGCACTGATTCTCTTCACTGCTGTCTGTGTGGATTTCTGCACTGATTCTCTTCACTGCTTTCTGTGCTCATTCCTCCACTGATTCTCTTCACTGCTGTCTGTGTTCATTCCTCCACTGATTCTCTTCACTGCTGTCTGTGTGGATTCCTGCACTGATTCTCTTTACTGCTGTCTGTGTGGATTCCTGCAGTGATTCCCTTCACTGTTCTCTGTGTGGATTCCTGCACGGATTCTCTTCACTACTGTCTGTATGGATTCCTGAAGTGATTCCCTTCAGTGCTGTCTGTGTGGATTCCTGCACTGGTTCCCTTCATTGCTCTCTGTGAGGATTCCTGCACTGATTCCTTTCACAGCTGTCTTTGTGGATTCCTGCACTGATTCCCCTCACTGTTGTCTGTGAGGATTCCTGCACTGATTCCCTTCACTGCTGTCTGTGTGGATTCCTGCACAGATTCCTCTCACTGCTCTCTGTGTGGATTCCTGCACTGATTGTCTTCACTGCTGTCTGTGTGGATTCCTGCACTGATTCCCCTCATTGCTGTGTGTGTGGATTCCTGCACTGATTCTCTTCACTGCTCTCTGTGTGGATTCCTGCACTGATTCCCTTCACTACTGTCTGTGAGGATTCCTGCACTCAATCCCTGCACTGCTCTCTGTATGGCTTCCTGCACAGATTCCTCTCACTGCTATCTGTATGGATTCCTGCACTGATTCCCTTCACTGCTCTCTGTGTGGATTCCTGCACAGATTCCTCTCACTGCTCTCTGTGTGGATTCCTGCACTGATTCCCTTCACTGCTGTCTGTGTGGATTCCTGCACAGAATCCCCTCACTAATGTCTGTGAGGATTCCTGCACTCATTCCCTTCACTGCTCTCTGTGTGGCTTCCTGCACAGATTCCTCTCACTGCTATCTGTATGGATTCCTGCACTGATTCCCTTCACTGCTCTCTGTGTGGATTCCTGCACTGATTCCCTTCACAGCTGTCTGTGTGGATTCCTGCACAGATTCCCCTCACTGCTGTCTATGAGGATTCCTGCACTGATTCCCTTCACTGCTCTCTGTGTGGATTCCTGCACAGATTCCTCTCACTGCTCTCTGTGTGGATTCCTGCACTGATTCCCTTTACTGCTGTCTGTGTGGATTCCTGCACTGATTCTCTTCACTGCTCTCTGCGTGGATTCCTGCACAGATTTCCTTCACTGCTGTCCATTTGGATTCCTGCACTGATTCCCTTCACTGCTCTCTGTGTGGATTCCTGCACTGATTCTCTTCACTGCTGTCTGTGTGGATTCCTGCACTGATTCTCTTCACTGCTCTCTGTGTTGATTTCTGCACTGATTCCCTTCACTGCTCTCTGTGCGGATTTTGCTGCGGCCACATCTGGAGAATTGCGTGCAGTTTTGGTCACCATATTATAGGACGGATGTGGAGGCACTGGAATGGGTGCAGAGGACGTTTACCAGGATGTTGCCTGGTATGGTAGGAAGATCATATGAGGAAAGGCTGAGGTACTTGGGGCTGTTTTCATTGGAGAAACGAAGGTTTAGGGGTGACTTGATAGAGGTGTACAAGATGATTCGGGTTTAGATAGGGTTGATCATGAGAACCTCTTTCCACGTATGCAGTCAGCTATTACGAGGGGGCATAGCTTTAAATTAAGGGGTGGTCGGTATAGGACAGATGTTAGGGGTAGAATCTTTACTCAGCGAGTCGTGAGTTCATGGAATGCCCTGCCAGTAGCAGTGGTGGCCTCTCCCTCTTTTTGGGCATTTAAACAGGCATTGGATAGGCATATGGAGGATAGTGGGCTAGTGTAGGTTAGGTGGGCTTGGATCGGCGCAACATCGAGGGCCAAATGGCCTGAAACTGCGCTGTATTTTTCTATGTTCGAGATTCCCCTCACTGCTATCTGTGTGGATTCCTGCACTGATTCCCTTCACTGCTCTCTGTGTGGATTCCTGCACTGATTCTCTTCACTGCTGTCTGTGTGGATTCCTGCACTGATTCCCCTCACTGCTGTCTGTGTGGATTCCTGCACTGATTCCCTTCACTGCTGTCTGTGTGGATTCCTGCACTGATTCCCCTCACTGCTGTCTGTGTGGATTCCTGCACTGATTCTCTTCACTGCTGTCTGTGTGGATTCCTGCACTGATTCCCTTCACTGCTCTCTGTGTGGATTTCTGCACTGATTCCCTCACTGCTGTCTGTGTGGATTCCTGCACTGATTCCCTTCACTGCTCTCTGTGTGGATTCCTGCACTGATTCTCTTCACTGCTGTCTGTGTGGATTCCTACACTGATTCCCTTCACTGCTCTCTGTGTGGATTTCTGCACTGATTCCCTCACTGCTGTCTGTGTGGATTCCTGCACTGATTCTCTTCACTGCTGTCTGTGTGGATTCCTGCACTGATTCTCTTCACTGCTCTCTGTGTGGATTCCTGCACTGACACCCTTCACTGCTCTCTGTGTGATTTTGTGCACAGGTTCGCTTCATTGAGTGATTGAGCCTTTATATCATGAAAAGAGGCCCTTTAACCCATCATGCTTGTGTTTGTTTCAATCCCGTTTTTTAGCACTTGACCTGTACCCTTGTCTGCTGTGGGGATTCAACTGCTTATCTGAATACAGGTTGTTCTTTTATAACTCAGGAATTCAATGTAACTTGTTTGATGAATTGGGGACACTTTTCCTGGAGCGCAAACATTTAAAGTGCGTGTTTTTGTTACAATTCGATTCCAGCCCCATGAGTTTAAATGGCTATTGCACGATTTTCTTGTAACATGAGATTGCACGAGAGTGGAACTATATCATGTTATAACAAAACTGGTAGTACTTCTTATTGTGTTGTGCTTTCCCATCTTTTAGATAGTGAGTTCCCGAGAACCACCAGATTTAGGATGAACAAATATTTACGCAAATCCCTGTAAAACCGCCTGCCCAGACAGCCTTCCTGTCCACATTTCAAGAACTCTGTGTCCTTCACATTTTGTGTATTCCAGATAATGTTTGGATAACTGAAATCCCCTACTGGTTTTAGCTTATTGTGTTTACACTTCTGTGAGGTGTGTTTACATATTAGTCTACCAATCTTTCTCTCACTGTTTGTGGGACTATAGTTCACCAACAGCAATGTGATTGCCCCAGTTTTATGTTCTACCCACATGGCCTCATTTGAGGTGCCTTCTAACAAATCATCCCTCCTTAGGCATTAACTTATCAATATTGCAACACTGCCCCTTTTACATCCTGCCTTCTGGTCTGAAGCTTCTGTACCATGGAACAGGCTTGCTATGATGTTGAACTCACTCACATCCACCACCACTGTCTCCGCACTCACTTCTTCAGGCAGGAATCCACCCAACTCATTCCTTTACCTGATCCCTTTACCTGCCTCCTGTACTCACCCTCCACTTGGACTGCTTCCTCTGGCCTCTTTCCTGCTCTCAGTCTCTACATTGAAAACTGCTGGTGTGACTTCGGCCATCGCAATTTCTTTGCCCCTGTCACCCATCTAACCTGGCCCCTTCTGAAATTGCCACACGTTGCTCTCTCAGGTCCAATCCTAACTTTGTCATCAAACCTGCCGACAAGGATGGTGCTGTTGTGGCCTGGTGCAGATCTTTACCTTGCAAAGGGTCAACAGCAATTCTCAGATATTTCTTCCTAACTCCCCCAGACCATGACCTCACATCCGAACATCATGTGATTGTTGCCAGGACTGTTACTGACCTCATTACCTCCAGAAATCTTCCCCCGCACTGTCTCCAAAGTTACAGTTTGTCAAGCCCGGACTTCCAGCTTCTACCTACTTCCTGAAATCCACAAACCAGACTGTCCCGGTTGGCCCATCATATCAGCCTGTTCCTACCCCACTGGGTTAATCTCTCCTACGTTGACTCCATTTTCTCTCCACTTGTCCAGACTCTGCCCACTTACATCTGCGATTAATTTGATGCCCTCCGCCACAACGCCAGTTCCTAGTCCTGGTCCTAATCACCTCCTCTTCACCATGGATATCCAATTCCTCTACACCTCCATTTCCCATCAGGATGGTCTGAGAGCTCTCAGCTTCTTCCTCACCCAGAGGTCTGAACAATCCCGTCCACCACCACTCTTATCCGCTTGGCTGAACTTGTTCTTATTGAACAATCTCTCCTCTAATTTATCTCACTTCTGCCAAACCAAGAAAGTGGCTATGGACACTCACACGGGTCTCAGTTCCACTCTTGTCCCTTCCCATCATTCACAACAGCATGATCGGGTGCACCTTGTCCTCGCTTTTCATTCCACTCGCCTCTGTATTCATGAGATCATCCTCTGCCATTTCAGGGTACTCCAGCACAACACCACACCAAACACATCTTCCCCCACTCCCCTGTCTGCATTTCACAGGGACTATTCTCTCCAGGACACCCTAATCCATTCCTCAATGACTGTCAACACCGCCTCGCCTTCCCAAGATTTGGAGATGCCGGTGTTGGACTGGGGTGTACAAAGTTAAAAATCACACAACACCAGGTTATAGTCCAACAGGTTTAATTGGAAGCACTAGCTTTCGGAGTGTTGCTCCTTCATCAGGTGATAGGAGCGACACTCCTTCCCAAGGCATCTTTCCATGTAATCGTATAGGGTGCAATACCTTGCCCCTCCAACTCTCCCCTGCTCATCATCCAAGGGCCTAAACCGTCTTTCCAGATGAGGCATTATTTCACCTGTAGCTTTTCCAATTTGGTCTATTGCATTCACTGCACCCAATGTGGCCTACTCTAACATTGGAGGCACCAAACACAGACTGGGCGACTGTTCTGTAGAACATCTCTGGTCTGTGAGCAAGCCCCGATCTTCCCATAGCCAGTTCATTTTAACACAGCACCTTGCTCGCATGCCCACTTGTTTGTCCTTGGCATATTCCAACGAATCACAGTACAAACTGGAGGAAGACTATCTCATCGCCAGACTAGGCATGTTACATAGTTCTGGCTTTGATATTGAGTTCAACATCTTCAGATTGTGAACACACTCCCATTCTTTCCCTTTCTTTTAGCTTTACTTGTTGTATTCTCTATCACCCTGTCCTCTCTCCCCTACCCCCCACTCCAGTGGAACTGTTTGTTCTTTCCAGTCTGGCAATTAGACACATTATTGTTCTGCTGTTCTCACATTTCAATCACTTAATCTGAACTATCAGCACCCGATGCTCCTCCAACACTCCACCTCCCATCAACTTTAGCATAAATGCTGCCCCTTTCACATTTCATATTGGCTCTGATGAAGAGTCAGCTAGATTCAAAATGTTAGCTTGCTCGCTCCATGGATGCTGCTTGACCCACTGTAATTTTCCACATTTTTTGATTTCAATATTGTTGCCAGTCTGCCACTCCCTCAAACATGTTTCCATTCTAATAATGATATCACATCCCATGTGCTAATCAACACTGTCAAATCATCTGCCTTCATTGCAACACTCCTTGCAATAAATACATACCATCCAGCCTTGCCATGATCCCTTATGCCTTCATGCGAGTACATTTGTATTTTTGCTCGACTGACTTAATCCTTCTTCTATGCATGTCTGTGTAACATACTCTACTGTGCCTCCACTATCCCATTTTGCCAACATCCTTGCTCGCAGCCCCATTTTGGAGTGGCGTCTGTGACTGTAGAAATTCCTGTGAGATCCCCTCATGACTGAGTTTCCCATCACTATTGTTCTCGCTCTCTTTCTGCTCCCCACCTTGTGTAGCTGACCTCTGGCTGCATGACCACATCAAAAACATACTATCCACATAACTCCTCAGCCTGGATCACTGCTGTGACTCCAGTCGATACTCACGCTCTGAAACCCCATTCTCAAACTGATCAAACCAGTGCTACTTCCTGCAGATGTGGTTATCCAGTCTACCAGGAGCATCAATGATTTTCCATATTCTGCAGGCAATGCAGCCAAACAGACTGAGCTCCCCTGATGTACCATTCGCTCTTCATAAGACAAGTAAAGAAAAATTAGATTTTAAAATTTTAATCTAAGTAATCTAATCTAAAAAATTTTATTAAAATAAAAGCTACAACTTTTATTCTTTCTTACTAACTCTTTGAAGTGGAGAAAACAACGTAATGACTATCTACCAATCAGCTCCCTGCTTTGTGCTAATGTCACTTTTGTCAGCCTTTATGAATTTCAATGGGGTCGATGACTCTCTGTAAGTGTTTCCTGCAGGTCTGGCTGCCACTCCCAGAAGGTGAGTGAAAATCCTGAGCCTTGCCCTCTCTTCATCCACTGCCCGACAAAAGATGATCCCTGATGGTCCAGCAACCTCCACTCCCAGAAGGGAGTGCATGCATTTGTGTGAATGTGCAGGTCCAACAGTATTTCCACAGTATTTTTTTACAGTGAAGCGGAATATTTCTTTATAACATAGTCATTTCTTTACAATATGTACAAATATAACAGGGAGATGGGTCAATTGCTTTTAAGAACTGGAGGCTCTGGATGAGATCGACCAATATCATGAAGAGGTGGATTGTTTTGGATCAATTTCTGTTACAAAGGTGAGGATCTGGAGCAGATCAATTGTTGTTACAATGTCCACGATCTGCAGAAGATTAATGGTGATACAAAATTGAGGATCTGGGGAGATCACTTGGTGTTAGTAAGTCGAGGATCTGACAGACCTCAGATGTTGTTACTAAATTAAGAATCTGAAGGACATCAGATGTTGTGATGAAGGTGAGAACATCCATTGGTATTACACAAACATCAATATTCAGAAGATCTGTTAGTACTTTGAATATGAAGATCTGGAGCAGATCTGTTTGTGTTAGGAACACAAGGGTCTGGACCATATTCAGAGCCTGATGTCCTGAGGTCGCATTTGAGTGCTGGACAGCAGCAATTGCCAATTAATATTTTGTACCAGGAGGTCCATCGAGTGAGTTGGAAGTGGTGTGTCTGCTTCATGAGCAATGTTGACAAGGCTACTGCATGGAGATGGTCATGAGGGACACAGAGTCCGAAGTGTAAGAATTAACCATGTTCGGGTAATCATAAACACGTTGACATGAAATGCATCTCAGAAAGTTCAGGTAACTCTGGCTTGGCTCCTCTAGAAGCCTTTCATTTAAGGAGCTAGCCTTTGTAGATCCAGTGAATGAGAAGATCATCTGCAGTGTTGTTCCGGAACGTTGGATGATTTCTTCACTCTTACTGCCCATGTGCAACAGCAAACACATGATGTTGGTGTTCATCTGTTGCTGGAGTTCACCTCCCTCCCCAAAAGAGTGGCTGAGTCCTGGTGAGGATTGAGTTTAAAAAGGGCTTGATTCTTTCTGCTGGTGCCTGAAGAATGTTTATTCGCCGTGAAGACAACATGGCAAATGTGAATATTTTGGTGTTCTCTTTATTCCCCAACAGGCTCACCAATACATCTGTCACACTCCAATAGCATTGTCTCACTCCAAACTTAATGTTTACCAAAGCTCTAACACAGAGCAACTGGATAACAGGCAAAGAGCAGCAATAGCGCAGGTATCGGATCAAGCTGCTAATTACTGTGTCTCTGAGACCCAGCTCTGAAACACATGATGCTTTCAGGGGTTCCTCGAAGAAGATGATCACAGTAACTGCCTGACAATCTCTGAACCGAAAGATTTGGGAAGCTAGTCAATGATCAGTGTCACACAAATCATCGCTGGCAGACGCAATCATTGCTGTGGCTGGCAGAACAACCCTTTTATCAAATGCAACCCCCACTAGCTGTTGCCATCTACCAACTGTCATCATTTTGTCACAGATGTCACTTGGACTGCCTGATCAAACAGGGCCTCAACTGACCTCACACACTTTTCATTCAGTGACTGACTTGTATCAACATCAAACTTCATGTGAAACCTCTCCACTGTGATTCAGTATCTGAATCATTGGGCAGAGAGGAACTCACCCCACTGCTGTGCTATACATGTAGGCCACAGAACATCTGGGGAATAATGTGGTCACCATGCCTGACATTCCTGGGCTGAGTGAGAATTTGATGTAGGCTATGGATGGCAGTCAGGGAAACATTGGCCGTGTACATGTCCCAACTGATGGGACCGGTCATTCTCTGGAGTGAATATACAAGATGTTTGATAGTATTCACCAAGCAGGCTGTATCTCAGCAGCTGCTCTCCACACAGTCAAGATGAACTTGTCGCGGGTCGGGGATGGGGGTCGATGAAAAAGGCTGTTGTTAAGTTCTGTGAGGTCAAAGTGGTTATCCCTCTTGAAACTCGATATTTCACCTCCTGTTGAGGGTTAAACTCCAAATGAACCCCAGCACATGAAGGATATCTGAGACCTGGCCCTGAAGTTATCATCTCTGTGTATGAAGAAGTTGTCTAACAGCAAGGAAACGATCGAGACACAGCTAAGATGTTGGTCAGACAAGCTGTCACAGACTATAAGCAGTAGGATGTTCAGCTGCTTACGAGGCAGCCTCTAGCAAATCAGCTCGATGATGTAATGATACTTCTGGAACTGGGTTTGTTCATCAGGATCCATCAATTCTTTAGGAAGGGTCTTCAGAATCCCTAAGCATCCTTGATGCTGTTCCAGGATGGGTCTTTTACCCACTAACTGGATGGAGAGGATGATATAGTCTGCTGTTGTGGTTCTGTTCGCCGAGCTGGGAATCTGTGTTGCAGACGTTTTGTCCCCTGTCTAGGTGACATCCTCAGTGCTTGGGAGCCTCCTGTGAAGCGCTTCTGTGATGTTTCCTCCGGCATTTATAGTGGTTTGTCTCTGCCGCTTCCGGTTGTCAGTTCCAGCTGTCCGCTGCAGTGGCCGGTATATTGGGTCCAGGTCGATGTGCTTATTGATTGAATCTATGGATGAGTGCCATGCCTCTAGGAATTCCCTGGCTGTTCTCTGTTTGGCTTGTCCTATAATAGTAGTGTTGTCCCAGTCGAACTCATGTTGCTTGTCATCTGCGTGTGTCGCTACTAAGAATAGCTGGTCGTGTCGTTTCGGGGCTAGTTGGTGTTCATGGATACGGATTGTTAGCTGTCTTCCTGTTTGTCCTATGTAGTGTTTTGTGCAGTCCTTGCATGGGATTTTGTACACTACGTTTGCTCATGCTGGGTATCAGGTCCTTTGTCCTGGTGAGTTGTTGTCTGAGAGTGGCTGTTGGTTTGTGTGCTGTTATGAGTCCTAGTGGTCGTAGTAGTCTGGCTGTCAGTTCGGAAATGTTCTTGATGTATGGTAGTGTGGCTAGTCCTTTGGGTTGTGGCATGTCCTCATTCCGTTGTCTTTCCCTTAGGCATCTGTTAATGAAATTGCGGGTGTATCCGTTTTTGGCGAATACATTGTATAGGTGTTCTTTTTCCTCTTTTTGTAGTTCTGGTGTGCTGCTGTGTGTTGTGGCCTTTTTGAACAGTGTTTTGATGCAACTTCTTTTGTGTGTGTTGGGGTGATTGTTTTCGTAGTTCAGGACTTGGTCTGTGTGTGTGGCTTTCCTGTATACCTTTGTGGTGAATTCTCCGTTCGGTGATCTCTGTACCATCACGTCTAGGAATCGGAGTTGGTTGTCCTTTTCTTCCTCTCTAGTGAATCGGATTCCTGTGAATGTGGCATTGAGGATCCGGTGTGTGTTCTCTATTTTTGTGTTTTTAATTATTACAAAGGTGTCATCTACATATCTGACCCAGAGTTTGGGCTGAATTTGCGGTAAGACTGTTTGTTCTAGTCTTTGCATTATAGCTTCTGCAATGAGTCCAGAGATGGGTGAGCCCATGGGTGTGCCGATGATTTGTTCATATAAACGGAGAATTCACCACAAAGGTATACAGGAAAGCCACACACACAGCCCAAGTCCTGAACTACGAAAGCAACCACCTCAACACACACAAAAGACACTGTTCAAAAGAGCCACAACACACTGCAGTACACCAGAACTGCAAAAAGAGAAAGAAGAACACCTCTACAATGTATTCGCCAAAAATGGATACCCCCGCAATTTCATCAACAGATGCCTAAGGGAAAGACAACGGAATGAGGACATGCCACAACCCAAAGGCCTAGCCACGTTACCATACATCAAGAACATTTCTGAACTGACAGCCAGACTGCTGCGACCACTAGGACTCATAACAGCTCACAAACCAACAGCCACTCTCAGACAACAACTCACCAGGACAAAGGACCCGATACCCAGCATGAGCAAACGTAGTGTACAAAATCCCATGCAAGGACTGCACAAAACACTACATAGGACAAACAGGAAGACAGCTAACAATCCGTGTCCATGAACACCAACTAGCCACGAAACGACACGACCAACTATCCTTAGTAGCCACACACGCAGATGACAAGCAACATGAGTTCGACTGGGACAAAACTACTATTATAGGACAAGCCAAACAGAGAACAGCCAGGGAATTCCTAGAGGCATGGCACTCATCCACAGATTCAATCAACAAGCACATCGACCTGGACCCAATATACTGGCCACTGCAGCGGACAGCTGGAACTGACAAACGGAAGCGGCAGAGACAAACGACTATAAATGCCGGAGGAAAGATCACAGAAGCGCTTCACAGGAGGTTCCCAAGCACTGAAGATGTCACCTAGACAGGGGACGAAACGTCTGCAACACAAATTCCCAGCTCGGCGAACAGAACCACAACGAGCACCCGAGCTACAAACCTTCTCACAAACTTTGGTATAGTCTGCATCGAGGGCCATCTGTTGAACTGCAAGGGAACAATCACCAGCCTGGAATCAGTCCTCCAAGCAGTGTCCCCAAAAAATTCTCCAGCAGTTCCCTGCTGACATCGAACTCCCTTGTATAAACCACAAGCAACTCAGAGATTATGTCTTCCAATGACAAGATCCCCCTTCAATTTTCTGGATGGTTTGAAACTTATCTTTGGTCTCAGCAATGATCTTCTCTACTGCAACGGAAAAGGAAAGAATAACAGGCTTCATTGTTCAGTCTACTTTCAAATATGTTTTAACTCTGTTGAATTATTCAACTCTGTCTGCTATCTCTCCCTGGAGTTGGGAAGGTATGGGTTGAGGTACCAAGTACACTTGGCTTGCTGTCCTCTCTTGTTGTCTCTCCTGTGTAAGTGCACAGATTGCTTCACTTTATTGTGTTTTCTGTGACCCTGCATTGACTGTTGTAATGGTTCTCATTGTGATGGCAGCGGCCCTCAGTTGTGATTGTGATCCTGAGTTCTCAGTGAATGTCTTCATTTTCAAAAACAAACTTTCAGTGAGAAGTCACAGAGAGTACGACACAGAGTGCAGGCTCATGTGTGTAAAATGAAAATACGAACATGGATTGGGTGCTGGTTGACAGACAAGAGTACAGGAGATCTTAGCCTTGACTGGTCTGTGAATAATTTCTCTGCTACAAGATCTTTCATCTTTTCAATGTCCCTTAGGATGGTGTCATTCCTGCTAAAAGCTGTCATTGGCACATTCCTTTATTTGGGAGAATACTTCTCGGGAGACTGAGGAACTCTTTCTGGTTAACTTTAAAGAGATGAATTTCCTTGCAGCTCATGGCAGCTCCGTGGAAACTGGTAGTTTCTTTGTTGCAATATCCTGAATTTCTCAGCCAGCTCATTTCTTCTTGACCATGTCCCGAATTTGTGGAAGTCACTTTACAACAGAATGTTTTAAATTCACTTGTTATGTAAGTTGGACATTTTCATTGGATGTCTGTGCGTGATTTCCTGGTGAGTTAGATAGCGTCACATCCTCAGGCATGTTACTCCAGGTTTACTGCTTATTTAGGCTTGCCTCTGTCAATGGGACTGATAATTCTTCTTGAAGCATTAAGATCTTCCTCTCGAACTTGGGTCATCTCATCACCTAACATTGAAATCAAATCTGCTACACTAATTTGTTCACCACATTACTTTGTTGTCTGAATAACTTCAGTTAAAAATTAATCCATCAGCTCAAGTGGGTTGTACTACATATTCATTTTCTTCTCATCTGTATCTTCTTGGAAACTTTGTTGGTTTCTCGCATCTGATTTTTCTTCAGTGATAATAGGAATGGAAAGCTTATGCAATCCTGTGCAACAACTGATTTTACATTGGTGTGTGAGATCTTCAATCTTTCAAGAGATCTCTGAATGCCACACTATTTACTGAGCCCTGGCTGTACAATTGATAACGCTGCAATATTTTCAATGTCTTTCCAAGAAACTGGAATAATTTGTCTTTGATCAAACACTAAGATGTTGTCTTTATTTTTGAAATGCTGCCAGTGCTCAAAGTATGTGTTCTTGGCCAACTCGCTAGACATTTAGTGAAGGTTTAATTTCATTTAGAACAATGGGAACACCTTATTTCTCTCTTTTTCTTATAAAATTTGCTTGAAACTCTGTGGCTTGCTGGACACTGGTTCTTCTTGGCCATGTGAAATGTTATATTTGTGCCATTATGGGTATATCAATAGATTTCTTGTTCTTTTTTGGCTTCTTCCACAACTCATGGAAGCGAAATTAAATCTACCTTTCGCCCATTGACTGGCTGGTCAACAAGTTAGGAGCTGGAAACTGATTCAACTAGTTCTGCTACTTCAAGGAAACTCAGCTGTGAACTTGTATGCAGCCTCAAATGTAAGCGTTGATTGTGAATTGTGTGGTATGCATTTTCAGCTCTCAGGCTGTTTGTGTTGCACTGTTTCTTGTGGAAAATTTTTAATGCTCTGAATTATTCCAACTGGAACAGGTAGTCTCATCTCAAAAAGCTGTAAGTTTTGTTCCTTTTGATTTGACACGATAGTGACACTTGTCCCTGTACCACGCCTAAAATTAATGAAATGTCCATTGACATAAATAGTTGTTCAAATTGAGTTGTTTGAATCACAGTTTCCTTTTGAAATGCCTCAGGTGATTTTCCAGCGATGAGAAAGCAATTCGCCTCTTTGTTGCTCTGAAATCGTATGCTAACATCTGCATCTTCCTGTAGAAGTGGCCTTTCTTTAGTCATGGCTGAGGATTTCTTGTGCCTAAGATTCTTCTTGGTACACAACGCTGACACTGAGTCTTAAATCTGAGGTCTCCTAATTGGTTTGGCTTTTTGTGTGTGTTTTAGAATGTTCATACTTTATAAAGCGGATAGATTCTGTTGCTCTTTTGTGATAAGATTGACCTTCTCCTCTCAGGATTTGTCTCAATCTGTCTGGTTTATGTATCGAGCGCAATTCAAGTTATTTTCTCCAAACTGAATACTCTTTTGACTAAAATAGATATCACAAAGATTCATTGATTATTTCAATAACAATGCTATCTGTTATGAATTCTAGTTTCAAAGCACCATTATCACAGTTTTCCGCTAATCTGCAGTTATCAACAAAATTATGTATGGATTTCTTGCATGCTGAACTCTTCCAGTAAATCTTGTACTTCCAAAAAGTTTTTTTCTTCTCAGATTCAAGCTTGAAAAACTTTTTCATGTGCATCTGTGCCTTTCTATTTTGATTTATAACATTATCCACCATAGTTTGTATTGAATACAATAATAAACTTACTTCAACTTAGGATTTAAAAAAAAATTACATCTTACTGTTTTCTACAAAATATCCAGTCTTGTGATATATTGGATTTAACGGGTATTAAATCTTCAAAGTAGTACTTTCTTTCTCCTGACATTTTCTTTTTAAGACATTCATCTTACTGTTGTTTTAAATTCTGAAACATCTGAATGACACCAAGAACAGCTACCTAAGACTCCTACTCATTGACTATAGTTCAGCCTTCAACATTATTATTCCCTCGAGACTGATTACTAAACTTTGTGATCTCAGACTGAGCCCCACTCTCTGCAACTGGATCCTCACTTTCCTGACCCACAGGCCACAATCAGTGAAGACTGGGGACAATATTTCATCCTCACTAACACTCAACACTGGTGCCCCCCAGGGGTGCATACTCAGTCCCCTACTGTACTCACTGTAAACCCAAGACTGCATCGCCAAATACCAGACTAATGATATTTACAAGTTCACTGATGACACCACCATATTCGGTCGGATCTCAGATGGTGACAAAGCAGACTACAGATGGGGGGTGGAAGACCTGGAAAAATAGTGCACTGAGGATAACCTAGCTCTCAATGTTGGCAAAACCAAGAAACTCATTTTGACTTTCAGCGGGATCTTACTCATGCCCCCCAACACATTAACAGCACAGAGGTGAGACGAGTGGAGATTGTCAAGCTCCTGGGAGTGGTCATTCACAACAAGCTTTTTTGGGCTCTTCATGCGGTTACAATTGGAGCACGCACTAGTTACAAAGGCCCAACAACGAATTTTCTTTCTCAGGCAGCTGAGGAAATTTGGCATGACGGCGTATACCCTTGCCAACTTTTATCGGTGCGTCATCAAGAGCATTCTGTCTGGATGTATCACTACCTGGTATGGCAACTGTACCATTCAAGATCGGAGACTGTTACAGAGAGTGGTGAACTCGGCCTGGACAATCACAAAGGTCAACCTCCCATCTCTAGAATCCATCTACCAGGCCCGCTGTCAAGGAAAGGCCGCCAGCATTCTCAAAGATCCATCCCACCCTGACAATGTTTTTCTGCAACCTCTACCATCAGGGAGAAGGTACTGAAGCCTGAACACATGCACCAGCCGGTTTCGAAACAGTTTCTACCCTACTGTTGTTAGAATACTGAATGGACTCACAAATTCCTAGCCTTTGCCTGTAGCTCTGTTTTTGTTTTCGGCACTGTTTACCTATTATTTACTATCTATACTACGTAACTCTGTGATCTGTCTGTATTGCTTGCAAGACAAAGCTTTTCACTGTGCCTCGGTACATGTGACAATACGTTTAATTCAATTCAGTGTTTGTCTTTCAAGTTTTTAATCATGCTGTAAATAAATGCTGTTATTTTCTGTCTCTGGGTCCTGAAGAAGGGTCATTGACTCGAAATGTCGACTCTGTGTTCTCTCACAGATGCTGCTGCCAGAGCCTGAGTTTCTCCAGTAAGTTCTGTTTATGTTTCAGATTTCCAGCAGCTGCAGTTATTTGTTATTTTTAATCTCTTGGTCTTTTAAACCTTGTGGCTTTGTTCCATTATTTATTTTCCTTTAACACTTCAAATTCTGCATTGAAGCCATGCTGCATTTCTATTCTGTTTACTGGGCTTCCCATGGTTTTACATTCAAAATGTTGGTTTCCTGCTTTCTGCAAGCAATCTGAATGCGTTCGCACCTCTGTCGCCAAAACTAAGGTTTTCTGTATTTTTCATAGACAAAATCAATGATTTCCCTCCCTACAAGGATTAAGAAGTAAGGTATCTTAACCAGAAGAGGCATTTGTCTGAACAAGATGTAATTTAGAACATAGCAACATGTAGAAGTCATATTGGCTAATAAGTAAGTCATGATAAATATTTTATTTGGAAATGATGATGTCATTTATGTCTTCATCAGGATCTCAAGCTAAACTCCACTCCTCCATACCCAAGGCTGTATGATATTAGGATTGGGTGGAGCTTGATGCAAACTCCAACATTAACCCTTCCAGAAGCACTACCTAACACAACAGTGTTATTAAATAGATCAATACTCTCGGCTTCAATTTATTTTTTTAAATAAAAGTTAACAAATCTTTAAGTTAAGAACTAATTTGACCTAGAAAGTGCAAGAAAGATAGACAGCTTGGAGAAAAGTGTCCCCTTCACCTTGTGCTCATCTTTCCTATGTCTGTCCCTCCTCTGCATGTGCCAATTGGGAATCTGTTTTGCTCAGTTGGTGATGCCAACAGTGTGGGTTCAGTTCCCATCACCAGCTTGAGGTTACCATGAAGGACTCTCCTTCTCAACCTCTTCCCTCGCCTGAGATCTGGTGGCCCTCAGGCTAAATCCCCATCAGTTGCTTCTCTCTCTCTCTAATATGAAAGCAGCCTCTATGGTCTGGTAAGACTTTGGTGACACACACATGCATGTGCTGATCCCACAACTGCACATCATTGCTGCCTTGGATGCTGTGGGTCTTCTGCTTCTGATCTGCTGTCAAACACTTCTGAGGCCACACATCCCACACTGATGATGTCAATTTGAAATCCTCTGAGGATGAAGAATGTTATTTTCACACTCAAAATCTCTGTCAAACATTTACCAGGTGAACTGAGACAGCAGCTGCAATAAGTGAGGTTTTATTCAGATGGTATAAGTTTAAATCTGGACTTAATCTGCTGCTCAATGTCACTCCCGTTTCATCGGTCCACTTCCCAAGTTTCAGGAAATTCATATTGTTAACATTTGGATCACTGTCCTCAAATTTTAATTGCATATGACATCAGAAATCACATAAAATGACTAGGTACAGTGCATAAAGGAATTTATCAAAATATCCCCTCTTCTCATAACAAAAGGAAAAACATTCTGCAATATCATTTGCAAGTTATTTTACAGATATTGACCAGATATATCTCATATTTCACAGTCAGAGTTTGGGTATGCCTTGAATTGCACATAGAATCTTGAAAGTGTTCAGCTACATAGTCCGAAGTCATATCTCTGCAAATGAAGTGACATCACTTGCAAATGCTTTGGAGCAGAGAGAAGGAGTTTAAGAAACTTGACGTCAGACTTGACCATCACTCTTTCTCTCCAAACAGGGACTGGTTGAAAGGCTTGCAAGTAAAGACAATGTCGAGTTTCTCTTTTTCAATCTGTACACAGTGTTGTTCAGTTTGTGTAAACCCTCTGGATACAAACACAGCGGGTTGTCCTCACTGCCTGGGGGTTACTCCAAGTCCTGTTTCACTGACATCACACTGCAGGGTCACTCCATTGTTACATCATAATCCCTCAGCACTGGTGATGTCATCACTAGTTGTTTGATGGGAGTGAAAGCTGCTTCTTGTTCTGTGTCCCAGTCCCACTGAACATCCTGCACAGTGAGACTGTGTACAGGTTCACATGTTTTCAATTTGTTGATGTTCTGAGACTTCTCACAACTGTGTGAAGGTATCAGTGTTGAACATATATGGATAGTGTTTCTTTCCAGTGTGAATGCATTGAGGTGCCAGGATCAATTTCTAATCGGGGTGAATCCAGTGGTGACTGGGGGGGGCTTAAACATGTCACAATTCCTTTATCATAAACCACAAGAGAGTGCATGGTTAATCTCCTGTGTGGATCCTTAGATGGCGCAGAAGTTTCGATGAAACCCGGAATGATTTGTCACACATGTCACACTTGAACGGTTTCTCCCCTGTGTGAATGCGTTGGTGTACATTGAGGCTCGATGACTGAGAGAATGATTTGTCACACACCTCGCATGTGAATGGTTTCTCGCCTGTGTGAATGCGTCTGTGTACGTGGAGGGCAGCTAAGTCCGAGAATGATTTGTAACACACCTCACACTTGGAAGGTTTCTCTCCAGTGTGAATGCGTTCATGTTTACGGAGGTGCGATGACTGTGAGAATGATTTCTCACATACCTCACAAGTGAATGGTTTCTCACTGGTGTGAATGCGTCGGTGTACGCGAAGACCTGCTAAGTCGGAGAATGATTTGTCACATTCCTCGCATACAAATGGTTTTTCCCCTGTATGGATCCTCTGATGCCGCAGGAGTCTCGATGACTGTGAGAATGCTTTGTCACACACCTCACATTGGAAAGGTTTCTCCCCTGTGTGGATACGTTTGTGCATGCGGAGGTTCCCTGCTTCTGAGAATGATTTTGCACACATCTCACATTTGAATGGCTTCTCCTTGGTGTGAATGTGTTGGTGTGTACGGAGAGATGACGACAGCGAGAACAATTTGTCACATGCCTCACACTTGAATGGTTTCTCCCCCGTGTGAGTCCGTTGATGCATGCTGAGGTGCGATAATTGTGAAAATGATTTGTCACACTCCTTACATGTGAACGGTTTCTCCCCTGTGTGAATACGTTGGTGTACATGGAGGTGTGATGACACTGAGAATGATTTGTCACACTCCTTACAGGTGAATGGTTTTCTCCCTGTGTGAATGCGTTGGTGTGTCTGCAGGATCCCTAACTGAGAGAACGATTTGTCACACACCTCACAAATGAATGGTTTCTCTCCTGTGTGAATGCGCTGGTGTGTGCTTAAGTGTGATGATCTTGAGAATGATTTGTTACACATCCCACATGAGAAAGGTTTCTCCCCTGTGTGAATGCGTTGGTGTCGGCAGAGAGTCGAAGATGATGGAAATGACTTATTACACATTTCACATGTGAATGGTTTCTCTCCAGTATGAACATGCCGGTGATAACTCAGGCCTGATGACTGGGCAAAGCACTTATTGCAAAGCTCACACTTAAATGGCTTTTTGCCAATGTAGTTCCACTGGTGATTCATGAGTGTTAACGTCTGTGTAAAGGCTGGATTGCAGACCTCAAAATTAAATGGTTTCTCTTCCATGTCGCTATTCTTGTGTTAACAGTCTTATAATAGATGATCCTGCGGTAGGTAAACCTCACACTTTAACACTCTCTCACCTGTTGGAATGAGTCAGTAGTTCTTGAGGCTCAATGAATGTCTGAGGCTCGATGAATGACTGAAGCTCTCACCACACTTGTAGCCACTTCCTCTTCCTCCCAGCCTCACCCTGACTGATCACGCATAGCCGAACCTTCAGAAAGGTTGGTTCTATGGAAGGCTCCACACCACTGACAGTTTCAGATCCAATGATATGTCAAAGCTCCCCTGACCTGACCGATTTTCAGATGACGGTTTTACTGCCCAACCTTCTCAGTGTTGACCAATACTGTGAAGGGACGGGCTGTCTTCCCACAGCTGTGATAGGCAGGATCTATCTGTGGTGTCTATCTTCTCTGTATTCTCTGGTGCAGTACAATGCAATCATTCTGTAAAACAGGAAAAGGAAACATGATTTCCTCCAATTCATTCTTCTCCTTTGCTAAAAGGGCTGACTCCTGATTTATTTTTAATTTATATGTCCACAGGATTTGTGCATGACTGACTTGGGACAGTATTTATTGCCCATCTGAAACTGCACTCAGGTAGGTGGACTCAGCCACCTTTTTGATTTTGTGAATTCATTGTACTGTAAGGACACACAAAGTGCTGTTAGGAAGGGAGGTCAAGAACATTGACTCAGCTACAATGAAGGCATGGCAATATACTTCCATGTAAGCATGGTTGGGGAACTTACAATTGATGGTGTTTTCATGCATCTGCTTCCTTGTCCTTCTAGAGGTGATAGAGATAATGGGTTTGGTAGGTCCTCACAAATGAGATACTGTTATGCATATTGTGGATGCTATATGCTGCTGCCACTGTGCATCTCTGCTGAAGTGAGTCAATGTTTAAGGTGGTCGCTGGGATTTCTATCATGGGGTTGCTTTATGCTGGTTGGTGTCTGGCATCTTGGGTGTTGCTGGCAATGCCCTTAGCCAGGCAAGTGGGGAGTATTCCATCACACTCCTTATTTGTACCTTGTAAATAGCGGACAGGTTTTGGGGAGTTGGGAGGTGAGTTACTTGTTGTAGGATTCCTTGTCTCTGACCTGCTCTTGTGGTCACAGTATTTATCTGGCTGGTCAAGTTCAAGTTCTGGTCAATGGTAGCCCTTAGGATGTTGATTGTGGGGATTTAACTATGGCAATGCCATTAAATTTCAAGGTCAAATTCTCTCCTGTGGAGATGGTCATTGCCTGGCTTGTGTGTCATGAATGTTACTTACCTGTTACTTGCCACCTGTTGTGTCAAGCCTGAATGTTATTCAGGTCTTTCTGCACATCAATGCTTTTGTATCTGGGGAGTTGCAAATGATGCTCAACATTGTGGAATCATCAGCGAACATTCCCACTTCTGATCATAAATGAAGCTGCAAAAGATGGTTGGACACTACCCTAAGGAACTTTGGAATTAAGTCCTGGGGCTCAGATGACTGAGCTCATCAGCCACATTCACCTATCAGTGAGCTAGGAATGACTCCAAGCAATGGAGTGTTATTCCACTCTTATTCCCATTGACTCCAGTTTTGTCAAGGCTCCTTGATGTCAGACTTGGTCAAATGCTGCCTTGGTATTTGGGCCATCATTCTCATGTTATCTCTTGAGTTCAGCACTTTTGTCCACTTTTGAACCAAGTGTAATGAGGTCAGAAGCCAAGTAATGCAGGAAGTCTAAGTGAGCATCAGTGTTTACATTACTGTTTTCTAAATTCTGCTGATAGCAATGTCAATGGCACCTATTGTCACTTTGATGATGACAGGGAGTAGATTGATGAGGCAATAATTTGCATGGTTGATTTGTGTAGACAGGCTTTATAGAGTCATAGTGTCATAGAGATGTACAGCATGGAAACAGACCCTTCGGTCCAACCCGTCCATGCTAACCAGATATCCCAACCCAATCTAGTCCCACCTGCCAGCACCCGGCTCATATCTCTCCAAATCCTTCCTATTCATATACTCATCCAAGTGCCTTTTAAATGTTGCAATTGTACCAGCCTCCTTCCTTTGACAGCTCATTCCATTCACGTACCACCCTCTGCGTGAAAACGTTGCCCCATAGGTCCCTTTTATATCTTTCCTCTCTCACCCTAAACCTATGCCCTCTAGTTCTGGACTCTCCCACCCCAGGGAAAAGACTTTGTCCATTTATTTTATCCATGCCCCTCATAATTTTGTAAACCTCTACTGGGTAATTTTGCACATTCTTGGGTAGATAGCACCGTTGTGGGTGTACTGGAACAGTTTGGAAAGGGTTGCAGCTGGCACTCAGCACAGACTTTCAGTACATGTAAGATGTGTGTCTCCTGAGAGAACTTAACAGGGTGAATGCTGAAAGGGTTGTGGCAGAGACTTCGTGTCATGATTTAGAAAGAAGTCTGCCTTTCACAATAGAAATGTTTTCTCTCAAAGGGTTCTTTGTCTGTGAATTCCCTTTCCTATGAGAGCAGTAGAGGCAGAGCCATTGCATATTTTTAATGCAGAGTTTGATAAACTTTTTTTTACTAACAATGGAATCAGAGGCTATGAGGCATTAGCAGTAACGTATACTTTTTATCAGATCAGACATTATCTGATTGAATGGTGGAGCATGTTCGAGGAGCTGAATAGCATGTTCTGGCACACAAGAAGTCCTCTTTTGTAAATTCACCAGGTTGACACTTCATTTTTAGGAATGCCTGATGCTGCTCCTGACACACCTTGCTGCACTGTCCATTGAATCAGGGATGATCCCTGGTTTGATGGTAATGGCAGAGTAAGGATATATGATGTACAGATTGTGGTTGTTCCCCAGTGCCTTCTAGATACATAGTTTTTAGTTATTAGATCATTCAAAATCTATCCTGTTCAGCATACTGTTAGTGCCAAATTGCACAATGCAAGATTTACTTAAGGTGAGATTCTGCCTCCATAAGAACTGATTGAAAACCATTCTTAGCCAAAGCCCAGGAGATGGTGGTGCAGTTTACCTAGGCTGGGGAGAACACGGTACAGACAGTACTGATATCTGGTATCTGGGACAGGAGGTTCCAATGATAGGAAAGTGGGAGCTCACGAATGGATTGAAAGAGAGAGGCAACATCCAGATCCCAATAGACAGACAGAACTAACCATCTGCAGTCCATAGGATAATAAACAGCTCCCAACACACAGAACTCAACAATAGGAAATCATTAAGAATACTCAAACACTCTGCACCTCCCAGATAATGACACCTCACCTTCTCATATTCAGGAATGAGCCATCAACAAAACCCAGCCTGGAAATCAGAGGGAAATGCTTCCAATAAACACACTCAATATCCAACACACAGCTCCAGTCACACAGTTCAGCACAAAGCACCGAGTAAACAGCTCTCTCAGCTGGGTCTTCTCACACAGCATTAGGGACATTTCCACCCCTGACTGCCCACAGGATAGTCAGACTGCCTGAAGATTGGTGTGGATATTATGGGATACAATTTGTATAAAAGCTGCTCCTTCACTCACCATCTCCTCACTTGGTTTTCAGTCCCTATAGGAAGTGAACCAGCTCTGGAAGAGGAAGAGGAGACAATGGGCAGAGTGGGTGGACTCTCTGATTGACGTCTCTCACAGTCAATCCAAATATTTCTGGAGCAACATGTGATTCGTGAAACTTGGGAAACTGACCGGGGAAATGGAGGTGACTTTGAGCAGCAGATCAGGTGGAGATTTAAACTTGTCATTGTCCCATCTGAATAAAACCTCACTTATTGCAGCTGCTGTCTCAGTTCTCCTGGTAAATATTTCACAGAGATTTCTAGTTTAGGAGTAGACTTTCAAACTGACATCAGTGTGGGATGTCCAATGTGTGTGTTTTACAGCAGTCCAGAAGAGGAAACTCCACAGCGTCCAAGTCAGTGATGATGCACAGTGGTGGGATCATGACATGCACAGTATAGATGGGCACAGGAAGGAGTGACATTTGAGACCAAAGGAGATTTTGGCACCTGGAGTGACTCTGTGTTCTGGGCACACCTGTATTTGGAGAGTTAACTTAGCTGAGGGACTTTGACTGGAGGACTGACTGTTCTTTCACTCTGCAGCAGACATTTCTGTGATCCTTTTGACCTTGCCTGATGACACATTCTTTGCATGATATTTCACTTCGCCCCTCACCTCTCACCCAACAAATGTCCCCTTTCACAATTTATAGGTGACTTCACATTGAAGATCTTTGATGAGGAATGGTGGGTTAGGACCATTGCTCGCAAGACTTGATGGCTCAAGGTTTGCTGTTATAGGAAAGGGATGAAAGTAGCAGATTCAAAGGAGAGAGGAACAACATCTGAAGAGAGAGATTCAGGAACAGTTTTGACTTACATGGATGACTCATACCCGCATCAGGATCAAGACTCACCTGCCTCAATCACCCTGACTTGCCTGTACTCCTGTCAGATGGTGCATTTCAGAGCAGGCCAAGGGAAAATAAGGGAAGTTTTCCAGACACAGCACATCTTACAGTTGGAGAGTGCATTGCAGCTCAGTCTGATTGAGAAAAACCAGGATTGTCAGAGGGGAGATGGTTGTTCTGGAGTGTGGCTGTTCTTGAGCCTATGGGATTTAGGATGTTTGTTTTATTTTGGTTGACCTGAGGATCCTCTACCAGTATCAAAGTCGTAGGTTGTTGCTCAATCCTGCAGTCTAACCACTTTTCTCCATCAGTTTCCCTTCTCCTGACTTCAAGGACTTTACCAGTTTTCACAACTTTAAAAACCTAGACATAAAGACAACACTTTGTAGAATTCTTTGAGGAAGTAACGAGCAGGTTAGATCAAGGAGGGCCAATGTCAAGAAGCCTTTGACAAGGTACTGCACTTGAGATAAGGGCCAGTTGCCAGTGTGAATAGAAGCCTGGCTGTCTGGCAGAAAGCAAAAATTGGGTTAAAAGAGTCCTTCTCAGGATGGCAGCCAGTGACGAGTGGTGTTTGGCAAGGCTCAGTGTTGGGACCATAACTTTTCGCTTTATACATTAACGATCTAAAGGGAGGAACTGAGATGAGAGCATTCTGGCTAAGTTTGCAGGTGATACAAAGATAGATAGAGGGACAGGTAGCATTGAGGAGGTTGCAGAAAAATGTTGACAGGTTAGGAGAGTGGGCAAAGAAGTGTCAGATGGAGTACAACATGGGAAAGTGTGAGGTCATGCACTTTGGTAGGAAGAATACAGGCAGGAACTATTTTCTAAATGGGGAGAAATTTCAGAAGTCTGAAGTGCAAAGAGACTTGGGAGTTCTAGTCCAGCATTCTCTCAAACTAACCCTGCAGGTTGAGTCAAGAGTGAGGCAGACAAATGCAATGATGGCATTTACTTTGAGAGGACTTGAATATAAAAGCAGGGATGTGCTTCAGAGTCTCTATAAGGCTCTAGTCAGACACATTTCGAGTACTGTGCACAGTTCTGGGCCCCATACCTCAGGAAGGATGTACTGACCCTGGAGCATATTCAGAGGAGGCTCATGAGAATGGTCCCAGGAATGTAAACCTTAACATATGAGGAACGTTTGAGTATTCTGGGTCTATACCCGATGGAGTTTAGAAGGATGAGGGGAGATCTAATTGAAACATACAGAATACTGAATGGCCTGAACAGAGTAGATGTTGGGAAGAGAGACCGGGACCCGAGGGCACAGCCTTAGAGTAAATGGAAGACCTTCTAGAACGGAGATAAGGAGAAACTTCTCCAGCCAGAGAGTGGTGAACCTGTGGAAATCACTGCCATAGGAGGCTGTGGAGACCAGGTCATTGAGTATATTTAAGACTGAGATAGATCGGTTCTTGAGTATCAAGAGGATCAAGGGTTACAGGGAGAGGAGGGAGAATGGGGTCGAGAAACTTATCAGCCATGATTGAACGGCAGTGCAGACTCGATGGGCTGAATGGCCTAATTTCTGCTCCTCTGTCTTATGGTCTAACACTGACCTGAAGCTCTAACAAGATCCCACTTTAAATCAAATCAAACTTTCAGGCTGACAGTTTACAGAGAGAAAAGCATCCTTTGGACTTAACAGTTTCAAAACTGATCTCATCGAACAGAGTATTAGAGGTTGTTGTCAGTTGTGGCTTAGTTAGCACTCTCATCCCTGAGGTAGAACTTTGTGGGTTTTTGGCTCCCTGCAGAAACTTGAGCACTGAGACTCTCAGAGTCATACATGTCATTGCTCTTGGGAACATACAATTTATAAAATCAGTTACTTACAACCCTTCACTTCATTGGCTCTAATGTGCTTTTTGATGATGCACTAAAGTTATGAAAGTTGATACGTTAATACAAGATTTCCTTTCTTATGATTATGGATGCTTCTTGAGAAATGTAAATTATAAACCCCTGGATGTATAAAGCTCATAGTGACATTGACCAACATATTGCACATACCAGACTTACTGTAGGATTGCACGTATTTCAGTGAATAGGAACACATCAGGCTAAGAAATGTGGTCACTTGGCTGAAGCTAAACAGTGAATTTATTGGAAGATATACATCTATAGAGAAGATTGAAAAAGCAACAAACAACAAGACAACATCTACCGTAAATCAAAGTACAAATCAACCAAAATAACAATGCATTTGAAAATGACTCAAGATCTCTCCCAGAAGATGAAATGAAACTTGGAACAGCATAAGGTGAACATGTCAGTTATTACACTGAGGTACGATGGACTGAGTAAACGCAGATCTGTCAGAACTTGTTTAGATCAGATTCCCTACAGTATTGAAATAGGCCCTGCAGCCCAACAAGTCTACACCAACCGTCCGAAGGATAACCCACCCAGACCCATTCCCGTTAACTAATGCATCTAACATTATGGGCAATTTAGCATGGCCAATTCACCTGACCTGCACATCTTTGGACTGTGGGAGGAAACCGGAGCACCCGGAGGAAACCCACGCAGACACAGGGAGAATGTGCAAACTCCACACAGACAGTCACCTGAGGTGGGAATTGAACCCGGTCCCTGGCACTGTGAGGCAGCAGTGCTAACCACTGAGCCACTCTGCCTCCCATACTCCCTCTCCCTTACTCAGGATAGTATCCTCCCACACAGGTGAGTACAGACATTCCCCATAGTATTAGTCAAACACCCGTCACCTGAAGAGGGTCTATCTATCATTCTTATCCCCAACGAAAGCAGGCTCCAATTCTACACCTTACCAACTCCCAAGACTTGCAAGCACAATGTTCACCGCATTAGAATTGGATCCAGGCTGTTCAGCGGTGGGTTTAGGAAGTGTCAGGAAGGCAAATAGTGTAAGACCCCTGAATGTATCTCACTCTCTAACCAGTATTGAGCTCTGAATCCTGATCACAGTAATGGCTGACCTGGCGTGTCCATAGCACCACAGCTGCCTCAGCTGTACAGGGAGGTCCACAGAAGACTGGAAGAGCAATCATGACAGGAGGCTTGATAGTTCTGGGAACAAACAAATGTTTCTGTCCACGATGGTATGTTACATCTGTGGTGTCAGGGTCAAGGATGTCAATGAACAACACTAAGTGGTATTTGGGTTATGTTCAGGGCTCAGATAATTGTATCTGAAGGTTTAGGTGGAGCTATGTAGAAGGACAAAGAAACAATTCATAATACAAATAATTAACTGGGGGAGAACCAACTGCAAAGAGATAATTACAGATCTGACCATATAGATTTTAATAAAAGAATGTCAGAAGAAATGGTAACTGAACAATGGATGGTTTTAAAGAGGAATTAGTTCAGGTACAATCAAGATATAGAGAGTAGAAATTGTGGTGATACTAGCCAGTCAGGAGTGGTGTCAGCTTTGTACAAAGTACACCCTCTTCAAACAACGCACTTGGTAATAAACTCAACTGTCAGTCAGGTCAGTGGGTTTAACATTGGTGATTTGGAAGCTTCTAAAAATGACAGTTCAGGACAAAATGAAATCACTTGGACAAATTCAGATTAATGAAAGGAAACCAGCACAAATATGTTCACAGTAAATTGTACTGAACTCGCTTCCTTGAGTTTGATAAAGTGCAAGACAAACGATTTGTCAGCAAAGTTAGAGGTCAGAGAATAAAATAAGAGAAGTAACTATAAACAGGCCAAGTGATGGAAAACACTTAATGGATGTTTCCTGGATGGAAGGATGGTTTATTGCTGCATATCCCAGAGGTCAGTTAGGAACCCTGCTCTTCCTAATATAAATTAATGAGCTAGGTCTTGGTATACACACAACAATTTCAATACTTACAGATGATACAAAACTTGGGAGATGATGTGAACTGTGAGGAGTGTAGCTGTTGCCACTGATGGACAAGTGTCAGATAAAATTTAATGCAGTGAAGTATGAAGTGATTTATTTTGGTTGAAGGAGCTCATATAAAATAAAGGCACAATTCTTAAGGAGGGGCCGGAGCAGAAGGATCTGGGTTTACCTGGGCACAAATCATTGAAGCTGGTTGAGAGAGTGGTTAATAAAACCTGGACTTTATCAACATGGACTTTGAGTACAAAAACAAAGAATTGTATGTTTGAACTGTGTAAAACACTGGTTCAGCCCCTACTGGAGTACTCCAACCAGTTTGGGCACCACATTTTAGGAAGGATGTGAAGATATTAGGGAAGGTGCAGAAAAAAATTGAAGGGAATTTAGTTGCAGGGATGAGGACACAGATGGATTGAGAAATTAGAGCTGTTTTCCTTGGAGAAGGTTAAGAGGAGATTTGATAGATGTTTTAAATATCATGGAAAGTTTGGACAGAGCAGATACTCCTGAAAGAGACAGTGTTTTGGAATGGCAGCTGCCCTGTGTGATCACTGGAGGACAGACAACACAGACAGCTCTCAGTGCAATGGAAGCAGGTGACCCCAGCTACAAGGTCATGTGGATTCATCAGTATATCGTGAGAGGGGGCAAAACAATCCCAACACATCACACTGGTAGGGTTTGTGTCCATGTGACATCAGAGACTCTGACACAAGGGGTCTTCCCCAGGGGTAAAGGTCATGAGTTGGAATTTTGGGATTGCACTCTCTGAGGTAGCTATGGCCAGCTCTCCTTCCCAATCTCTCCCAGGTCCTCCTTCAGCCTGCCAATCCCCCATTCCCCAGACCACTCACTGACGGGTTGCGGCAATTTTCAACTCTCAAAATGGGTTACAATCGTAAAAGCTTTGAAAAGCACTGCTGTGAGAGATTCAACAATTGTGTGGAGTCTTCATGGCGGAACTAACACAGATAAAAAAAACTCCTTCATTTCTCATCAATGTGACGCCGTTGATGTTTTAGCAAATTGGAGATTTAGTGAAAGAATTTTCATAAACTCCTCAGCTGAAAGATCACTCCCCTGTGTGAATCCTCTGATGTCGCAGGAGGTACGAGGACCTCGAGAAAGATTTGTCACACACCTCACATGGGAATTGTTTCTCCCCCGTGTGAATACGCCGGTGATCCACAAGGGTCGATAACTGTCTGAAGGCTCGGTCACACAGGTCACATTTGAAGGGTTTCTCTCCTGTGTGAATCCTCTGGTGCCTCAGGAGATCAGAGGACTGGATGAAAGACATTTCACAAGCCCCACATTGGAAGGGTTTCTCTCCAGTGTGAATCATCTGGTGTATCAGGAGGCTTGAAGATCTCACAAAAGCTTTACCACAAACCTCACACTTGAAGGGTTTCTCCCCTGTGTGGATCTTCTGATGGACCAGAAGACTCCCTAACTGTGAAAAGGATTTATCACACACCTCACACTTGACTGGTTTCTCCCCGGTGTGAATACGTTGGTGTGCACGTAGTGTCGATAACTGTGCAAATGATTTATCACACACCTCACATGTGAATGGTTTCTCTCCAGTGTGAACACGTTGATGTACACGGAGTGATGATGAGTCCAAGAATGATTTGTTGCACACATCACATTTGAATGGTTTCTCTCCTGTGTGAATGCGTTGGTGTTCACGGAGAGTGGATGAATGTGAGAATGATTTATTACACACGTTGCAATTGAATGGTCTCTCCCCTGTGTGAATGCGCCGGTGTGTGTGAAGGGTTGATAACTGTGCAAAGGATTGGTCACAGACCTCACATGTGAAGGGTTTCTCTCCGGTGTGTGTGCGTCGGTGCCTGTGGAGGTTCCACGATTTCGAGAATGCCTTTTCACACAACTCACACCTGAATAGTTTCTCATCTCCTTGAATATGTTGGTGATTCATGACTGTTGATGTCTGTGTGCAATCCTGGTCATGTTCCTCATACTCAACTGGTTTCTCGTTCATGTCGTTGTGCAGTTGTTCCTTGGATGATAGTTCGGGATCTATCTGTGCTGTGCACCCTCTCTGGTGTAGTACGGTGCAATCCTTCTGTAAAACAGGAAAAGGAAACATGATTTCCTCCAACTCCCTCTCCTCCTTTGCTGAAGGGGCTGACTCCTCAGTTAGAGATTGTTCCACAGTGAGTGCCAGTCTGCCATTCGCTGAGTGGGTGGGATAAGATACAAGTCCTTTCTTCTTCCTCACTTGACTGTCACACACCCTCTATTTCCAACAGAGACACTGGACCAGGAGCAGACAATGTGGCTCCTTTCTTTCCTCCACTCAGACCCATCTTCCCAGATACCACGAGTGCAACGGAAAAGACAGTCGGGGGGGAGGGTAAAATGTATTTTCAATTCACTATGAGCTTGATTAAAGCTGCTGATGACCAGTTAAACCCTTGGACCATGTGTTTAATGTAAAAAAGGACTCTGGAGAAATTTTAATTCAATGGAGAGTTGAAATTTCTTCCCTCGTTTTACAAAATGACTTGAAGAAAACTCACTGGGTAGGAGGTGCTGGGAGCTGAAGGAAATATTGCTTTAGTGCAGTTGATTTATCTTGGAAATTAGATGCACTGCATTCACTCAGACTGTCCATCCCAAATTCAGCCATCAGCTACAGTGGGCAAAATTGTCAAATCCAAACTCAGGCTTTTGGGAAAGGTCAAGGACTTAAGGTAAAATCTTTAAAGAATATCTTAAAGGATTCTTCAACAAATGTATCCCTAAGTTTGGCAGCTGAACTGTTATAGAGATTATGGAGATAGAGAGGGGCAAAGTCATGGAGGAATTTGAAAACAAGGAAGAAAATTTTAAAACTAAGGTGTTGCTTAGGTGTTCCTGTAACCAGAAACCAATGTAGATCAGTGAGCACAGGGGTGATTGATTAATGGATCTTGATGTCAGTTAGGACCGCAGCAGCAGTTGTGGAAATGCTCAGGTTTATAGAGTAAGATATGATAGCACAGGAAAACATTGAAATAATTCAGTCTAAGGCCTACAGAGATGTGGATGAGGCTTGCGGCAGTAAATGGGCTGAGGCAGAGTGTTACTGGTGCCTCCTGTGAGTGAATCTTGTCCCTTTCCTGTTCACCCTGTTCTTGACAACAGTGTGAATGACAGTGAGAACCAAGGGCGGTAATGGAGAACCCTTCACAGGATCAAACACAGACATCAAATAATCCAGCATAAAGGGAGTGAGGCAGAACCACAAGTCAGAGGAGCCGCCTTTCAGAAGAGATTTTAAAACAGGCCCTTCTGCTCTCTCTGCAGTGCGTGTAAAAGATCCCAATGCACTGTTTTACAGGAGAACAGGAAGTTACCCCTGGTGTCCTGGCCAACACTAATCTCTCAGTCATCACCAGTAAAGAAAATGTTCTGGTCATTATCAAATAGCTGAATCTGGCAGCTTATTATATGCATATTGACTGTCATATTTCCTGCATTGAAACAGTCAGCTCACTACAAGTGTACTTTGTTGGCTGTCACATTCTTTTGGGTCTGGTGGTTGCAAAAGTCATTGTTTTCTTCTCTGAGGAGGTTACAGTCTTATATCTTGGAAGGATTTGAAAAGACAGGAAAAGTCACAGACAGAACTGACCATTCCCAGTTCATAGGATAATAAACAGCTCCCAATGCACACACACTCAACAAAATCTGTAAGAATCCTCAGGCACTCTGCACCTCCAGATAATTAAACCTCACCCTCCCATATTCAGGAATGAGCCATCAACAAAGCTCAGCCTGGAAATCAGAGGGAAATGCTTCCAATAAACACACTCAATATCTAACACACAGCTCCAGTCACACAGTTCAGCACAAAGCACCGAGTAAACAGCTCTCTCAGCTGGATCTTCTCACACAGCATAAGGGACATTTCCACCCCTGACTGCCCACAGGATAGTCAGACTGCCTGAAGATTGGTGTGGATATTATGGGATACAATTTGTATAAAAGCTGCTCCTTCACTCACCATCTCCTCACTTGGTTTTCAGTCCCTATAGGAAGTGAACCAGCTCTGGAAGAGGAAGAGGAGACAATGTGCAGAGTGGGTGGGCTCTCTGATTGACGTCTCTCACAGTCAATCCAAATATTTCTGGAGCAACATGAAACTGGGAAACTGACCGGGGAAAGGCGTTATGGACTAGACCAAAACACCCTCAAAATATACTAAGAAGGTAGCCTAAACCCTAACATTTTCTTATTTTAAAGGCAAGAGCCAGCCGTTGCATTCCATATGTAATTCGTTTGGACAAAGTTTTAGATTAGAAGCAAAACACATTTTATTCATACACTATCATTATGCAACAAAGGAAAGAAGAAATTCGAACAACATAACTCTATATTAGATTATGAACTACTCTTGATTAACGGTTTGGATATAGTAACAACCCATAAACACACACTTGGATAAATACAAGTTCAGAAAACAGTTTGTCACAAAGGCAATTCCCCAGTCCAGGAGGAGGAACATTAAATGAAAACTCAGAGAGCGTAGCAGAAAGGGATGTACAGCAGCGTCCTAACCCGACTTCAAGACCCAGTAACTGCTACTGAAAACTAAAACTAAAAATCTTGGCCCTGTGGATGATAGTGGCCATTCTTTCTGTGCTGTGATCCATCCCCCAGTGCAACTGGTACCTACAATAATTCTTCAACATCACACTTGCTTCTATCTGTGAGCTGCCTCAGAGAGACACAGGCATCAATAAACAACATTGTGTGGTACCTTAATGTGTGGTACATGAAATGGTGGCAGCAGCCACGCAAGGGACAGATTTCTTTCCTAATCAGCTGACCAGTTCACTCATCCACCTTCCCTGAATATGGGTGTGATGTCCAAGTGTTTTTTTAACTCACTCATGTAGGGTGTGGGCATCACTATTTGGCCCAGTTTATTGCCTGTCCCCAGTTGTTCTCAAGAAGATGGTGGTGAGCTGCCCTCTTGAACCGCTGGAGTCCACATACTGTAAATATATTCCCAATGCTGTTATGAAGGGAATTCCAGGATTTTGACCCAGTGACAGTGAAAGAACGGTGATAAATTTCCAAGTCAAGATGGTGAGTTCTGTGGAGAGGAACCTGTAGGTGGTGGTGTTCCCATCTGTGCTGCCCTTGTCCTTCTAGATGCAAGTGGTTGTGGGTTTGGAAGGTGCTGTCTAAGAATCTGTAGCAAATTTCTGCAGTGCATTTATAGTTAGTACACATTGCTGTTGCTGAGCATCAGTAGTGGACAGAATCAATATTTGTGAATGTGGTGCCAATCAAGTGGGCTACGTTGGCCTGGATAATTGTCTTGCTTCTTGAGTGTTGTTGGTGAGCACTCATTCAGGCAAGTGGAGAATTTCTATCACACCCCTGACTTGCGCCTTGTAGATGGTGGACATGCATAGGGAAGTCAGGTGAGTTACTTGCCACAGTATTCCTAGCTTCTGACCTGTTGTAGTAGCCACTGTATTTATATGGTGAATCCAGTTGAGTTTCTGGTCAATGGTAACCTCCAGGATGTTGACAGTGGGAGATTCAGTGCTAGTAATGCCATTGAATGTCAAGCAGCAGTGGTTAGATCATCTCTTGTCAGAGATGGTCATTCCTTGGCATTTGTATGACTCAAGTTTTAATTGCCATTTGTCGGCCCAAGCCTGTTCTGTTGCACTTGAACATGGACTGCTTTAGTATCTGAGAAGTCATGAATGGTGTTAAAAATTGTGCAATCTTCAGCAAACATCCACTGTTTGACCTGATGGTGGAGGCAGATTATCAGATAGAAGATAGTTGAACCAAGGACACTACCCTGACGATCTCCTGCAGGTGTTTTGAAGCTGAGATGACTGACCTCTAACAACAATAAACATCCTCCTGAATGACAGTTAATGACACCAATCAGTGTGGAGTTTTCCCCCTGCTATCCATTAATGCCAGCTGTGCTAAAGATCCTTGATGGCACACTTGGTCAAATGTGGCCTTGATGTCAAGGGCTGTCACTCTGATCTCACCAATGGAAATCATTTTTGTCCTTATTTGAACCAAGGTTGCAATGAGGTCAGGAACTGAGTGGCCCTGACGGAACCCAAATAGGGAGTCACTGAACAGGTTGTTGCTGAGCAGTTGCTGCTTGATGACCCCTTCCATCACTTTCCTGATGGTTGAGAGAAGACTCATGGAGAGGTAGTTAGCTGGATTGGATTTGTTTTGATATTTTGTACAAGGCGTACCTGGGAGATTTTCCACATTGTTGAGTAGATGCCAGGGTTGTAACTGTACTGAAAAAGCTTAGCTCGGGGTTGCAAGTTCTTCATTGTTTAATCATAGAATCTCTACAGTGTGAAAACAGGCCATTAGACCCAACAAGTCCATAATGACTTTCCGAAGAGGAACCCACCCCGACCCACTCCCAATTACTCTACATTTCCCTTGACTAATGCACTTAACGTACACATCCCTGAACACTATGGGCAATTTAGCATGGCCAATTCACCTAACCTGCACATGTTTGGATTGTGAGAGGAATCCAGAGCACCCAGAGGAAATTCACACAGACACAAGGAGAATGTGCAAACTCCACACAGTCACCCAAGGCAGGAATCAAACCCGGTTCCCTGGCACCATGAGGCAGCAGTGCTAACCACTGAGCCACCGTGCTGCTCAAGTCTTCAGTACTTTTGCTGGAAAGTTGTCAGTCTGTAGTCTTTACAGTACTCAGTGCTTCCAACCATTTCTTGATATGGTGGAGTGAATCGCTTTGGCTAAAGACTGGCTTCTCTTATGCTGAGCAGTCATGAGGAGGCTGAGATAGATCATCCACATGGCACTTCTGGCTGAGGGGAGTATTGAAAATGCTTCAGCTTTTGCACTGATGTGATGGCCTGTTCGATCATTGAGGTTGGGGATATTTTTGGAGCCTCCTCCTTCAGTCAGGTGTTTAATTGTCCCACTACAATTCAATACTGGCTGTGGCAAGACTGTAGAACTTAAATCTAATCCCTTGATGGTGGGATTGCTTCACTCTGTGCTAGTGTTGATTGGCAGGCTATAGTTCTATTTGGTAGCTTCAGCAAATAGACACCTCATATTTAGGTATGCCTGGTGCTGCTCCTGGCATATCTTCCTGCAGTCTCCGTTGAACCAGGTCGATTCCCTGGCTTAATGGTAATGGTAGAGTGGCAGGTTGTATTGGAGTATGATTCTGCTGTTGATTGGCCTCATGGCTGCTCAGTCTTGAATTACTAGATCTGTTCAAAATCTCTCCCATTTCACATGGTGATAAGGCAGGGTTAATGCAACACAATGTAGGGTATCCTCAGTGTAAGTATATTTTTTCCCTATACTTGGTTCCCTCACCACCTGCCAGAGATCCAGTCTAGCAGCAATATCTTTTCAGATCTGAACAGCTTGATCAGTAGTGCTGCTGCTGAACCACTCTTGGTGGTAGACATTGAAATTCCCCCATCCACAGTACATTTTGTGTCCTTGTCACCCTCAGTCCTTCCTCCACTCATTGTTCAACATGGAGAAGCACACATTCATCAGCTGAGAGAGGACTACCATGGTAATCAGCAGCAAGATTCCTTTCACGTGTTTGATTTGTTGCGAAGAGAAACATCATTGGGTCCAGAGTCAATTTTGAGGACTCCCAGGGCAACTCCTTCCTGAGTGTATAAAACTGTGATGCCACTTCTGCTGGATCTGTCCTGTCAGTGGGATAGGACATATCCAAGAATTATGATGATGGTGTCTGGGATATTGTCTATTAGGTATAACTCCATGAGAATGAATATGTCAGGCTGAAGCTTGATATGTCTATGAGACAGCTCTCCCAATTTTAGCACTAACCCCTAGATGTTAGAAAGGAGGATATTGCAGGGGAGACAGGTTAGGGTTTGTTATTTCTAGTGTCTCCATTGATGCTTATTAGTCTGTCTGGTTTCATTTCTTTGTTTAGACTTTGTAGCAACTGATACAACTTAGTGGCTTGCGAGGCCATTTTCGAGAGTCAGACCTGGTAAGGATAGCAGATTTCCTTCCCTGAGGGATATGAATTATCCAGATGGGATACCCCCACAGTCTGCAGTGCTTTAGTGGTCATCATTAGATTCTTAATTCCAGATACTTTTTAAATTCAAATTCCACCATCTACAATAGCACAATTTGAACCTAGACCTCAGAACATTGACTGAGTCTCTAGAATAATACTCAGAATAATACTCACCATTGTCTACTGACAATAAAAGGATGTGATATGATCCAATGTGAGTGAGTCCACATTTAGTATTATTACACATGACATGAAGGCGAGGAACTGTTTTCTGTTCAGGAAGCTCTGATAGTCTCAATACCATGTGAGTGTGATGAATTATCCTCAGCACCTCAGAGAAGCAGCTATTCCGTCATACTCCATTGAGCTCTGCCACTGCTGAGTGATGTGTTAAATGGAATATACTATTTTATTCTACATAGCAATTTACTCTCCTCCCTACTCCAGTATTATAAAGATAGAAGGTGTATTGTTTTAAAACCTAGCAAAAGTAAAACTTCCTGCAATACTATTGAGATAATAATGTAATATATGACAGTTCACCTCCACCTCAGCCAGGGAAATTAGGGATTGACAATGAATCCTGGCCCAGCAAGTGATGCCCACATTCCATGAATGGGAAAAAAGAATTCTTCTGAGACACAGTTCAATTCAGGATGAAGGCTTCAGCTGTGCTGTCAGCTGGCGGATGTGTGGCCTTTGAGGGTTAATCCATGCTGTCTACACCGTTGTTTGTTAAGTATATTTACTATTGTTCATTAATAAATTTTACTCTGTTCAGTCTTCCTGATTGTCTCCAAGATTTCATACAATGTGGTAGGCCAGCTCAGTGAGAAGTGGAAAGATTAGGAACTGGAAAAGCTAAGTAAAATTGACTAAAAGCTCCAAATTCTTACATAATGTTGAAGGAGTGCTGCGCTGTCAGATAGCAAATTTCAAATGAGTTGAAACTACAACCCTTTCTGCTCTAAAGATCTCATAACACTGCTTCATACAACAGCAGGGGAGTTATCCTTGATGTCTGAGAATCCCTACAGTGTGGAAACAGGCCCTTTGGCCCAACAAGTCCACACTGTCCTTCCGAAGAGTAACCCACCCAGACCCATTCCCCTACCCTATTATCCTACATTTCCCCTGACTAATGCACCTAACCTCCACATCCCTGAACACTATGGTCAATTTAGCATGGCCAATTCACCTAACTTGCACATCTTTGGTTTGTGGGAGGAAACCGGAGCAGACATGGGGAAAATGTACAAACTCCACACAGACAGTCCCCCCTGCGGCTGGAATCGAACCCGGGTCCCTGGTGCTGTGAGGCAAAAGTGCGGACCATTGGGCCACTATGCCACCCCAATATAATATGGTTCCCACACAAAAACAGATTACCTGATCATTATCAAATTGTTATTTGTGGGAGCTTCCTGTGCATACTGGCTGCCATGTACTATAACCATGGCTACACTGAGAAAAGTACATCACTCGGTTTAAAGTGTTTTTTTGCACACTGCAAGCAGGTGAAATTTGATCTATAAACACAACTCTCTCTCTTTCTCTCTTTGGGAAGCATTGTTTTGGTCTCCTTCCTATCGGAAAGATGTTGTGAAACTTGAAAGGGTTCAGAAAAGATTTATAAGGATGTTGCCAGGGTTGGAGGATTTGAGCTACAGGGAGAGGCTGAACAGGCTGGGGCTGTTTTCCCTGGAGCGTCAGAGGCTGAGGGGTGACCTTATAGAGGTTTACAAAATTATGAGGGGCATGGATAGGGTAAATGGGCAAAGTCTTTTTCCTGGGATCGGGGAGTCCAGAACTAGAGGGCATAGGTTTAGGGTGAGAGGGGAAAGATATAAAAGAGACCTAAGGGGCAACTTTTTCACGCAGAGGGAGGTACATGTATGAAAGGAGCTGCCAGAGGAAGTAGTGGAGGCTGGTACAATTGCAACATTTAAAATGCATTTGGATGGGTATATGAATAGGAAGGGTTTGAGGGATATAGGCCGGGTGTTGGCAGGTGGGACTAGATTGGGTTGGGATATCTGGTTGGCATGGACGGGTTGGACTGAAAGGTCTGTTTCCATGCTGTACATCTCTATGACTCTGTAAGAAAGCTGATGAAGAAAGTATCCCAGCCTATGGTGACATTGACATACATACTGTACACAGGAATCACTGAATGGTTCAACATGTCATGCTGACTCCATCTCCATACACAGGATAGCTGTCCTCCCAGACAGGAGAATACAAACATTCTCCATGGTATTAGTGAAACCCCCGTCACCTGAAGAGGATCTGTCTATAATTCACATCCCTAACTAAAGCAGGGTCCGATTTTACCCCATACCCACTCCCAACAGCTGGCTCACTTTACCAACACACAAACACGTGGATTAGGGAGGTAAAACTTATCTTCATGTGACAAAGACAACAGAATAAAGACCACAATGTAATGTTTTAGACTTACAACTGTAAGGATGAGTGATCTCTGTTTAGTTTCAGATTCAGACTTCCAAAGCTGAATATGACAACTCTTATCAAGGCATCATGATCACAGCTATGTGCATTAAAAAAAGTATAACACATGACTAAATATAATCTTTATATTGGAATAAACGTTGTGACAATGCATTCAGGCTTGTAATTGTATAATCCTTATATTAACCTATCCTGTTTAAGGATTTGTAGAAATTAGAAAACTTTCGATCTTCTGATATCAAGGTAATATAAAGAATGCAAACTATTTCCAAGCATTCAACATACCAGAATCAAAACAGGAAAAAAACAAACTGGTTGCAAGAAGTGTCTGATTTAATGGGAACAAAGCAAGCATTAAGACATGAGATCAAGGTATCAATTATTGAGACCTGACTGCTTATGCTTCCTTTTTCCTTTTTATAAAGAAGTAAAAAATATTTGTTAGTAAAATGAAAATAATGAAGAGGATGACCCATTGATAACTGACAACTGAAGGAACCAGTCAGGAGAGAGTGGTATGTCCATCACCCTTAGAAGCCAATTCGAGCTTGATCATACATCCTGTAAACCATTCACTACATGAATCTATGAATTAGCGATAAATCCCGGCTAGCCTAGGCCAATCAGAAAGTCATTGATCATGTGATGGGATGTGACTTAGAGGGAGTTAATAAGCATCAGCTTTTGGTGACCAAGGTGCACGAGATGTTTGATGCTGTCCTGCTTCCGAAGTGGAAATCCTTGAGACATTGGAGGGAGGGAGGGAGGGATGGAGAGAGAGAGAGAGAGAGAGAGAGAGAGAGAGAGACGGGGTGTCAACCTAGTCATAGAGATGTACAGCACGAAAACAGACCCTTTGGTCCAACCCGTCCATGCCGACCAGACATCCCAACCCAATCTAGTCCCACCTGCCAGCACCCGGCCCATATTCCTCCAAACCCTTCCTATTCATATATCCATCCAGATACCTTTTAAATGTTCCAATTTTACTAGCCTCCACCACTTCCTCTGGCAGCTCATTCCATACCCGTACCACCCTCTGTGTGAAAAGGTTGCCCCTTAGGTCTCTTTTATATCTTTCCCCTCTCATCCTAAACCTATGCCCTCTAGTTCTGGACTCCCCCACCCCAGGGAAAAGACCTTGTCTATTTACCCTATCCATGCGCCTCATGATTTTATAAACCTCTATAAGGACACCCCTCAGCCTCCAACACTCCGGGAAAACAGCCCCAGCCTGTTCATCCTCTCCCTATAGCTCAAGCTCTCCAACCCTGGCAACATCCTTGTAATTCTTTTCTGAACCCTTTCAAGTTACACAACATCTTGTGACATGGGATAACTCATAACTGGCTTGATGAACATGGCTCTAAAATATATGACCTCTAATAACAAAAATGATCAGCCTTTATTGCAGGGCAGAACAACTGAAGGTTACAACTGTAAAAGGCAACAATTTAACAACAGCGGATGCCCAAACACAGATTGGAAAAGAATACTTGAGGATCGAAAATATGTTGGTGATCATAATATCTGCGAAGTTTTGAAGTCAACAGAACCACATCGAGACCGAGATCCAATGGACAAAATCCCATTCTTTCACAAGACAGTGCTTATCTTCTCAAGGATGACAATATTATCTGTTAATACTGAAAAGAACATTGTGAACAACTTAATGAATCCATAGGATTAGCTGATACCCTCCAATATATCTCCTAGGGCCCTGTGATAAATTTGTAGCTGAGTCACCATCAATGAAAGAGCTGCAACAAGCAATCAAACAGATGAGAAATAACAAAACCTCTGGTCCCAATGGTAATCCAGCTGAAAGCTTCAAAGTGGGGGAGTTTTGCTCACATCAAGACTGCATGCATTCATCCTATGGATTGGGGAAGAGAAAGGAATTCCCCTACCTCCAACCCAGAAAGGGACGATTGTAACTACAAAAAGAAAGAGAGAGGTTAAAGTGAGCATGGGCCTCTTTGAAAATGAATCTGGGAAATAGTTAGATCTGGGGAACAAGGAAATAACAAATGAGTGAAACAGATATTTTGCATCAGACTTTACAGTGGAAGATACTTCAAACATCCTATTAATACAAAAGAGGAGAGGAATTAAGTACCATCATCATCACTAGAGAGGAGAATTAGACAAACCAATAGAGTTAAAAGCAGGTAAGTCCCCTGCCCCTGATGACTTTAATCCTGGGATCCTAAAAGTAGTAGCTACAGAGAACGTGGATGCATTAGCTGTAATTTTCCAAAAATCCTTGAATTCTGTAGAAGTACCACAGGACTGGCAAACTGCCAATGTGATACCCCTATTCAAAAAGGTGGAAGGCATAAAGTGGATCATCATAGGGTAATGAGCCTAATGTCTATTGTTGGAACAACATTGGAATTAATTATTAAGCAAGTATAAGCAGCACATTTGGAAAATCGTAATCTGATCAAGCAGAATCAGCATGGCTTCATGAAAGGGAAATTGTATCTGACTAATTTATTACCTTTTTGGAAGGAAATCTCAACCAGAGCAGATAGAGGGGAACCAGTAAGGGTGTTGTATTTAGACTCCCAGAAGGCATTCAATAAGGTACATCACAAAAGGTCAAGTCATAAGGCTTAATACAGTTATGAAGGTATGGCATGGATACAGAATTGGCTAATGGGCGGGAGTGAGTGAGTGGGATAAGGGGTTCTTTTTCAGGTTGGTGAGCCGTGACTATAGCATTGCACAAGGCTCCGTGCTGGGATTCCAACTGTACAACCGTTTACAATGTTTTAAATTATTTGCAGAAAGGAAACAAATGCATACAAGCCAAATTTGCAGATGACACAAAAATAGGAGGAAGACAGGTTGTGAGTGGGATACAATCAGTTTTCAGAGCAATACTGACAGGTTGGCAAAAAGTTGGCAAATGTGGTATAATATGGGAAAATTTGAAATTATTTGAAGGGAGAACAAAAAACAGTAATATTTAAATGGAGGAAAACTGCATAAAGTTGCAAGAGACTTGCAGGTACTTGTACATGAAACAGAAAGCTAGCACACAGCTGTAGCAAGTAATCAGAAAGGCGAATGGATTGTCGGTCCTTATTTCAAGGGGCTTGGAGTAAAACAATAGGGAAGTCCTACTCTAATTGTCCAAGGTGCTGGTGAGACCATATCTTGAGTGCTGTGAGCAGTTTAGGTATTTTTATTAGGAAAGATATTAGTTCCTTGGAGGCAGTTCAGAGAAGTTTCAGTGGGATGATCCCTGGTATGGAGGGATTGTTTTATAAGCAAAGGCTAAACAGGTTGGATCTCTACTCATTGGAGTTTAGAAGAGTGAGAGGTGATCTCGTTGAAATCTATAGAATTCCTAAGGGACTTGACAGGGTAAATGCTGAGAGAATAATTCCCCTCATGGGAGAAGGCATCGTCTCAGAATAAAGAAGCACCAATTTAAAACAGATGAGGATGTTCTTCTCTCAGAGGGTATTAAATCTTTAGAACACTTTACAACAGAGAACTGTGGGAGCATAGTCCTTGTATATATTTAAGGCTGAGATCAATTCTTGATCAGTGGGTGTGTCAAAGGTTACGGGGAGAATCAGGAAAGTGGATGTCAGGAATGTCAGATTAGTTATAATTCTATTAATGGTACAGTAGGTTCAAGAAGCCAAACAGCCTATTCCTGTTCCTTATGGTCTTATCTTCAAAACTATTGAACTACTTCCCTTGTGTCTACAGGAGGGAAAATTCTGACACACATCTTCCAGCTATTTTCCATGGCTGACAAAATCCTTTCAGAGAGACACTGATATTTCCTCCTATTGCTCCTCTATCTCCGTGTTAGTTTTTGTCTGGTTACATCTCAATGAAACTCCTTGGGATGTTTTACTACATTAAAGTGCTATATAAATACAAGAGTGTTTTCCTCTCACATTCCCTCTAATTCCTCCTAGAGGACAGACTGTGGACACTGACTGGCCTCTCGTGCTCGGTGTGAGTGGCTGTTCAGCATGTGGACAGCCACACAGTGAATATTGTGAGACAATGAAGACTGACACTTCCTACCCTCCCTGACTTCCCAGCTGGGCTCACTGATGAGGAACAGGATTCCTAGCTGATTCCCACCCCCTCCCCTTCACCCCATGGACCATAAAGCTAATTGAAGTACCTCCATTACTACCAAGGAATGGTTTCTCCCCCAGTGCTAAAGCCTTTCTAACCACTGAGTATCTGATTGTCTTCTAAGTCAGAGTGAGAGTCAGTGAGAGACTTGTCCCTGACCTTGCACTGAAAGGATGCTGAATTTCTACAGGAGCTTCTGTACATACTTCTTTTGGTGATGTTTAGTGATCAGGCCAAGGTTAAATTGACCTTCTTGAAATGACTGAATTGAATTTGAGAGAGGTTTGAGACAGACAGTGCTTTGGAATGACAGCTCCCCCTTTGTGAGCACTGGAGGGGAAACAACACAGACAGCTCTCAGTGTAACGGAAGCAGTTGATCTGGTTCCAAGTCCATGTGGAGATTTTGGTGTCTGGTGAGACAGGAGGAGGTGAAACAATCCTAATAACATCACACTGGAAGGGTTTGTCTCCTGTTTGAGTCAAGTGATGTTCCGGCAGATCTGACAACTGTGTCAGGTATTAACACAGAATCCTCACCCACGAAGCTTCTCACAAGTGTGCGTTAATAAACCTGGGGATACACAAACTGTATGGAAGCCTTGACACGCTCCTCATACATGAATGGTTTCTCACCATTGTGAATTTGTTGATGCTTCAGTAGATTGGAGGAGTTGGTGAAAGCTTTGTTCCAAACTTGGCACCAGATAGTTCTGCTTCTACAATAGGTGGAGGATTGATGACCCTGAAATGTATTTGTCACACGTCTTGCATGAAAACAGATTCCCTATCTGTGTGAATGCGTTGGTGTTTTACAAGCGTCGAGGACTGTGTAAAGGCTCGGTCACAAACCTCACATTTAAAGGGTTTCTCTCCTGTGTGAATTCTCTGGTGTCTCAGGAGATCAGAGAACTGGATGAAAGCTATTTCACAAAATTCACATCGGAAGGGTTTCTCTCCAGTGTGAATCATCTGGTGTATCAGGAGGCTCGAAGATCTCACAAAAGCTTTACCACAAGCCTCACACTTGAAAGATTTCTCCCCTGTGTGGATCTTCTGATGGACCATGAGGCTTCCTAACTGTGAAAAGGATTTGTCACATACCTCACACTTGAATGGCTTCTCTCCTGTGTGAATGCGTTGATGTGCGTGGAGGGTGGATGACTGTGCAAATGATTTGTCACACACCTCGCATGTGAATGGTTTCTCCCCAGTGTGAACACGTTGGTGTCCGAGGAGAGATGATGACCTTGAGAATGACTTATCACACACCTCACACTTGAATGGTTTCTCCCCTGTGTGAATACGTTCGTGTATATGGAGGGAAGAGGAGTCCAAGAATGATTTGCTGCACACTTCACATGTTAATAATTTCTCTCCCGTATGCATCCGTCTGTGTCTTTGGAGGTTCCATGATGTTGAGAAAGACTTTTCACAGAACTCGCACCTAAAGAGCTTCTCATTTCCATGAATGTGCTGGTCATTCGCTGATGATTGTATGCAAACCTGGTCAGGCACCTCGCACTTGAGGTCTTCCATGTCATTGTGCAGTTGTTCCTTTGTTGATTGTCAGGATCTGTCTGTGGTGTCTATTTTCTCTGTATTCTCTCGGGTGGTGTGGTGCAATCCTTCTGTAAAATAGGAAAACGAAACATAATTTCCTTTAATTTCCTCTCCTCCTTTGCAGACGGGGCTGATTTCTCAGTTAGACACTTTTCAACAGTGGAGAAATTGAGGACTGCAGATACTGGAGATCAGAGTCAAAAAGTGTAGTGCTGGAAAAGCACAGCCAGTCAGGCAGCATCCGAGGAGCAGCAGAGTTGATGTTTCGAGCATAAGCTCTTCATCAGGAAGAAGAGCTGATGAAGAGTTTATGCTCGAAACATCGACTCATCTGCTCCTCGGATGCTGCCTGACCGGCTGTGCTTTTCCAGCACTTTTCAACAGTGAGTATGTGTGTGTGTGTATGTGTTGCATCAGATACAACTCCTTTTTTTCCTCACTCGATGGTCACACACCCTCTGTTTCCAGCAGGGATAGTGGCTACTTTCTTTACTTTGCCCACATTCTCCATCTTCCCAGGTGTCATGACGAAAATGGAAAATTCAGTCAGGCAGAAGGTAAAGATATCAATTCACTAGGAGTTTGTCTCATGCTGGTAAAAGTCAGTTTTACTGTTAGACTATGTGTTTAAAATCAAATACTTCAGGAGAGATTTTGAAATTTTCCCCTTGTTTTATTAAATTCTTTGAAGAAAACACACTGTGCAGGAAGTGTCAGCAATTGAGGAAACATTGCTAATTGAACTGCTTTCATTTATTCTGGGAAATTAAGATACACTGCACTCAGACTTCACATCCCAATTTCAATTATCAGCTGCAGTCCTGGGCAAAAGTATCAAATCCAAGCCAAGGTTTTTGGGAAAAGCCAAGGACTTCAGGTAAAATCCTGAAATAAGGCATCCCCAGGTATGGCAGCTGAATTATTACAAAGATCACAGAGATGGAGAGGGGCAAAGTCATGAGGAATCTGAAAACAAAGGAAAGAATTTCAAAACTGTGGTGTTGCGTCATCAGCAAACACAGGAGTAATTGGATACCGGATTGTGGTGTCAGTTAGGACCTGGGCAGCAGAGTTTTGGAGAAGCACAGGTTTACAAGCGTGATACAAGAGCATCCTGGAGAGCACTGGAATAGTCAAGACTTGACCTAGAAAGGAATGGGTGATGATTTCAGCAGCATATGATCTGTGGTAGGGCATCACTGGTCTCTCCTGTGAGTGCATCTTGTTTCCTGTGTACAGTGTCCCTGTTCCAGACCAATATCAGGAAATGACAGTGAAAGCCAGAAACAGTAATGCAAAACCTTTGATAGAATCAGAAACAATCATAGAATAGTCAGGCACAAAAGGTGTGAATGCAATGCTTTGTTTGAGAAAGACAGGCAAAATAAACTGAAAACTAACCGTTCACAGTTCACGGGATAATAATCAGCTCTCAACACACACGCAGAACTCAATTAAAGGAAATCAATAAGAATCCTCAGCCACTCTGCACCTCCAGATAATTACACCTCACTTTCTCACATTCAGGAATAAGCCATCAACAAAACTCAGCCTGGAAATCAGAGGGAAATGCTTCCAATAAATACACTCAATATCCAACACACAGCTCCAGTCACACAGTTCAGCACAAAGCACCGAGTAAACAGCTCTCTCAGCTGGATCCTCTCACACAGCATTAGGGAATTTCCACCCCTGACTGCCCACAGGATAGTCAGACTGCCTGAAGATTGGTGTGGATATTATGGGATACAATTTGTATAAAAGCTGCTCCTTCACTCACCATCTCCTCACTTGGTTTTCAGTCCCTATAGGAAGTGAACCAGCTCTGGAAGAGGAGACAATGTGCAGAGTGGGTGGGCTCTCTGATTGACGTCTCTCACAGTCAATCCAAATATTTCGGGAGCAACAGGAGTTTCCTGAAACTTGGGAAACTGACCAATAAAATGGAGGTGACTTTGAGCAGCAGATCAGGTGGGGATTTAAACTTGTCATTGTCCCATCTGAATAAAACCTCACTTAATGCTGCTGCTGTCTCAGTTCTCCTGGTAAATGTTTGACAGAGATTTCTAGTGTGGGAATAGCATTCTTCAGCCAAGGCGACTTTCAGACTGACAACATCAGTGTGGGATGTGTATCCTCGGATGCGTTTGATAGCAGCTGAGAAGAGGAAGACACAAAGGATCCAAGGTCGTGATGACGTGTAGTGATGGGATCAACAAATGAATAGGCGAGTATGTCGCAGGATAAAGTGGCACAGGAGAGAGGGGGCAAATTGTTCTGAATTATTCAAATTGTATTGCTTCATAAGAAATGGGGAATATTCAGAATATTTTTACCCCCAAAGTGTTCTCTGTATCCCTGATTAGTTTTGGAATAAATATTTATGATGATTGTTACTATGTCAGCCAGCTGGATGTGATTGGGTCTGTTAATCTGGTCCAATGAGGGATCTCTAGCTGACAGATTTAAAAAAAAGGGAAGTGTCACTGCCCTTTGATGTGAAGGGCAGTGTTTGTCACTGGCCACCCGGGTGTTTTCCTATCTTCCTGGTGGTGGAAATTGAATAAAAGATTGGTGCACTTTGTGTCTTTCACTGTGTCTCACACCTGCACACACACACCATGGGTGCTGGGGAAAAAAATAAGCACTACCGCACTTAGGTGGTAGTGTGGGGGTTAAAAGAAAATAAAAAAAAAGAGGAAAAAAAAAGAGGAGAGTAAAATAAGCACTACCCCAATTAGGCTGTAGTGTGGGGATTAAATAAAAAAAAAACAAAAAAAAAAAATTAAAAAAAAGGGAAGTGTCACTGCCCTTTGATGTGAAGGGCAGTGTTTGTCACTGGCCACCCGGGTGTTTTCCTATCTTCCTGGTGGTGGAAATTGAATAAAAGATTGGTGCACTTTGTGTCTTTCACTGTGTCTCACACCTGCACACACACACCATGGGTGCTGGGGAAAAAAAATAAGCACTACCGCACTTAGGTGGTAGTGTGGGGGTTAAAAGAAAATAAAAAAAAAAAAAGAGGAAAAAAAAAGAGGAGAGTAAAATAAGCACTACCCCAATTAGGCTGTAGTGTGGGGATTAAATAAAAGAAAAAGAAAAGAGAAAAAAAAAAATTAAAAAAAAGGGAAGTGTCACTGCCCTTTGATGTGAAGGGCAGTGTTTGTCACTGGCCACCCGGGTGTTTTCCTATCTTCCTGGTGGTGGAAATTGAATAAAGATTCGTGCACTTTGTGTCTGCCACTGTGTCTCACACCTGCACACACACACCATGGGTGCTGGGGATAAAATAAGCACTACCGCACTTAGGTGGTAGGGTGGGGGTTAAAGGAAAAGAAAAAAAAAGAAAAAAATAAAAAAAATATATAAACAGGTTATTTTCCTGGTGGTGGAAAAAAAAGAAAAAAAAAATTTAAAAAAAAAAATTAAAAAAAGGGAAGTGTCACTGCCCTTTGATGTGAAGGGCAGTGTTTGTCACTGGCCACCCGGGTGTTTTGCTATCTTCCTGGTGGTGGAAATTGAATAAAGATTCGTGCACTTTGTCTTTCACTGTGTCTCACACCTGCACACACACACCATGGGTGCTGGGGATAAAATAAGCACTACCACACTTAGGTGGTAGTGTAGGGGTTAAATTTAAAGAAAAAAAAATATAAAAAAAAATAAACAGGAGCAAAAATAAGCACTACCGCATTTAGGTAAAAAAAAAAAACAGGAGTGTTACGTTAGGGCCCGGGTGTCCTTGGAGAAGGAGCACATGGTGTCCACCAACACCCTGGAGTTGCTCAGGGAGAGGTGGGCGCCGCAGGGAGTGGGGTGCATCATTTCTCCCTCCAACTCTATTTTGATTTAGTCCCTCCCCTCCCCTTCATTGTTTTGATCACACAGCACTGTCCCTTGATGTGAAGGGCAGTGTATGTCACTGGCCACCCGGGTGTTTGCCTATTGTGAGTGTATGTGTAAGGAAAAAAAGAAAAAAAAATTAAAAAAAGGGAAGTGTCACTGCCCTTTGATGTGAAGGGCAGTGCTTGTCACTGGCCACCCGGGTGTTTTCCTATCTTCCTGGTGGTGGAATTTGAATAAAGATTCGTGCACTTTGTGTCTTCCACTGTGTCTCACACCTGCACACACACACCATGGGTGCTGGGGATAAAATAAGCACTACCGCACTTAGGTGGTAGTGTGGAAAAAAAAGAGAAAACAAAAAAAAAAAGAGTAAATAAGCACTACTGCACTTAGGTGGTAGTGTGGGGGTTAAAGGGGAAAAAAAAGCGAAAAAAAAAAGAAAAACAAATAAATAAATAAACAGCATTAAGAAAAAAAAAGAAAAAAAAAATTAAAAAAAGGGAAGTGTCACTGCCCTTTGATGTGAAGGGCAGTGCTTGTCACTGGCCACCCGGGTGTTTTCCTATCTTCCTGGTGGTGGAATTTGAATAAAGATTGGTGCACTTTGTGCCTTCCACTGTGTCTCACACCTGCACACACACACCATGGGTGCTGGGGACAAAATAAGCACTACCGCACTTAGGTGGTAGTGTGGGGGTTAAAAAGAAAAAAAAAATTTAACAAGGAATTAAAAAAAATAAACAAGAATGTTTCCCTGCAGAAAAAAAATAAAAAAAAATAAAAAAAGGGAAGTGTCACTGCCCTTTGATGTAAAGGGCAGTGCTTGTTACTGGCCACCCGGGTGTTTTCCTATCTTCCTGGTGGTGGAATTTGAATAAAGATTGGTGCACTTTGTGTCTTTCACTGTGTCTCACACCTGCACACACACTCCATGGGTAAAAGAAAAAAAGAAGAGAAAAAAAAAGAAGAAAAAAAAATTAAAAAAAGGGAAGTGTCACTGCCCTTTGATGTGAAGGGCAGTGCTTGTCACTGGCCACCCGGGTGTTTTCCTATCTTCCTGGTGTTAGAAATTGAATAAAGATTGGTGCACTTTGTGTCTTTCACTGTGTCTCACACCTGCACACACACACCATGGGTGCTGGGGAAAAAATAAGCACTACCGCACTTAGGTGGTAGTGTGGGGGTTAAAAAAAAAGAGAGAAAAAAAAAGAAAAAAAAATTTAAAAAAGGGAAGAGTCACTGCCCTTTGATGTGAAGGGCAGTGCTTGTCACTGGCCACCCGGGTGTTTTCCTATCTTCCTGGTGGTGGTGGAAATTGAATAAAGATTGGTGCACTTTGTGTCTTCCACTGTGTCTCACACCTGCACACACACACCATGGGTGCTGGGGACAAAATAAGCACTACCGCACTTAGGTGGTAGTGTGGGGGTTAAAAAGAAAAAAAAAATTTAACAAGGAATTAAAAAAAAACAAGAATGTTTCCCTGCAGAAAAAAAAGAAAAAAAAAATAAAAAAAGGGAAGTGTCACTGCCCTTTGATGTGAAGGGCAGTGCTTGTCACTGGCCACCCGGGTGTTTTCCTATCTTCCTGGTGGTGGAAATTGAATAAAGATTGGTGCACTTTGTGTCTTTCACTGTGTCTCACACCTGCACACACACACCATGGGTGCTGGGGATAAAATAAACGCTACCGCACTTAGGTGGTAGTGTGGGGGTAAAAAAAAAGAAAAAAAAGAAAAGAAAAAAAAAGAAAAAAAAATTAAAAAAAGGGAAGTGTCACTGCCCTTTGATGTGAAGGGCAGTGCTTGTCACTGGCCACCCGGGTGTTTTCCTATCTTCCTGGTGGTGGAAATTGAATAAAGATTCGTGCACTTTGTGTCTCTCACTGTGTCTCCCACCTGCACACACAGACACCATGGGTTCTGGGGATAAAAAAAAGAAAAGAAAATAAAAAAAAATAAACAAGAGATTAGAGCCCGGGTGTCCTTGGAGAAGGAGCACGCGGTGTCGACCAACACCCTAAAAAAAAAAGAAAAAAAGAAAAATCAAATTAAAAAAAATTAAAAAAAGGGAAGTGTCACTGCCCTTTGATGTGAAGGGCAGTGTTTGTCACTGGCCACTCGGGTGTTTTCCTATCTTCCTGGTGGTGGAAATTGACTAAAGATTCGTGCACTTTGTGTCTCTCACTGTGTCTCACACCAGCACACACACACCATGGGTGCTGGGGATAAAATAAGCACTACCGCACTTAGGTGGTAGGGTGGGGATTAAAATTAAAAAGCAAAAAAAAAAATTTAAAAAAGGGAAGTGTCACTGCCCTTTGATGTGAAGGGCAGTGTTTGTCACTGGCCACTCGGGTGTTTTCCTATCTTCCTGGTGGTGGAAATTGAATAAAGATTCGTGCACTTTGTGTCTTTCACTGTGTCTCACACCTGCACACACACACAATGGGTAAAAAAAAAGAAAAAAAAAACCAGGAAAAAGGGCAGTGTTTGTCACTGGCCACTTAAAAAAAAGGAAAAAAAAAGAAAAAGAAAAAAAAAATAAGAAAAAAAAGAAAAAACAAAAAAAGCGGAAAAAAGAAAAAAAATTAAAAAAAGGGAAGTGTCACTGCCCTTTGATGTGAACGGCAGTGTTTGTCACTGGCCACTCGGGTGTTTTCCTATCTTCCTGGTGGTGGAAATTGAATAAAGATTCGTGCACTTTGTGTCTTCCACTGTGTCTCCCACCTGCACACACACCATGGGTGCTGGGGATAAAATAAGCACTACCGCACTTAGGTGGTAGTGTGGGAAAAAAAAAAATTAAAAAAAGGGAAGTGTCACTGCCCTTTGATGTGAAGAGCAGTGTTTGTCACTGGCCACTCGGGTGTTTTCCTATCTTCCTGGTGTTGGAAACTGAATAAAGATTCGTGCACTTTGTGTCTTTCACTGTGTCTCACACCTGCACACACACACCATGGGTGCTGGGGAAAAAAATAAGCACGACCGCACTTAGGTGGTAGTGTGGGGGTTAAAAGAGAGAAAAAGAGAGAGAAAAAAAGAAAAAACAAAAAAAAAATTAAAAAAAGGGAAGTGTCACTGCCCTTTGATGTGAAGAGCAGTGTTTGTCACTGGCCACCCGGGTGTTTTCCTATCTTCCTGGTGGTAGAAATTGAATAAAGATTCGTGCACTTTGTGTCTTTCACTGTGTCTCACACCTGCGCACACACACACCATGGGTGCTGTGGATAAAATAAGCACTACCGCACTTGGGTGGTAGTGTGGGGGTAAATAATAAAAAAAATATACAGTCGTGTTCCGTCCAATTCTATTTTGATTTAGTCCCTACCCTCCCCTTCACTGTTTTGATCACACAGCACTGCCCTTAGATGTGAAGGGCAGTGTTTGTCACTGGCCACCCAGGTGTTTTCCTATCTTCCTGGTGGTGGAATTTGAAAAAAAAAATTGTTCTGGAGGGCTCTCTACGCGGGAGTCCTCCCCCTTTCTCTCGGGGATCTGGGGTGGAGGGTGCTGCACGCAGCAGTCCCCTGCAACCGCAGATTGCGGTGGTTCACGGACTCCCAGCCCAACTGCTTGTTCTGTGGCGCTGTGGAGTCCGTGGACCATGTATATATTGGGTGTGGGCGTTTGCACTCCCTTTTTGATTTCCTGAAAAACCTTCTCCTCTGTTTTTGGCTGCACTTCAGTCCCACGCTCCTGATCTTTGGGCACCCGGTACGGAGGAAGGAGGGCAGGTCTGAAGACCTCCTCGTGGGTCTGCTCCTGGGCCTGGCCAAACTGGCCATTAACAGGTCCAGGCAGCGGGCCGTGGAGGGGGTCGTTAGGGCCGACTGCCTGCCCCTCTTCCGCGGTTACGTTAGAGCCCGGGTGTCCTTGGAGAAGGAGCACGCGGTGTCCACCAACACCCTGGAGTTGTTCAGGGAGAGGTGGGCGCCGCAGGGAGTGGAGTGCATCATTTCTCCCTCCAACTCTATTTTGATTTAGTCCCTACCCTCCCCTTCACTGTTTTGATCACACAGCACTGCCCTCTGATGTAAAGGGCAGTGCTTGTCACTGGCCACCCGGGTGTTTTCCTATCTTCCTGGTGGTGGAATTTGAATAAAGATTGGTGCACTTTGTGTCTTTCACTGTGTCTCACACCTGCACACACACACCATGGGTGCTGGGGAAAAAAATAAGCACTACCGCACTTAGGCGGTAGTGTGGGGGTTAAATTATTTAGAAAAACAAACACAGGAGTTTAAAAAAAAAAAAAATTTTATTAAAAAAAATTTAAAAAAAAATTCTTTTTAAAAAAAAATTAAAAAAAGGGAAGTGTCACTGCCCTTTGATGTGAAGGGCAGTTTTTTTCACTGGCCACCCGGGTGTTTTCCTATCTTCCTGGTGGTGGAAATTGAATAAAGATTCGTGCACTTTGTGTCTTTCACTGTGTCTCACACTTGCGCACACACACACCATGGGTGCTGGGGAAAAAAATAAGCACTACCGCACTTAGGTGGTAGTGTGGGAAAAAAAGAAAAAAAATAAAATAAACAGGAGATTCCGCAGGGAGTGGAGTGCATCATTTCTCCCTCCAATTCTATTTTGATTTAGTCCCTACCCTCCCCTTCACTGTTTTGATCACACAGCACTGCCCTTTGATGTGAAGGGCAGTGTTTGTCACTGGTCACCCGGGTGTTTGCCTAATTTGAGTGTATGTGCAAGGACTCTCCTTGAAGGCGACTATCCCTAGACCAGCTGCCCTACAGGAAGAGAGAAGGAGAAGGAGAGACCAGCACTCCCACTGCCTCAGCTGTTGCTGCTTGGGGCCTACCTCACTGCTGCTGCCTGGGACTTGCCTTGGGGCCCTCCCAGGACCTCCACCACTGCTGCTGTTACTAGAGGCCCACCTCCACTGCTGCTGCCTGGGACTCAATTTTGGGGCTGCCTGGGACTTGCCTCAGGGACTCTCCCCAACAGGTCTGCCCCCACCACTGCGACCAAGGGCCTGCCCAGGACTTGCCAGAGGCCTGCCTCCACTGCTGCTGTTGTCTGAGGCCCGCCTCCACCACCGCTGCCTGGGACTCGCCTTGGACCCCTCCCCAGGACCTCCACTGCTGCTGCCTGGGACTCAATTTTGGGGCTGCCTGGGACTTGCCTTGGGGACCCTCCCCAAACAGGTCTGCCTCACTACTGCTGCGACCAAGGGCCTACCTGGGACTTGCCTGAGGCTTGCCTCCACTGCTGCTGCTGCCTGAGACTCTCCTTGGGCTCCTCCACCATTACTGCCTGGGACTCAATTTTGGGGCTGCCTGGGACTTGCCTTGGGGACTCTCCCCAACAGGTCTGCCCCCACACTGCGACCGAAGGCCTACCGCAGACTCGCCTGAGGCCTGCCTCCACCGCTGCTGTTGTCCGAGGCCGGTCTCCACCGTCGTTGCTGCTGCCTGGGGCGTAACATTCGGCAGCAGAGTATGGCGAGCCCGAAGGTCGCAGGGCCCAGCCGCACCTACGCCGGGGTAGCCGCTGCCTTGGGCTCGGCTCCCACAACCCCAGTCTCTAACGTAAGCCCCTTCAGGCACCTGACCAAACGCCTGGGGGTCAAGGCCTATCCCCACCCCAACATGACCATCGAGGCCTGCAGCAAGGCCATGGCTAGTGTGGTCGGCCCACTGGCCATCGTCGCTGCGGCCCGCATGTACGGGAAGGCCGTCTTCTTCCTGAAGACCGAGCAGGCGGTCCACCTGGCCGTGGAGAGGGGGCTCACTGTGGGCGGGACACATTTGCCCGTCGACCCTCTGGAGGTTACGGCCCAGAGGGTCGTGATCTCTAACGTCCCGCTCTTCATTGCCAGCGAGCTCCTTCTCCCCCACCTCAACACCCTGGGGGAAATCCGGTCGGGTGTCCAGCCGCTCCTGCTCGGTCTGAAGGACCCTGCCCTCCGACACGTATACTCCTTCCGGCGCCAGGTATTCATTTGCCTGGCCCGGGAGGAGGTCACCGAGGGCTCATTCACTGTCCTCCATGAGGGCGCGGCCTATCGCGCCTTCTGGACGGCGGACGGCGTGCGGTGCCACCTGTGCCGTGAGGTGGGGCACATACGGAAAAACTGCCCCACCCAGAAGGATGCCCAGCCCGTGCCGATGGCTGATGGTGCCGCTGCACCCACTCCCCCTCCCTCGAAGCCAACAACTCCAGCCCCGGCACCGGAGGCTAAGCCGGGGGCTTGCAACGTTCCAGCCTCTGGCAGGGAGGGGGGTGAGCGTCCGGCCGGCCAGAAGGCGCAGAAAAAGACGCGGCGCGTCAGGCCTGCCCACGGGGAGACCACCCTATCCCCTTCCCCGGAACCTAGCCCACGACCTGCCCTGCCCCGGCACGACAATGCCCCTGCGGCCGTGCCAGCGTCACCCCGGCGTGGGACCCCTGACCCCCACACTCCCGAACCCTTACCTGACCCTGACCCCACTGACACCACACCCACTCCCCACCCCGATGGAGAAACCCCTCGGGCTTTAACACCTGGCCCGGGGGCCCCTGAGCCCGAGCCCTGCCCAACCCAGCCACGCCCTGGCACTAACCTGGGGGAGGCCACCGCTGGTCCGCCTCCTGCAACGGCCGTGTCTCCGGGCCCCGGAGAGGGAACCGGGCCCCTGCCCCGCCCCGCCCGCCCTCACCTGATAAACCCAGGGCGGGGCAGGAAGTGCCACGGCTGGCCCTCCCCACCTTGGCCACGCCCCCTGTCTTCCCCCAGCCATTCGTATTCCTGGAAAGGCTGGGAGGAGGGACCCCGGGCCCCGTGACCACCGAGGCGGGCGGGGAGGGGAAGGCCCATAAATCCCCCCCGGTCTCTCTGGGGAAGAGGCACCGGCCCTCGGAGGGGAGGGACTCTCCTGCAGCGCGCCGGCGGGAGTGAGTAACTGTCTGTGTGCTGGGACTCTCCTCCGCTATCGAGGAAGGGGAAGGAGAAGAAGGAGAAAGGCAGGAGGTGGGAGCCTTTTTGGTCTGGCTCCTGGTCTTGGAGCTGCGGCCTAGGCCTCGCCACTGCAGGTCTCTGGGGCCCTGCCCGGACCTGTCTCGGCTGTTGCTGCTTGGGGCTTGCCTCAATACAGCCTGGGACTTGCCTTGGGGCCCCTCGCGGGACCTCCACCGCTGCTGCTGTGGTCTGAGGCCTGCCTCCGCAACTGCTGCCTGGGATTCGGCTTGGGGCTGCCTGGGACTTGCCTTGGGGACTCTCTCCAACAAGTCTGCCCCCACCACTGTGACCAAGGGCCTGCCCAGGACTTGCCAGAGGCCTGCCTCCGCTGCTGCTGTTGTCTGAGGCCTGCCTCCACCGCTGCTGCCTGGGACTCGCCTTGGGCCCATCTCCACCACTACTGCCTGGGACTCGACTTTGGGGCTGCCTGGGACTTGCCTCGGGGACTCTCCCCAACAGGTCTGCCCCCACCACTGCGACCGAGGGCTTACCTTGGACTCGCCTGAGGTCCGCTTCTGCCACCGCTGTCGCTGCCTGGGACTTGCCTCTGGCGACTCGCCTCGGGCCCCTCCACCACTGCTGCTACCAGGGGCCCACCTCCACCGCTGCCTGGGGCCGAAGTACAAAGCGGCAGAATATGGCGAGCCCCAAAGTCGCCGGGCCCAGCCGCACCTACGCCGGGGTAGCCGCTGCCTTGGGCCCGGCTCCCACAACCCCGGCTGCGACGTCGACCCCCTTCAGGCACCTGACCAAACGCCTGGGGGTCAAGGCCTATCCCCACCCCAACATGACCATCGAGGCCTGCAGCAAGGCCATGGCTAGTGTGGTCGGCCCACTGGCCATCGTCGCTGCGGCCCGCATGTACGGGAAGGCCGTATTTTTCCTGAGGACCGAGCAGGCGGTCCACCTGGCCGTGGAGAGGGGGCTCGCTGTGGGCGGGACACATTTGCCCGTCGACCCTCTGGAGGTTACGGCCCAGAGGGTCGTGATCTCTAACGTCCCGCCCTTCATTGCCAGCGAGCTCCTCCTCCCCCACCTCAACACCCTGGGGGAGATCCGGTCGGGTGTCCAGCCGCTCCTGCTCGGTCTGAAGGACCCTGCCCTCCGACACGTTTACTCCTTCCGGCGCCAGGTGTTCATTTGCCTGGCCCGGGAGGAGGTCACCGAGGGCTCATTTACTGTCCTCCATGAGGGCGCGGCCTATCGCGCCTTCTGGACGGCGGACGGCGTGCGGTGCCACCTGTGCCGCGAGGTAGGGCACATACGAAAAAACTGCCCCGCCCAGAAAGCCGCCCAGCCCACACCAATGGCTGACGGTGGTGCCGCCGCACCCACTCCCCCTCCCCCGAAGTCAACACCACAGGCCCCGGCACCGGAGGCTAAGCCAGAGGCTCCCAAAGCTCCAGCCTCTGGCAGGGAGGGGGGTGAGCGTCCGGCAGGCCAGAAGGCGCAGAGAAAGACGCGACGCGTCAAGCCCGCCCATGGGGAGACCACCCTATCCCCTTCCCCGGAACCTAGCCCACGACCTACCCCGCCCCGGCACGACAATGCCCCTGCGGCCGTGCCAGCGTCGCCCCGGCGCGGGACCCCTGACCCTCAAACCCCCGAACCTGTACCTGACCCTGACCCCAATGACACTACACCCACTCCCCACCCCGATGGAGAAACCCCTCGGGCTTTAACACCTGGCCCGGGGGCCCCCGAGCCCGAGCCCTGCCCAACCCAGCCACGCCCTGGCACTAACCTGGGGGAGGCCACCGCTGTTCCGCCTCCTGCAACGGCCGTGTCTCCGGGCCCCGGAGAGGGAACTAGGCCCCTGCCCCGCCCACCCTCACCTGATAAACCGGGGGTGGGGAAGGAAGTGACACGGCTGGCCCTCCCCACCCTGGCCACGCCCCCTGTCTTCCCCCAGCCATTCGTATTCCGGGAAAGGCTGGGGGGAGGGACCCCGGGCCCCATGACCACCGAGGCGGGCGGGGAGGGGAAGGCCCAGAAATCCCCCCCGGTCTCTCTGGGGAAGAGGCACCGGCCCTTGGAGGGGAGGGACTCTCCTGCAGCGCGCCGGCGGCGCTGCCCCTCTCCGGGGGACGAGCCAACGGTGCCCCTCGACTGTCCCGCACCGCGGCCCGACTCGCCCAAACCCCTGGGGGCTACAGCAGGGCCTCCTGCTGCCTTGACTCCTCCGGCCCCTGGGGAGGACCTCGATGACCACGAGGGCCGTGGTGCGGGCGACGACGGAGGACCCTCTGCTGGGTCGTCGAGCGGTGGAGGGGAGGAGGGTGTTATCCTCGCTCCTCCCTCCCAGACTGTTTTTCCGGGGGCCTTGGCCCTGGGGGATGACCTTTTCCTGGGGGATGACCTTTTCCCCGAGGAGCCAGGCGTCCCGGTGTCGGGAGAGGAGCGGGGCCCCGAGCCTCTGCCGCCCGACGACCCGAACTCGGGGCGTTCCGGGAAGGGGTGCGTCGAGGAAGGTACCGCCGGTGACCCTGGGGGTGGGGTCGCCGGGGGTTTGAGGCCGGTTGGCGGCGCCGGACCAGCCCCCATTCTCTCGGTGGGGGAGGGGTCGGTGACCGAGGGCGACCTCCCGGAGGAGGGTTCGGGATCGGTGGCGGACACCGGGGACGACGCGGACTCCGTCTGCAGTGACTTTTTTGAGTCCCGGGTGCCCCCCACCGATCTCCCCCTCATCCCCCTCGAGGAACTCCGGGAATTTGTCGAGGAAACTCGGAGTCGCCGGGATAGAGCCCAACTGGCGCTCGACCGCTGGAGCTCTTTTGAGAAAGTTTACTGGTCGGCCCTCGCTGCCCGCCAGGCGCCTGGGCTCGATGTCAATGAGCGAAAGCGAGTCAGGAACTTCCTGGGGGCACTCCTGGTGAGGGCGAGGGACTTCAGTGCCCCTCCCTCGTCCTCCCTGTAAATATATACACGGGCTTGTTAATTGTACCGGTGGTGGTTGCACAAAGCTTCCGACATGGAGACGACTATAGCCAGCCTCAACATCAACGGCAGCAGGGAGTCGCAGCGCAGATTCCAGACCCTCTCGGTCCTTCGGGACGGGAGGTATGCGGTGTGCTTCCTGCAAGAAACCCACACTACCCCGGGAGACGAAGCCACCTGGCTCCTGGAGTGGCGAGGGGGGGTCTACATGAGTCACCTCACCCGCAGATCTGGCGGGGTGGCTATCCTGTTGGCCCCGCATTTTCAGCCGGAGATCTTGGGGGTCAGGGAGCCAGTGCCAGGCCGTTTGCTTCACCTGACGGTTCGGCTGGGGGGCGCGGTGCTTCACTTGGTGAACGTCTACGCTCCCCTGGCCGGGCCGAGGCAAGCGAGCTTCTTCGAAGAAGTGTCCGCTCATCTCGCTTCCATCGACGAGAACCAGTGCGTCGCCCTCGGGGGAGATTTTAACTGCGTCCTCGAGGGCAGGGACCACGGCGGTGCCCGCACTGGCTGCGCGTCGGGGAAGAGGTTGGGGGACTTGGTCAAGTCCTTCGACCTGGTGGACGTCTGGCGGAATCTCCATCCCGACTCCATCGCCTTCACCTTCGTGAGGCCTGGGGTCGGAGCGTCCAGAATCGACCGCCTGTACGTTTCGCGGGCGTACGCCTCCTGTTTTCCGAAGGCCTCCACGCGGCAGGTGTCGTGCACGGACCACCACCTGGTGTGGGCGGAACTCCTTCCGTTCGGCGCCAGGCTGGGCTCCGCGTACTGGCACTTTAACAACCTGCTGCTGGAGGACGAGCGGTTCCGGGACTCGTTTCGTCGTTTCTGGGCCGGCTGGAGAAGGAAGCGGGGAAGCTTCCCCTCCCTGAGGCTATGGTGGGACGTGGGCAAGGCTCACGTCCGCGTCTTCTGTCAGGAGTACGCGAGGGGGTCGACGAAGAGGCGGAAATCCAGGATCCGGGAGTTGGAGAGGGAGTTGCTCGACCTGGAGTCACGCCTCGGTCAGCCCGACGCGGACCCGGCCCTGCGCGGGGCGTACGAAGAGAAGAAGGCCGCGCTCCGGGACCTGCAGCTCGTCGGGGCTCGGGGCGCGTACGTGAGGTCGCGGATCCAGCTCCTCCAGGACCTGGACCGCGGCTCCCCCTTCTTCTACTCGCTGGAAAAAAGGCGTGGCACCCGTCAGCAGCTCCTTGTGCTGCTGGCCGACGACGGGTCCCTCGTCTCGGATCCGGAGGGAGTCAGGGCACACGTCCGGAACTATTACACGGCTCTGTTCTCTCCGGATCCGTCCAGCGAGGATGCTCGCAGAGTTCTGTGGGAGGACCTGCCGCAGCTCAGCCCGGAGGACGCCGGAAGGCTCGACGCTCCCGTCACCTTAGAGGAGCTGACCGGCGCCCTCGACCGGCTCTCGAGGGGCAAAACCCCGGGGCTGGACGGGCTGACTGTGGAGTTCTTCAGGGCGTTCTGGGACGTCCTGGGGAGCGACTACGCACAGGTCCTGGGGGAGTGTCTAAATGCCGGACTGCTGCCCCTTTCTTGGCGCAGGGCAGTCATCGTCCTGCTGCCAAAGAAGGGGGACCTTCGTTCTTTGAAGAACTGGCGTCCGGTCTCCCTCCTCAGCACGGATTACAAAATCTTCGCCAGGGTGTTGTCTTCTCGCCTGGCCTCCGTGCTGGCCCACATGATTCACCCGGACCAGTCCTACACGGTCCCGGTCCGGGACCTGATCCATTTCTGTCGACGGGCTGGTCTGCCGAGCGCCTTCCTGTCTCTCGACCAGGAGAAGGCGTTCGACAGGGTCGATCACGAGTACCTGCTCGGGACTCTGCGGGCATTCGGGTTCGGGACGCAGTTCGTCGCCCGGATCCGACTTTTGTACGCCGCCGCAGAGTGTCTGGTTAAAGTTAACGGGTCCCTGACGGCGCCCCTTCGCTTCGGGAGAGGAGTGCGTCAAGGCTGCCCCCTGTCCGGCCAGCTGTATTCCCTGTGCGTGGAGCCTTTCCTGCGCCTCTTGCGGAGGAGGTTGTCGGAGCTGGTTCTGCGCGGCGCGGGCACGGGGGTGGTCCTCTCTGCCTACGCCGACGACGTGCTCCTCACTTTCACCGACCCGGCTGACCTGGGGAGGATGCGCGAGTGCCAGGCCGTGTACTCGGCGGCGTCTTCCGCCAGGATCAACTGGGCCAAATGTTCCGGACTACTGGTCGGCCGTGGCGGGTGGACTCTCTGCCGGAGGAGTTACGGGGGTTCAGCTGGAGTACCACCCATCTCCTCTACCTGGGGGTCTACCTCGGCCCGGCCGAGGAATCCTGGCCGGCCAACTGGCAGGAGCTGGAGGCCAAAGTCTCGGCTCGCCTAGGCCGCTGGACAGGACTGCTCCGAGTGCTATCTTACAGGAGTCGAGTGCTGGTCATAAACCAGCTGGTGGCCGCCATGCTGTGGTACCGGCTGGTCACTTTGGTCCCTCCTCCTGGCTTTGTCGCTGACATCCAGAGAACGTTGGTCGATTTCTTCTGGGACAAAAAGATGCACTGGGTCGCCGCGCAGGTTCTGAGTCTCCCTATTGAGGAGGGCAGCCAGTCGCTGGTGTGCGTCCACACCCAGGTCGCGACGTTCCGCCTTCAGACCTTGCGGCGATACCTTTACGTCGAGCCTCCTCCTAGGTGGTGCGCCCTGGCGACGTATTTTTTTCGCCAGGTGCGTAACCTCAACTACGACACGCAGCTCCTGTTCGTCGACCGTGACGGTTTGGAGGTCGCCCTCAAGACGCTGCCTGTCTTTTACCAGGACCTGATCACTGTCTGGAACATGGTCGAATCGCGTCGCGCCTACCCTCCGGCTGGAGTAGCGGCTGTCGTCAGGGAGCCGTTGCTCAGGAATCCGCACCTCCGTACTCGCGGGTTCGAGTGGCTGTCGGAGGGGAGGGCCGCGGCGGCGAGGGTGACCAGGGTCGGGGACGTGCTGGGTGCCGGGGGCCTGGGCTGGACGCTGCCGCAGGACATAGCAGGCAGGGCAGCGGTAGACGTCCGGTACGTGGCCACCGCCATCCGACGCCTCAAAACGGCGGTGCTCGGACCCGACGTAGTGCACCAGTTGGAGGACGCTCAGGTGTGCGGTGGGATCCCGTCCGCGCTCACCCCAGCCCGGACGGAATTTCACGTTGGCCCCAAGGTCCCGTACTTCCCGCGGGAGCCTGTGCCCCACAACCTGAGCCGCCTCCGAGACTTTAATTTTGTTTTGTTTAGGGAGGTGAAGAGAAAGGCCCTGTACCGACTGCTGCTGCACACCATCCACCTCTTCTCCCTCATCCACCGTCCGGACACGCCTTGGCGTGCCCATTTGCCACCGGGCGGTGGGGATCCCCAGTGGAGGGCTCTCTACACGGGAGTCCTCCCCCTTTCTCTCGGGGATCTGGGGTGGAGGGTGTTGCACGCAGCAGTCCCCTGCAACCACAGATTACGGTGGTTCACGGACTCCCAGCCCAACTGCTTGTTCTGTGGTGCTGTGGAGTCTGTGGACCACGTGTATATTGGGTGTGGGCGTTTGCACTCCCTTTTTGATTTTCTTAAAAACCTTCTCCTCTGTTTTTGGCTGCACTTCAGTCCCACGCTCCTGATCTTTGGGCACCCGGTACGGAGGAAGGAGGGCAGGTCTGAAGACCTCCTCGTGGGTCTGCTCCTGGGCCTGGCCAAACTGGCCATCAACAGGTCCAGGCAGCGGGCCGTGGAGGGGATCGTTAGGGCCGACTGCCTGCCCCTCTTCCGCGGTTACGTTAGAGCCCGGGTGTCCTTGGAGAAGGAGCACGCGGTGTCCACCAACACCCTGGAGTTGTTCAGGGAGAGGTGGGCGCCGCAGGGAGTGGAGTGCATCATTTCTCCCTCCAACTCTATTTTGATTTAGTCCCTACCCTCCCCTTCACTGTTTTAATCACACAGCACTGCCCTTGGATGTGAAGGGCAGTGCTTGTCACTGGCCACCCGGGTGTTTTCCTATCTTCCTGGTGGTGGAAATTGAATAAAGATTGGTGCACTTTGTGTCTTTCACTGTGTCTCACACCTGCACACACACACCATGGGTGCTGGGGAAAAAAATAAGCACTACCGCACTTAGGTGGTAGTGTGGGGGTTAAATAAATAAATAAATAAAAAAGAAAAGAAAAAAAATAAAACAACGTAGTAAAAAAAAATATTTAAAAAAGGGAAGTGTCACTGCCCTTTGATGTGAAGGGCAGTGCTTGTCACTGGCCACCCGGGTGTTTTCCTATCTTCCTGGTGGTGGAAATTCGTGCACTTTGTGTCTCTCACTGTGTCTCCCACCTGCACACACAGACACCATGGGTTCTGGGGATAAAAAAAAAAAGAAAAAAAAATAAACAGGAGATTAGAGCCCGGGTATCCTTGGAGAAGGAGCACGCGGTGTCGACCAACACCCTAAAAAAAAAAGAAAAAAAGAAAAATCAAATTAAAAAAAAAATTAAAAAAAGGAAAGTGTCACTGCCCTTTGATGTGAAGAGCAGTGTTTGTCACTGGCCACTTGGGTGTTTTCCTATCTTCCTGGTGGTGGAAATTGACTAAAGATTCGTGCACTTTGTGTCTCTCACTGTGTCTCACACCGGCACACACACACCATGGGTGCTGGGGATAAAATAAGCGCTACCGCACTTAGGTGGTGGTGTGGGGGTTAAAATTAAAAAGCAAAAAAAAAAAATTAAAAAAAGGGAAGTGTCACTGCCCTTTGTTGTGAAGGGCAGTGTTTGTCACTGGCCACTCGGGTGTTTTCCTATCTTCCTGGTGGTGGAAATTGAATAAAGATTCGTGCACTTTGTGTCTTTCACTGTGTCTCACACCTGCACACACACACAATGGGTAAAAAAAAGAAAAAAAAAAACAGGAAAAAGGGCAGTGTTTGTCACTGGCCACTTAAAAAAAAAGGAAAAAAAAGAAAAAGAAAAAAAAAGAAAAAACAAAAAAAGCGGAAAAAAGAAAAAAAATTAAAAAAAGGGAAGTGTCACTGCCCTTTGATGTGAAGGGCAGTGTTTGTCACTGGCCACTGGGGTGTTTTCCTATTTTCCTGGTGGTGGAAATTGAATAAAGATTCGTGCACTTTGTGTCTCCCACCTGCACACACACCATGGGTGCTGGGGATAAAATAAGCACTACCGCACTTAGGTGGTAGTGTGGGAAAAAAAAATTTAAAAAAGGGAAGTGTCACTGCCCTTTGATGTGAAGAGCAGTGTTTGTCACTGGCCACTCGGGTGTTTTCCTCTCTTCCTGGAAAAAAAAAGAAAAAAAAAAGAAAAAAAACAAAAAAAGAAAAAAATATACACAGGAATGTAATAAGCACTACCGCACTTAGGTGGGGGTTAAATTATTAAAAAGAGAAATAAGCAGGAACAAAAAAAAAAGAAAAAAAGAAAAAATAAAATAAAAAAGAAAAAAAATATAGACACAGGAATGTAATAAGCACTACCACACTTAGGTGGTAGTGTGGGGGTTAAATTTTTATAAAAAAAATTAAAAAAAAAAATTCTTTTTAAAAAAAAATTAAAAAAAGGGAAGTGTCACTGCCCTTTGATGTGAAGGGCAGTGTTTGTCACTGGCCACTCGGGTGTTTTCCTATCTTCCTGGTGGTGGAAATTGAATAAAGATTCGTGCACTTTGTGTCTTCCACTGTGTCTCACACCTGCACACACACACCATGGGTGCTGGGGAAAAAAATAAGCACGACCGCACTTAGGTGGTAGTGTGGGGGTTAAAAGAGAGAAAAAGAGAGAGAAAAAAAGAAAAAACAAAAAAAAAATTTAAAAAAGGGAAGTGTCACTACCCTTTGATGTGAAGGGCAGTGTTTGTCACTGGCCACCCGGGTGTTTTCCTATCTTCCTGGTGGTGGAATTTGAATAAATATTCGTGCACTTTGTGTCTTTCACTGTGTCTCACACTTGCGCACACACACACCATGGGTGCTGGGGAAAAAAATAAGCACTACCGCACTTAGGTGGTAGTGTGGGAAAAAAAGAAAAAAAATAAAATAAACAGGAGATTCCGCAGGGAGTGGAGTGCATCATTTCTCCCTCCAATTCTATTTTGATTTCGTCCCTACCCTCCCCTTCACTGTTTTGATCACACAGCACTGCCCTTTGATGTGAAGGGCAGTGTTTGTCACTGGTCACCCGGGTGTTTGCCTAATTTGAGTGTATGTGCAAGGACTCTCCTTGAAGGCGACTATCCCTAGACCAGCTGCCCTACAGGAAGAGAGAAGGAGAAGGAGAGACCAGCACTCCCACTGCTGGTCTCTGGGACCCCGCCCAGACTTGCCTCAGCTGTTGCTGCTTGGGGCCTACCTCACTGCTGCTGCCTGGGACTTGCCTTGGGGCCCTCCCAGGACCTCCACCACTGCTGCTGTTACTAGAGGCCCACCTCCACTGCTGCTGCCTGGGACTCAATTTTGGGGCTGCCTGGGACTTGCCTCGGGGACTCTCCCCAACAGGTCTGCCCCCACCACTGCGACCAAGGGCCTGCCCAGGACTTGCCAGAGGCCTGCCTCCACTGCTGCTGTTGTCTGAGGCCCGCCTCCACCACCGCTGCCTGGGACACGCCTTGGACCCCTCCCCAGGACCTCCACTGCTGCTGCCTGGGACTCAATTTTGGGGCTGCCTGGGACTTGCCTTGGGGACCCTCCCCAAACAGGTCTGCCTCACTACTGCTGCGACCAAGGGCCTACCTGGGACTTGCCTGAGGCTTGCCTCCACTGCTGCTGCTGCCTGAGACTCTCCTTGGGCTCCTCCACCACTACTGCCTGGGACTCAATTTTGGGGCTGCCTGGGACTTGCCTTGGGGACTCTCCCCAACAGATCTGCCCCCACACTGCGACTGAAGGGCTACCGCAGACTCGCCTGAGTCCTGCCTCCACCGCTGCTGTTGTCCGAGGCCGGTCTCCACCGTCGCTGCTGCTGCCTGGGGCGTAACATTCGGCAGCAGAGTATGGCGAGCCCGAAGGTCGCAGGGCCCAGCCGCACCTACGCCGTGGTAGCCGCTGCCTTGGGCTCGGCTCCCACAACCCCGGTCTCTAACGTAAGCCCCTTCAGGCACCTGACCAAACGCCTGGGGGTCAAGGCCTATCCCCACCCCAACATGACCATCGAGGCCTGCAGCAAGGCCATGGCAAGTGTGGTCGGCCCACTGGCCATCGTCGCTGCGGCCCGCATGTACGGGAAGGCCGTCTTCTTCCAGAAGACCGAGCAGGCGGTCCACCTGGCCGTGGAGAGGGGGCTCACTGTGGGCGGGACACATCTGCCCGTCGACCCTCTGGAGGTTACGGCCCAGAGGGTCGTGATCTCTAATGTCCCGCCCTTCATTGCCAGCGAGCTCCTTCTCCCCCACCTCACCACCCTGGGGGAAATCCGGTCGGGTGTCCAGCCGCTCCTGCTCGGTCTGAAGGACCCTGCCCTCCGACACGTATACTCCTTCCGGCGCCAGGTATTCATTTGCCTGGCCCGGGAGGAGGTCACCGAGGGCTCATTTACTGTCCTCCATGAGGGCGCGGCCTACCGCGCCTTCTGGACGGCGGACGGCATGCGGTGCCACCGGTGCCGCGAGGTGGGGCACATACGGAAAAACTGCCCCACCCAGAAGGATGCCCAGCCCGTGCCAATGGCTGATGGTGGTGCCGCCGCACCCACTCCCCCTCCCTCGAAGCCAACAACTCCAGCCCCGGCGCCAGGGGCTTGCAATGCTCCAGCCTCTGGCAGGGAGGGGGGTGAACGTCCGGCAGGCCAGAAGACGCAGAAGAAGACGCGACGCGTCAAGCCCGCCCACGGGGAGACCACCCTATCCCCTTCCCCGGAACCTAGCCCACGACCTGCCCTGCCCCGGCACGACAATGCCCCTGCAGCCGTGCCAGCGTCGCCCCGGCGCGGGACCCCTGAACCCCACACTCCCGAACCCTTACCTGATCCTAACCCCACATCCACCCCCCACCCCGATAGAGAAACCCCTCGGGCTTTAACGCCCGACCTTGGCGCCGTGACACCTGGCCCGGGGGACCCTGAGCCCTGCCCAACCCAGCCACGCCCTGGCACTATACTGGGGGAGGCCACCGCTGGTCCGCCTCCTGCAACGGCCGTGTCTCCGGGCCCCGGAGAGGTAACCGGGCCCCTGCCCTGCCCGCCCTCACCTGATAAACCCAGGGCGGGGCAGGAAGTGACACGGCTGGCCCTCCCCACCTTGGCCACGCCCCCTGTCTTCCCCCAGCCATTCGTATTCCTGGAAAGGCTGGGGGGAGGGACCCCGGACCCCATGACCACCGAGGCGGGCGGGGAGGGGAAGGCCCATAAATCCCCCCCCCGGTCTCTCTGGGGAAGAGGCACCGGCCCTTGGAGGGGAGGGACTCTCCTGCAGCGCGCCGGCGGGAGTGAGTGACTGTCTGTGTGCTGGGACTCTCCTCTGCTATTGCCTCACACAGGAAGGGAGAAAGGAGGAGAAGAAGAAGAAGAAGGAGAAGGAGAAGAAGAAGAAGGAGAAAGGCAGGAGGTGGGAGCCTTTTTGGTCTGGCTCCTGGTCTTGGAGCTGCGGCCTAGGCCTCGCCACCGCAGGTCTCTGGGGCTCTGCCCGGACCTGTCTCGGCTGTTGCTGCTTGGGGCCTGCCTCCAATACAGTCTGGGACTTGCCTTGGGGCCCCTCGCGGGACCTCCACCGCTGCTGCTGTGGTCTGAGGCCTGCCTCCGCAACTGCTGCCTGGGACTCGGCTTGGGGCTGCCTGGGACTTGCCTTGGGGACTCTCTCCAACAGGTCTGCCCCCACCACTGCAACCGAGGGGACTTCCCAGGACTCGCCAGAGGCCTGCCTCCACCGCTGCTGCCTGGGACTCGCCTTGGGCCCATCTCCACCACTACTGCCTGGGACTTGCCTCGGGGACTCTCCCCAACAGGTCTGCCCCCACCACTGCGACCGAGGGCTTACCTTGGACTCGCCCGAGGTCCGCTTCTGCCACCGCTGTCGCTGCCTGGGACTTGCCTCTGGCGACTCGCCTCGGGCCCCTCCACCACTGCTGCTACCAGGGGCCCACCTCCACCGCTGCCTGGGGCCGAAGTACAAAGCGGCAGAATATGGCGAGCCCCAAAGTCGCCGGGCCCAGCCGCACCTACGCCGGGGTAGCCGCTGCCTTGGGCTCGGCTGTCCCAACCCCGGCTGCGACGTCGACCCCCTTCAGGCACCTGACCAAACGCCTGGGGGTCAAGGCCTATCCCCACCCCAACATGACCATCGAGGCCTGCAGCAAGGCCATGGCTAGTGTGGTCGGCCCACTGGCCATCGTCGCTGCGGCCCGCATGTACGGGAAGGCCGTATTTTTCCTGAGGACCGAGCAGGCGGTCCACCTGGCCGTGGAGAGGGGGCTCGCTGTGGGCGGGACACATTTGCCCGTCGACCCTCTGGAGGTTACGGCCCAGAGGGTCGTGATCTCTAACGTCCCGCCCTTCATTGCCAGCGAGCTCCTTCTCCCCCACCTCGCCACCCTGGGGGAGATCCGGTCGGGTGTCCAGCCGCTCCTGCTCGGTCTGAAGGACCCCGCCCTCCGACACGTTTACTCCTTCCGGCGCCAGGTGTTCATTTGCCTGGCCCGGGAGGAGGTCACCGAGGGCAATTTCACTGTCCTCCATGAGGGCGCGGCCTATCGCGCCTTCTGGACGGCGGACGGCGTGCGGTGCCACCTGTGCCGCGAGGTGGGGCACATTAGAAAAAACTGCCCCACCCAGAAAGCCGCCCAGCCCACACCGACGGCTGATGGTGGTGCCGCCGCACCCACTCCCCCTCCCCCGAAGTCAACACCACAGGCCCCGGCACCGGAGGCTAAGCCAGAGGCTCCCAATGCTCCAGCCTCTGGCAGGGAGGGGGGTGAGCGTCCGGCAGGCCAGAAGGCGCAGAGAAAGACGCGACGCGTCAAGCCCGCCCATGGGGAGACCACCCTATCCCCTTCCCCGGAACCTAGCCCACGACCTACCCCGCCCCGGCACGACAATGCCCCTGCGGCCGTGCCAGCGTCGCCCCGGCGCGGGACCCCTGACCCTCAAACCCCCGAACCTGTACCTGACCCTGACCCCAATGACACTACACCCACTCCCCACCCCGATGGAGAAACCCCTCGGGCTTTAACACCTGGCCCGGGGGCCCCCGAGCCCGAGCCCTGCCCAACCCAGCCACGCCCTGGCACTAACCTGGGGGAGGCCACCGCTGTTCCGCCTCCTGCAACGGCCGTGTCTCCGGGCCCCGGAGAGGGAACTAGGCCCCTGCCCCGCCCACCCTCACCTGATAAACCGGGGGTGGGGAAGGAAGTGACACGGCTGGCCCTCCCCACCCTGGCCACGCCCCCTGTCTTCCCCCAGCCATTCGTATTCCGGGAAAGGCTGGGGGGAGGGACCCCGGGCCCCGTGACCACCGAGGCGGGCGGGGAGGGGAAGGCCCATAAATCCCCCCCGGTCTCTCTGGGGAAGAGGCACCGGCCCTCGGAGGGGAGGGACTCTCCTGCAGCGCGCCGGCGGCGCTGCCCCTCTCCGGGGGACGAGCCAACGGTGCCCCTCGACTGTCCCGCACCGCGGCCCGACTCGCCCAAACCCCTGGGGGCTACAGCAGGGCCTCCTGCTGCCTTGACTCCTCCGGCCCCTGGGGAGGACCTCGATGACCACGAGGGCCGTGGTGCGGGCGACGACGGAGGACCCTCTGCTGGGTCGTCGAGCGGTGGAGGGGAGGAGGGTGTTATCCTCGCTCCTCCCTCCCAGACTGTTTTTCCGGGGGCCTTGGCCCTGGGGGATGACCTTTTCCTGGGGGATGACCTTTTCCCCGAGGAGCCAGGCGTCCCGGTGTCGGGAGAGGAGCGGGGCCCCGAGCCTCTGCCGCCCGACGACCCGAACTCGGGGCGTTCCGGGAAGGGGTGCGTCGAGGAAGGTACCGCCGGTGACCCTGGGGGTGGGGTCGCCGGGGGTTTGAGGCCGGTTGGCGGCGCCGGACCAGCCCCCATTCTCTCGGTGGGGGAGGGGTCGGTGACCGAGGGCGACCTCCCGGAGGAGGGTTCGGGATCGGTGGCGGACACCGGGGACGACGCGGACTCCGTCTGCAGTGACTTTTTTGAGTCCCGGGTGCCCCCCACCGATCTCTCCCTCATCCCCCTCGAGGAACTCCGGGAATTTGTCGAGGAAACTCGGAGTCGCCGGGATAGAGCCCAACTGGCGCTCGACCGCTGGAGCTCTTTTGAGAAAGTTTACTGGTCGGCCCTCGCTGCCCGCCAGGCGCCTGGGCTCGATGTCAATGAGCGAAAGCGAGTCAGGAACTTCCTGGGAGCACTCCTGGTGAGGGCGAGGGACTTCAGTGCCCCTCCCTCGTCCTCCCTGTAAATATATACACGGGTTTGTTAATTGTACTGGTGGTGGTTGCACAACGCTTCCGACATGGAGACAACTATAGCCAGCCTCAACATCAACGGCAGCAGGGAGTCGCAGCGCAGATTCCAGACCCTCTCGGTCCTTCGGGACGGGAGGTATGCGGTGTGCTTCCTGCAAGAAACCCACACTACCCCGGGAGACGAAGCCACCTGGCTCCTGGAGTGGCGAGGGGGGGTCTACATGAGTCACCTCACCCGCAGATCTGGCGGGGTGGCTATCCTGTTGGCCCCGCATTTTCAGCCGGAGATCTTGGGGGTCAGGGAGCCAGTGCCAGGCCGTTTGCTTCACCTGACGGTTCGGCTGGGGGGCGCGGTGCTTCACTTGGTGAACGTCTACGCTCCCCCGGCCGGGCCGAGGCAAGCGAGCTTCTTCCAAGAAGTGTCCGCTCATCTCGCTTCCATCGACGAGGGCCAGTGCGTCGTCCTCGGGGGAGATTTTAATTGCGTCCTCGAGGGCAGGGACCACGGCGGTGCCCGCACTGACCGCGCGTCAGGGAAGAGGTTGGGGGACCTGGTCAAGTCCTTCGACCTGGTGGACGTCTGGCGGAATCTCCATCCCGACTCCATCGCCTTCACCTTCGTGAGGCCTGGGGTCGGAGTGTCCAGAATCGACCGCCTGTACGTTTCGCGGGCGTACGCCTCCTGTTTCCCGAAGGCCTCCATGCGGCAGGTGTCGTGCACGGACCACCACCTGGTGTGGGCGGAACTCCTTCCGTTCGGCGCCAGGCTCGGCTCCGCGTACTGGCACTTTAACAACCTGCTGCTGGAGGACGAGCGGTTCCGGGACTCGTTTCGTCGCTTCTGGGCCGGCTGGAGAAGGAAGCGGGGAAGCTTCCCCTCCCTGAGGCTATGGTGGGACGTGGGCAAGGCTCACGTCCGCGTCTTCTGTCAGGAGTACGCGAGGGGGTCGACGAAGAGGCGGAAATCCAGGATCGGGGAGTTGGAGAGGGAGTTGCTCGACCTGGAGTCACGCCTCGGTCAGCCCGACGCGGACCCGGCCCTGCGCGGGGTGTACGAAGAGAAGAAGGCCGCGCTCCGGGACCTGCAGCTCGTCGGGGCTCGGGGCGCGTACGTGAGGTCGCGGATCCAGCTCCTCCAGGACCTGGACCGCGGCTCCCCCTTCTTCTACTCGCTGGAAAAAAGGCGTGGCACCCGTCAGCAGCTCCTTGTGCTGCTGGCCGACGACGGGTCCCTCGTCTCGGATCCGGAGGGCGTCAGGGCCCACGTCCGAAACTATTACACAGCCCTGTTCTCCCCGGATCCGTCCAGCGAGGATGCTCGCAGAGTTCTGTGGGAGGACCTGCCGCAGCTCGGCCCGGAGGACGCCGGAAGGCTCGACGCTCCCGTCACTTTGGAGGAGCTGACCGGCGCCCTCGACCGGCTCTCGAGGGGCAAAACCCCGGGGCTGGACGGGCTGACTGTGGAGTTCTTCAGGGCGTTCTGGGACGTCCTGGGGAGCGACTACGCACAGGTCCTGGGGGAGTGTTTAAATGCCGGACAGCTGCCCCTTTCTTGGCGCAGGGCGGTCATCGTCCTGCTGCCAAAGAAGGGGGACCTTCGTTCCTTAAAGAACTGGCGTCCGGTCTCCCTCCTCGGCACGGATTACAAAATCTTCGCCAGGGTGTTGTCTTCTCGCCTGGCCTCCGTGCTGGCCCACATGATCCACCCGGACCAGTCCTACACGGTCCCGGGCCGGAGGATACACGATAACGTCCACCTGGTCCGGGACCTGATCCATTTCTGTCGACGGGCTGGTCTGCCGAGCGCCTTCCTGTCTCTCGACCAGGAGAAGGCGTTCGACAGGGTCGATCACGAGTACCTGCTCGGGACTCTGCGGGCATTCGGGTTCGGGGCGCAGTTCGTCGCCCGGATCCGACTTTTGTACGCCGCCGCAGAGTGTCTGGTTAAAGTTAACGGGTCCCTGACGGCGCCCCTTCGCTTCGGGAGAGGAGTGCGTCAAGGCTGCCCCCTGTCCGGCCAGCTGTATTCCCTGTGCGTGGAGCCTTTCCTGCGCCTCTTGTGGAGGAGGTTGTCGGGGCTGGTTCTGCGCGGCGCGGGCACGGGGGTGGTCCTCTCGGCCTACGCCGACGACGTGCTCCTCACTTTCACCGACCCGGCTGACCTGGGGAGGATGCGCGAGTGCCAGGCCGTGTACTCGGCGGCGTCTTCCGCCAGGATCAACTGGGCCAAATGTTCCGGACTACTGGTCGGCCCGTGGCGGGTGGACTCTCTGCCGGAGGAGTTACGGGGGTTCAGCTGGAGTACCACCCATCTCCTCTACCTGGGGGTCTACCTCAGCCCGGCTGAGGAATCCTGGCCGGCCAACTGGCAGGAGCTGGAGGCCAAAGTCTCGGCTCGCCTAGGCCGCTGGACAGGACTGCTCCGAGTGCTATCTTACAGGAGTCGAGTGCTGGTCATAAACCAGCTGGTGGCCGCCATGCTGTGGTACCGGCTGGTCACTTTGGTCCCTCCTCTTGGCTTTGTCGCTGGCATCCAGAGAACGTTGGTCGATTTCTTCTGGGACAAAAAGATGCACTGGGTCGCCGCGCAGGTTCTGAGTCTCCCTATTGAGGAGGGCGGTCAGTCGCTGGTGTGCGCCCGCACCCAGGTCGCGACGTTCCGCCTTCAGACCTTGCGGCGATACCTTTACGTCGAGCCTCCTCCTAGATGGTGCGCCCTGGCGACGTATTTTTTCCGCCAGGTGCGTAACCTCAACTACGACACGCAGCTCCTGTTCGTCGACCGTGACGGTTTGCAGGTCGCCCTCAAGACGCTGCCTGTCTTTTACCAGGACCTGATCACTGTCTGGAACATGGTCGAATCGCGTCGCGCCTACCCTCCGGCTGGAGTAGCGGCTGTCGTCAGGGAGCCGTTGCTCAGGAATCCGCACCTCCGTACTCGCGGGTTCGAGTGGCTGTCGGAGGAGAGGGCCGCGGCGGCGAGGGTGACCAGGGTCGGGGACGTGCTGGGTGCCGGGGGCCTGGGCTGGACGCTGCCGCAGGACATAGCAGGCAGGGCGGCGGTAGACGTCCAGTACGTGGCCACCGCCATCCGACGCCTCAAAACGGCGGTGCTCGGACCCGACGTAGTACACCAGTTGGAGGACGCTCAGGTGTGCGGTGGGATCCCGTCCGAGCTCACCCCAGCCCGGACGGAATTTCACATTGGCCCCAAGGTCCCGTACTTCCCGCGGGAGCCTGTGCCCCACAACCTGAGCCGCCTCCGAAATTTTAACTTTGTTTCGTTTAGGGAGGTGAACAGGAGAGCCCTGTACAGACTGCTGCTGCACACCGTCCACCTCTTCTCCCTCATCCACCGTCCGGACACGCCTTGGCGTGCCCATTTGCCACCGGGCGGTGGGGATCCCCAGTGGAGGGCTCTCTACGCGGGAGTCCTCCCCCTTTCTCTCGGGGATCTGGGGTGGAGGGTGCTGCACGCAGCAGTCCCCTGCAACCGCAGATTGCGGTGGTTCACGGACTCCCAGCCCAACTGCTTGTTCTGTGGCGCTGTGGAGTCCGTGGACCACGTGTATATTGGGTGTGGGCGTTTGCACTCCCTTTTTGATTTTCTGAAAAACCTTCTCCTCTGTTTTTGGCTGCACTTCAGTCCCACGCTCCTGATCTTTGGGCACCCGGTACGGAGGAAGGAGGGCAGGTCTGAAGACCTCCTCGTGGGTCTGCTCCTGGGCCTGGCCAAACTGGCCATCAACAGGTCCAGGCAGCGGGCCGTGGAGGGGGTCGTTAGGGCCGACTGCCTGCCCCTCTTCCGTGGTTACGTTAGAGCCCGGGTGTCCTTGGAGAAGGAGCACGCGGCGTCGACCAACACCCTGGAGTTGTTCAGGGAGAGGTGGGCGCCGCAGGGAGTGGAGTGCATCATTTCTCCCTCCAATTCTATTTTGATTTAGTCCCTACCCTCCCCTTCACTGTTTTGATCACACAGCACTGTCCTTTGATGTGAAGGGCAGTGCTTGTCACTGGCCACCCGGGTGTTTTCCTGTCTTCCTGGTGGTGGAAACTGAATAAAGATTCGTGCACTTTGTGTCTTTCACAGTGTCTTACACCTGCGCACACACACACCATGGGTGCTGGGGATAAAATAAGCACTACCGCAGTTAGGTGGTAGTGTAGGGTAAAGAAAAAAAAAGAAAAAAAAAAAAAAAAAAAAATAAATCCCCCCCCCGGTCTCTCTGGGGAAGAGGCACCGGCCCTTGGAGGGGAGGGACTCTCCTGCAGCGCGCCGGCGGGAGTGAGTGACTGTCTGTGTGCTGGGACTCTCCTCTGCTATTGCCTCACACAGGAAGGGAGAAAGGAGGAGAAGAAGAAGAAGGAGAAGGAGAAGAAGAAGAAGGAGAAAGGCAGGAGGTGGGAGCCTTTTTGGTCTGGCTCCTGGTCTTGGAGCTGCGGCCTAGGCCTCGCCACCGCAGGTCTCTGGGGCTCTGCCCGGACCTGTCTCGGCTGTTGCTGCTTGGGGCCTGCCTCCAATACAGTCTGGGACTTGCCTTGGGGCCCCTCGCGGGACCTCCACCGCTGCTGCTGTGGTCTGAGGCCTGCCTCCGCAACTGCTGCCTGGGACTCGGCTTGGGGCTGCCTGGGACTTGCCTTGGGGACTCTCTCCAACAGGTCTGCCCCCACCACTGCAACCGAGGGGACTTCCCAGGACTCGCCAGAGGCCTGCCTCCACCGCTGCTGCCTGGGACTCGCCTTGGGCCCATCTCCACCACTACTGCCTGGGACTTGCCTCGGGGACTCTCCCCAACAGGTCTGCCCCCACCACTGCGACCGAGGGCTTACCTTGGACTCGCCCGAGGTCCGCTTCTGCCACCGCTGTCGCTGCCTGGGACTTGCCTCTGGCGACTCGCCTCGGGCCCCTCCACCACTGCTGCTACCAGGGGCCCACCTCCACCGCTGCCTGGGGCCGAAGTACAAAGCGGCAGAATATGGCGAGCCCCAAAGTCGCCGGGCCCAGCCGCACCTACGCCGGGGTAGCCGCTGCCTTGGGCCCGGCTCCCACAACCCCGGCTGCGACGTCGACCCCCTTCAGGCACCTGACCAAACGCCTGGGGGTCAAGGCCTATCCCCACCCCAACATGACCATCGAGGCCTGCAGCAAGGCCATGGCTAGTGTGGTCGGCCCACTGGCCATCGTCGCTGCGGCCCGCATGTACGGGAAGGCCGTATTTTTCCTGAGGACCGAGCAGGCGGTCCACCTGGCCGTGGAGAGGGGGCTCGCTGTGGGCGGGACACATTTGCCCGTCGACCCTCTGGAGGTTACGGCCCAGAGGGTCGTGATCTCTAACGTCCCGCCCTTCATTGCCAGCGAGCTCCTCCTCCCCCACCTCAACACCCTGGGGGAGATCCGGTCGGGTGTCCAGCCGCTCCTGCTCGGTCTGAAGGACCCTGCCCTCCGACACGTTTACTCCTTCCGGCGCCAGGTGTTCATTTGCCTGGCCCGGGAGGAGGTCACCGAGGGCTCATTTACTGTCCTCCATGAGGGCGCGGCCTATCGCGCCTTCTGGACGGCGGACGGCGTGCGGTGCCACCTGTGCCGCGAGGTAGGGCACATACGAAAAAACTGCCCCGCCCAGAAAGCCGCCCAGCCCACACCAATGGCTGACGGTGGTGCCGCCGCACCCACTCCCCCTCCCCCGAAGTCAACACCACAGGCCCCGGCACCGGAGGCTAAGCCAGAGGCTCCCAATGCTCCAGCCTCTGGCAGGGAGGGGGGTGAGCGTCCGGCAGGCCAGAAGGCGCAGAGAAAGACGCGACGCGTCAAGCCCGCCCATGGGGAGACCACCCTATCCCCTTCCCCGGAACCTAGCCCACGACCTACCCCGCCCCGGCACGACAATGCCCCTGCGGCCGTGCCAGCGTCGCCCCGGCGCGGGACCCCTGACCCTCAAACCCCCGAACCTGTACCTGACCCTGACCCCAATGACACTACACCCACTCCCCACCCCGATGGAGAAACCCCTCGGGCTTTAACACCTGGCCCGGGGGCCCCCGAGCCCGAGCCCTGCCCAACCCAGCCACGCCCTGGCACTAACCTGGGGGAGGCCACCGCTGTTCCGCCTCCTGCAACGGCCGTGTCTCCGGGCCCCGGAGAGGGAACTAGGCCCCTGCCCCGCCCACCCTCACCTGATAAACCGGGGGTGGGGAAGGAAGTGACACGGCTGGCCCTCCCCACCCTGGCCACGCCCCCTGTCTTCCCCCAGCCATTCGTATTCCGGGAAGGGCCGGGGGGAGGGACCCCGGGCCCCATGACCACCGAGGCGGGCGGGGAGGGGAAGGCCCAGAAATCCCCCCCGGTCTCTCTGGGGAAGAGGCACCGGCCCTTGGAGGGGAGGGACTCTCCTGCAGCGCGCCGGCGGCGCTGCCCCTCTCCGGGGGACGAGCCAACGGTGCCCCTCGACTGTCCCGCACCGCGGCCCGACTCGCCCAAACCCCTGGGGGCTACAGCAGGGCCTCCTGCTGCCTCGACTCCTCCGGCCCCTGGGGAGGACCTCGATGACCACGAGGGCCGTGGTGCGGGCGACGACGGAGGACCCTCTGCTGGGTCGTCGAGCGGTGGAGGGGAGGAGGGTGTTATCCTCGCTCCTCCCTCCCAGACTGTTTTTCCGGGGGCCTTGGCCCTGGGGGATGACCTTTTCCTGGGGGATGACCTTTTCCCCGAGGAGCCAGGCGTCCCGGTGTCGGGAGAGGAGCGGGGCCCCGAGCCTCTGCCGCCCGACGACCCGAACTCGGGGCGTTCCGGGAAGGGGTGCGTCGAGGAAGGTACCGCCGGTGACCCTGGGGGTGGGGTCGCCGGGGGTTTGAGGCCGGTTGGCGGCGCCGGACCAGCCCCCATTCTCTCGGTGGGGGAGGGGTCGGTGACCGAGGGCGACCTCCCGGAGGAGGGTTCGGGATCGGTGGCGGACACCGGGGACGACGCGGACTCCGTCTGCAGTGACTTTTTTGAGTCCCGGGTGCCCCCCACCGATCTCTCCCTCATCCCCCTCGAGGAACTCCGGGAATTTGTCGAGGAAACTCGGAGTCGCCGGGATAGAGCCCAACTGGCGCTCGACCGCTGGAGCTCTTTTGAGAAAGTTTACTGGTCGGCCCTCGCTGCCCGCCAGGCGCCTGGGCTCGATGTCAATGAGCGAAAGCGAGTCAGGAACTTCCTGGGAGCACTCCTGGTGAGGGCGAGGGACTTCAGTGCCCCTCCCTCGTCCTCCCTGTAAATATATACACGGGTTTGTTAATTGTACTGGTGGTGGTTGCACAACGCTTCCGACATGGAGACGACTATAGCCAGCCTCAACATCAACGGCAGCAGGGAGTCGCAGCGCAGATTCCAGACCCTCTCGGTCCTTCGGGACGGGAGGTATGCGGTGTGCTTCCTGCAAGAAACCCACACTACCCCGGGAGACGAAGCCACCTGGCTCCTGGAGTGGCGAGGGGGGGTCTACATGAGTCACCTCACCCGCAGATCTGGCGGGGTGGCTATCCTGTTGGCCCCGCATTTTCAGCCGGAGATCTTGGGGGTCAGGGAGCCAGTGCCAGGCCGTTTGCTTCACCTGACGGTTCGGCTGGGGGGCGCGGTGCTTCACTTGGTGAACGTCTACGCTCCCCCGGCCGGGCCGAGGCAAGCGAGCTTCTTCCAAGAAGTGTCCGCTCATCTCGCTTCCATCGACGAGGGCCAGTGCGTCGTCCTCGGGGGAGATTTTAATTGCGTCCTCGAGGGCAGGGACCACGGCGGTGCCCGCACTGACCGCGCGTCAGGGAAGAGGTTGGGGGACTTGGTCAAGTCCTTCGACCTGGTGGACGTCTGGCGGAATCTCCATCCCGACTCCATCGCCTTCACCTTCGTGAGGCCTGGGGTCGGAGTGTCCAGAATCGACCGCCTGTACGTTTCGCGGGCGTACGCCTCCTGTTTCCCGAAGGCCTCCATGCGGCAGGTGTCGTGCACGGACCACCACCTGGTGTGGGCGGAACTCCTTCCGTTCGGCGCCAGGCTCGGCTCCGCGTACTGGCACTTTAACAACCTGCTGCTGGAGGACGAGCGGTTCCGGGACTCGTTTCGTCGCTTCTGGGCCGGCTGGAGAAGGAAGCGGGGAAGCTTCCCCTCCCTGAGGCTATGGTGGGACGTGGGCAAGGCTCACGTCCGCGTCTTCTGTCAGGAGTACGCGAGGGGGTCGACGAAGAGGCGGAAATCCAGGATCGGGGAGTTGGAGAGGGAGTTGCTCGACCTGGAGTCACGCCTCGGTCAGCCCGACGCGGACCCGGCCCTGCGCGGGGTGTACGAAGAGAAGAAGGCCGCGCTCCGGGACCTGCAGCTCGTCGGGGCTCGGGGCGCGTACGTGAGGTCGCGGATCCAGCTCCTCCAGGACCTGGACCGCGGCTCCCCCTTCTTCTACTCGCTGGAAAAAAGGCGTGGCACCCGTCAGCAGCTCCTTGTGCTGCTGGCCGACGACGGGTCCCTCGTCTCGGATCCGGAGGGCGTCAGGGCCCACGTCCGAAACTATTACACAGCCCTGTTCTCCCCGGATCCGTCCAGCGAGGATGCTCGCAGAGTTCTGTGGGAGGACCTGCCGCAGCTCGGCCCGGAGGACGCCGGAAGGCTCGACGCTCCCGTCACTTTGGAGGAGCTGACCGGCGCCCTCGACCGGCTCTCGAGGGGCAAAACCCCGGGGCTGGACGGGCTGACTGTGGAGTTCTTCAGGGCGTTCTGGGACGTCCTGGGGAGCGACTACGCACAGGTCCTGGGGGAGTGCTTAAATGCCGGACAGCTGCCCCTTTCTTGGCGCAGGGCGGTCATCGTCCTGCTGCCAAAGAAGGGGGACCTTCGTTCCTTAAAGAACTGGCGTCCGGTCTCCCTCCTCGGCACGGATTACAAAATCTTCGCCAGGGTGTTGTCTTCTCGCCTGGCCTCCGTGCTGGCCCACATGATCCACCCGGACCAGTCCTACACGGTCCCGGGCCGGAGGATACACGATAACGTCCACCTGGTCCGGGACCTGATCCATTTCTGTCGACGGGCTGGTCTGCCGAGCGCCTTCCTGTCTCTCGACCAGGAGAAGGCGTTCGACAGGGTCGATCACGAGTACCTGCTCGGGACTCTGCGGGCATTCGGGTTCGGGGCGCAGTTCGTCGCCCGGATCCGACTTTTGTACGCCGCCGCAGAGTGTCTGGTTAAAGTTAACGGGTCCCTGACGGCGCCCCTTCGCTTCGGGAGAGGAGTGCGTCAAGGCTGCCCCCTGTCCGGCCAGCTGTATTCCCTGTGCGTGGAGCCTTTCCTGCGCCTCTTGCGGAGGAGGTTGTCGGGGCTGGTTCTGCGCGGCGCGGGCACGGGGGTGGTCCTCTCGGCCTACGCCGACGACGTGCTCCTCACTTTCACCGACCCGGCTGACCTGGGGAGGATGCGCGAGTGCCAGGCCGTGTACTCGGCGGCGTCTTCCGCCAGGATCAACTGGGCCAAATGTTCCGGACTACTGGTCGGCCCGTGGCGGGTGGACTCTCTGCCGGAGGAGTTACGGGGGTTCAGCTGGAGTACCACCCATCTCCTCTACCTGGGGGTCTACCTCAGCCCGGCTGAGGAATCCTGGCCGGCCAACTGGCAGGAGCTGGAGGCCAAAGTCTCGGCTCGCCTAGGCCGCTGGACAGGACTGCTCCGAGTGCTATCTTACAGGAGTCGAGTGCTGGTCATAAACCAGCTGGTGGCCGCCATGCTGTGGTACCGGCTGGTCACTTTGGTCCCTCCTCTTGGCTTTGTCGCTGGCATCCAGAGAACGTTGGTCGATTTCTTCTGGGACAAAAAGATGCACTGGGTCGCCGCGCAGGCTCTGAGTCTCCCTATTGAGGAGGGCGGTCAGTCGCTGGTGTGCGCCCGCACCCAGGTCGCGACGTTCCGCCTTCAGACCTTGCGGCGATACCTTTACGTCGAGCCTCCTCCTAGATGGTGCGCCCTGGCGACGTATTTTTTCCGCCAGGTGCGTAACCTCAACTACGACACGCAGCTCCTGTTCGTCGACCGTGACGGTTTGCAGGTCGCCCTCAAGACGCTGCCTGTCTTTTACCAGGACCTGATCACTGTCTGGAACATGGTCGAATCGCGTCGCGCCTACCCTCCGGCTGGAGTAGCGGCTGTCGTCAGGGAGCCGTTGCTCAGGAATCCGCACCTCCGTACTCGCGGGTTCGAATGGCTGTCGGAGGAGAGGGCCGCGGCGGCGAGGGTGACCAGGGTCGGGGACGTGCTGGGTGCCGGGGGCCTGGGCTGGACGCTGCCGCAGGACATAGCAGGCAGGGCGGCGGTAGACGTCCAGTACGTGGCCACCGCCATCCGACGCCTCAAAACGGCGGTGCTCGGACCCGACGTAGTGCACCAGTTGGAGGACGCTCAGGTGTGCGGTGGGATCCCGTCCGGGCTCACCCCAGCCCGGACGGAATTTCACATTGGCCCCAAGGTCCCGTACTTCCCGCGGGAGCCTGTGCCCCACAACCTGAGCCGCCTCCGAAATTTTAACTTTGTTTTGTTTCGGGAGGTGAAAAGGAGAGCCCTGTACCGACTGCTGCTGCACACCATCCACCTCTTCTCCCTCATCCACCGTCCGGACACGCCTTGGCGTGCCCATTTGCCACCGGGCGGTGGGGATCCCCAGTGGAGGGCTCTCTACGCGGGAGTCCTCCCCCTTTCTCTCGGGGATCTGGGGTGGAGGGTGCTGCACGCAGCAGTCCCCTGCAACCGCAGATTGCGGTGGTTCACGGACTCCCAGCCCAACTGCTTGTTCTGTGGCGCTGTGGAGTCCGTGGACCATGTATATATTGGGTGTGGGCGTTTGCACTCCCTTTTTGATTTCCTTAAAAACCTTCTCCTCTGTTTTTGGCTGCACTTCAGTCCCACGCTCCTGATCTTTGGGCACCCGGTACGGAGGAAAGAGGGCAGGTCTGAAGACCTCCTCGTGGGTCTGCTCCTGGGCCTGGCCAAGCTGGCCATCAACAGGTCCAGGCAGCGGGCCGTGGAGGGGGTCGTTAGGGCCGACTGCCTGCCCCTCTTCCGCGGTTACGTTAGAGCCCGGGTGTCCTTGGAGAAGGAGCACGCGGTGTCCACCAACACCCTGGAGTTGTTCAGGGAGAGGTGGGCGCCGCAGGGAGTGGAGTGCATCATTTCTCCCTCCAACTCTATTTTGATTTAGTCCCTACCCTCCCCTTCACTGTTTTGATCACACAGCACTGCCCTTTGATGTGAAGGGCAGTGTTTGTCACTGGCCACCCGGGTGTTTTCCTATATTCCTGGTGGTGGAAATTGAATAAAGATTGGTGCACTTTGTGTCTTTCACTGTGTCTCACACCTGCACACACACACCATGGGTGCTGGGGATAAAATAAGCACTACCGCAGTTAGGTGGTAGTGTAGGGTAAAGAGAAAAAAAAAAAAAAAAAAAAAGAAAAAAAAAAGAAAAAAAAAAAAAAAAAAAAAAATCCCCCCCCGGTCTCTCTGGGGAAGAGGCACCGGCCCTTGGAGGGGAGGGACTCTCCTGCAGCACGCCGGCGGGAGTAAGTGACTGACTGTGTGCTGGGACTCTCCTCCGCTATCGCCGAAGGAAGGAAGGAAAAAGAGAAGAAGAAGAAGGAGAAAGGCAGGAGGTGGGAGCCTTTTTGGTCTGGCTCCTGTTTTTGGAGCTGCGGCCTAGGCCTCGCCACTGCAGGTCTCTGGGGCTCTGCTCGGACCTGTCTCGGCTGTTGCTGCTTGGGGCCTGCCTCCAATACAGTCTGGGACTTGCCTTGGGGCCCCTCGCGGGACCTCCACCGCTGCTGCTGTGGTCTGAGGCCTGCCTCCGCAACTGCTGCCTGGGACTCGGCTTGGGGCTGCCTGGGACTTGCCTTGGGGACTCTCTCCAACAGGTCTGCCCCCACCACTGCAACCGAGGGGACTTCCCAGGACTCGCCAGAGGCCTGCCTCCACCGCTGCTGCCTGGGACTCGCCTTGGGCCCATCTCCACCACTACTGCCTGGGACTCGACTTTGGGGCTGCCTGGGACTTGCCTCGGGGACTCTCCCCAACAGGTCTGCCCCCACCACTGCGACCGAGGGCTTACCTTGGACTCGCCCGAGGTCCGCTTCTGCCACCGCTGTCGCTGCCTGGGACTTGCCTCTGGCGACTCGCCTCGGGCCCCTCCACCACTGCTGCTACCAGGGGCCCACCTCCACCGCTGCCTGGGGCCGAAGTACAAAGCGGCAGAATATGGCGAGCCCCAAAGTCGCCGGGCCCAGCCGCACCTACGCCGGGGTAGCCGCTGCCTTGGGCCCGGCTCCCACAACCCCGGCTGCGACGTCGACCCCCTTCAGGCACCTGACCAAACGCCTGGGGGTCAAGGCCTATCCCCACCCCAACATGACCATCGAGGCCTGCAGCAAGGCCATGGCTAGTGTGGTCGGCCCACTGGCCATCGTCGCTGCGGCCCGCATGTACGGGAAGGCCGTATTTTTTCTGAGGACCGAGCAGGCGGTCCACCTGGCCGTGGAGAGGGGGCTCGCTGTGGGCGGGACACATTTGCCCGTCGACCCTCTGGAGGTTACGGCCCAGAGGGTCGTGATCTCTAACGTCCCGCCCTTCATTGCCAGCGAGCTCCTCCTCCCCCACCTCAACACCCTGGGGGAGATCCGGTCGGGTGTCCAGCCGCTCCTGCTCGGTCTGAAGGACCCTGCCCTCCGACACGTTTACTCCTTCCGGTGCCAGGTGTTCATTTGCCTGGCCCGGGAGGAGGTCACCGAGGGCTCATTTACTGTCCTCCATGAGGGCGTGGCCTATCGCGCCTTCTGGACGGCGGACGGCGTGCGGTGCCACCTGTGCCGCGAGGTAGGGCACATACGAAAAAACTGCCCCGCCCAGAAAGCCGCCCAGCCCACACCAATGGCTGACGGTGGCGCCGCCGCACCCACTCCCCCTCCCCCGAAGTCAACACCACAGGCCCCGGCACCGGAGGCTAAGCCAGAGGCTCCCAATGCTCCAGCCTCTGGCAGGGAGGGGGGTGAGCGTCCGGCAGGCCAGAAGGCGCAGAGAAAGACGCGACGCGTCAAGCCCGCCCATGGGGAGACCACCCTATCCCCTTCCCCAACACCTAGCCCACGACCTACCCCGCCCCGGCACGACAATGCCCCTGCGGCCGTGCCAGCGTCGCCCCGGCGCGGGACCCCTGACCCTCAAACCCCCGAACCTGTACCTGACCCTGACCCCAATGACACTACACCCACTCCCCACCCCGATGGAGAAACCCCTCGGGCTTTAACACCTGGCCCGGGGGCCCCCGAGCCCGAGCCCTGCCCAACCCAGCCACGCCCTGGCACTAACCTGGGGGAGGCCACCGCTGTTCCGCCTCCTGCAACGGCCGTGTCTCCGGGCCCCGGAGAGGGAACTAGGCCCCTGCCCCGCCCACCCTCACCTGATAAACCGGGGGTGGGGAAGGAAGTGACACGGCTGGCCCTCCCCACCCTGGCCACGCCCCCTGTCTTCCCCCAGCCATTCGTATTCCGGGAAAGGCTGGGGGGAGGGACCCCGGGCCCCATGACCACCGAGGCGGGCGGGGAGGGGAAGGCCCAGAAATCCCCCCCGGTCTCTCTGGGGAAGAGGCACCGGCCCTTGGAGGGGAGGGACTCTCCTGCAGCGCGCCGGCGGCGCTGCCCCTCTCCGGGGGACGAGCCAACGGTGCCCCTCGACTGTCCCGCACCGCGGCCCGACTCGCCCAAACCCCTGGGGGCTACAGCAGGGCCTCCTGCTGCCTTGACTCCTCCGGCCCCTGGGGAGGACCTCGATGACCACGAGGGCCGTGGTGCGGGCGACGACGGAGGACCCTCGGCTGGGTCGTCGAGCGGTGGAGGGGAGGAGGGTGTTATCCTCGCTCCTCCCTCCCAGACTGTTTTTCCGGGGGCCTTGGCCCTGGGGGATGACCTTTTCCTGGGGGATGACCTTTTCCCCGAGGAGCCAGGCGTCCCGGTGTCGGGAGAGGAGCGGGGCCCCGAGCCTCTGCCGCCCGACGACCCGAACTCGGGGCGTTCCGGGAAGGGGTGCGTCGAGGAAGGTACCGCCGGTGACCCTGGGGGTGGGGTCGCCGGGGGTTTGAGGCCGGTTGGCGGCGCCGGACCAGCCCCCATTCTCTCGGTGGGGGAGGGGTCGGTGACCGAGGGCGACCTCCCGGAGGAGGGTTCGGGATCGGTGGCGGACACCGGGGACGACGCGGACTCCGTCTGCAGTGACTTTTTTGAGTCCCGGGTGCCCCCCACCGATCTCTCCCTCATCCCCCTCGAGGAACTCCGGGAATTTGTCGAGGAAACTCGGAGTCGCCGGGATAGAGCCCAACTGGCGCTCGACCGCTGGAGCTCTTTTGAGAAAGTTTACTGGTCGGCCCTCGCTGCCCGCCAGGCGCCTGGGCTCGATGTCAATGAGCGAAAGCGAGTCAGGAACTTCCTGGGAGCACTCCTGGTGAGGGCGAGGGACTTCAGTGCCCCTCCCTCGTCCTCCCTGTAAATATATACACGGGTTTGTTAATTGTACTGGTGGTGGTTGCACAACGCTTCCGACATGGAGACAACTATAGCCAGCCTCAACATCAACGGCAGCAGGGAGTCGCAGCGCAGATTCCAGACCCTCTCGGTCCTTCGGGACGGGAGGTATGCGGTGTGCTTCCTGCAAGAAACCCACACTACCCCGGGAGACGAAGCCACCTGGCTCCTGGAGTGGCGAGGGGGGGTCTACATGAGTCACCTCACCCGCAGATCTGGCGGGGTGGCTATCCTGTTGGCCCCGCATTTTCAGCCGGAGATCTTGGGGGTCAGGGAGCCAGTGCCAGGCCGTTTGCTTCACCTGACGGTTCGGCTGGGGGGCGCGGTGCTTCACTTGGTGAACGTCTACGCTCCCCCGGCCGGGCCGAGGCAAGCGAGCTTCTTCCAAGAAGTGTCCGCTCATCTCGCTTCCATCGACGAGGGCCAGTGCGTCGTCCTCGGGGGAGATTTTAATTGCGTCCTCGAGGGCAGGGACCACGGCGGTGCCCGCACTGACCGCGCGTCAGGGAAGAGGTTGGGGGACTTGGTCAAGTCCTTCGACCTGGTGGACGTCTGGCGGAATCTCCATCCCGACTCCATCGCCTTCACCTTCGTGAGGCCTGGGGTCGGAGTGTCCAGAATCGACCGCCTGTACGTTTCGCGGGCGTACGCCTCCTGTTTCCCGAAGGCCTCCATGCGGCAGGTGTCGTGCACGGACCACCACCTGGTGTGGGCGGAACTCCTTCCGTTCGGCGCCAGGCTCGGCTCCGCGTACTGGCACTTTAACAACCTGCTGCTGGAGGACGAGCGGTTCCGGGACTCGTTTCGTCGCTTCTGGGCCGGCTGGAGAAGGAAGCGGGGAAGCTTCCCCTCCCTGAGGCTATGGTGGGACGTGGGCAAGGCTCACGTCCGCGTCTTCTGTCAGGAGTACGCGAGGGGGTCGACGAAGAGGCGGAAATCCAGGATCGGGGAGTTGGAGAGGGAGTTGCTCGACCTGGAGTCACGCCTCGGTCAGCCCGACGCGGACCCGGCCCTGCGCGGGGTGTACGAAGAGAAGAAGGCCGCGCTCCGGGACCTGCAGCTCGTCGGGGCTCGGGGCGCGTACGTGAGGTCGCGGATCCAGCTCCTCCAGGACCTGGACCGCGGCTCCCCCTTCTTCTACTCGCTGGAAAAAAGGCGTGGCACCCGTCAGCAGCTCCTTGTGCTGCTGGCCGACGACGGGTCCCTCGTCTCGGATCCGGAGGGCGTCAGGGCCCACGTCCGAAACTATTACACAGCCCTGTTCTCTCCGGATCCGTCCAGCGAGGATGCTCGCAGAGTTCTGTGGGAGGACCTGCCGCAGCTCGGCCCGGAGGACGCCGGAAGGCTCGACGCTCCCGTCACTTTGGAGGAGCTGACCGGCGCCCTCGACCGGCTCTCGAGGGGCAAAACCCCGGGGCTGGACGGGCTGACTGTGGAGTTCTTCAGGGCGTTCTGGGACGTCCTGGGGAGCGACTACGCACAGGTCCTGGGGGAGTGTTTAAATGCCGGACAGCTGCCCCTTTCTTGGCGCAGGGCGGTCATCGTCCTGCTGCCAAAGAAGGGGGACCTTCGTTCCTTAAAGAACTGGCGTCCGGTCTCCCTCCTCGGCACGGATTACAAAATCTTCGCCAGGGTGTTGTCTTCTCGCCTGGCCTCCGTGCTGGCCCACATGATCCACCCGGACCAGTCCTACACGGTCCCGGGCCGGAGGATACACGATAACGTCCACCTGGTCCGGGACCTGATCCATTTCTGTCGACGGGCTGGTCTGCCGAGCGCCTTCCTGTCTCTCGACCAGGAGAAGGCGTTCGACAGGGTCGATCACGAGTACCTGCTCGGGACTCTGCGGGCATTCGGGTTCGGGGCGCAGTTCGTCGCCCGGATCCGACTTTTGTACGCCGCCGCAGAGTGTCTGGTTAAAGTTAACGGGTCCCTGACGGCGCCCCTTCGCTTCGGGAGAGGAGTGCGTCAAGGCTGCCCCCTGTCCGGCCAGCTGTATTCCCTGTGCGTGGAGCCTTTCCTGCGCCTCTTGCGGAGGAGGTTGTCGGGGCTGGTTCTGCGCGGCGCGGGCACGGGGGTGGTCCTCTCGGCCTACGCCGACGACGTGCTCCTCACTTTCACCGACCCGGCTGACCTGGGGAGGATGCGCGAGTGCCAGGCCGTGTACTCGGCGGCGTCTTCCGCCAGGATCAACTGGGCCAAATGTTCCGGACTACTGGTCGGCCCGTGGCGGGTGGACTCTCTGCCGGAGGAGTTACGGGGGTTCAGCTGGAGTACCACCCATCTCCTCTACCTGGGGGTCTACCTCAGCCCGGCTGAGGAATCCTGGCCGGCCAACTGGCAGGAGCTGGAGGCCAAAGTCTCGGCTCGCCTAGGCCGCTGGACAGGACTGCTCCGAGTGCTATCTTACAGGAGTCGAGTGCTGGTCATAAACCAGCTGGTGGCCGCCATGCTGTGGTACCGGCTGGTCACTTTGGTCCCTCCTCTTGGCTTTGTCGCTGGCATCCAGAGAACGTTGGTCGATTTCTTCTGGGACAAAAAGATGCACTGGGTCGCCGCGCAGGTTCTGAGTCTCCCTATTGAGGAGGGCGGTCAGTCGCTGGTGTGCGCCCGCACCCAGGTCGCGACGTTCCGCCTTCAGACCTTGCGGCGATACCTTTACGTCGAGCCTCCTCCTAGATGGTGCGCCCTGGCGACGTATTTTTTCCGCCAGGTGCGTAACCTCAACTACGACACGCAGCTCCTGTTCGTCGACCGTGACGGTTTGCAGGTCGCCCTCAGGACGCTGCCTGTCTTTTACCAGGACCTGATCACTGTCTGGAACATGGTCGAATCGCGTCGCGCCTACCCTCCGGCTGGAGTAGCGGCTGTCGTCAGGGAGCCGTTGCTCAGGAATCCGCACCTCCGTACTCGCGGGTTCGAGTGGCTGTCGGAGGAGAGGGCCGCGGCGGCGAGGGTGACCAGGGTCGGGGACGTGCTGGGTGCCGGGGGCCTGGGCTGGACGCTGCCGCAGGACATAGCAGGCAGGGCGGCGGTAGACGTCCAGTACGTGGCCACCGCCATCCGACGCCTCAAAACGGCGGTGCTCGGACCCGACGTAGTACACCAGTTGGAGGACGCTCAGGTGTGCGGTGGGATCCCGTCCGAGCTCACCCCAGCCCGGACGGAATTTCACATTGGCCCCAAGGTCCCGTACTTCCCGCGGGAGCCTGTGCCCCACAACCTGAGCCGCCTCCGAAATTTTAACTTTGTTTCGTTTAGGGAGGTGAACAGGAGAGCCCTGTACAGACTGCTGCTGCACACCGTCCACCTCTTCTCCCTCATCCACCGTCCGGACACGCCTTGGCGTGCCCATTTGCCACCGGGCGGTGGGGATCCCCAGTGGAGGGCTCTCTACGCGGGAGTCCTCCCCCTTTCTCTCGGGGATCTGGGGTGGAGGGTGCTGCACGCAGCAGTCCCCTGCAACCGCAGATTGCGGTGGTTCACGGACTCCCAGCCCAACTGCTTGTTCTGTGGCGCTGTGGAGTCCGTGGACCACGTGTATATTGGGTGTGGGCGTTTGCACTCCCTTTTTGATTTTCTGAAAAACCTTCTCCTCTGTTTTTGGCTGCACTTCAGTCCCACGCTCCTGATCTTTGGGCACCCGGTACGGAGGAAGGAGGGCAGGTCTGAAGACCTCCTCGTGGGTCTGCTCCTGGGCCTGGCCAAACTGGCCATCAACAGGTCCAGGCAGCGGGCCGTGGAGGGGGTCGTTAGGGCCGACTGCCTGCCCCTCTTCCGCGGTTACGTTAGAGCCCGGGTGTCCTTGGAGAAGGAGCACGCGGCGTCGACCAACACCCTGGAGTTGTTCAGGGAGAGGTGGGCGCCGCAGGGAGTGGAGTGCATCATTTCTCCCTCCAATTCTATTTTGATTTAGTCCCTACCCTCCCCTTCACTGTTTTGATCACACAGCACTGTCCTTTGATGTGAAGGGCAGTGTTTGTCACTGGCCACCCGGGTGTTTTCCTGTCTTCCTGGTGGTGGAAACTGAATAAAGATTCGTGCACTTTGTGTCTTTCACAGTGTCTTACACCTGCACACACACACCATGGGTGCTGGGGATAAAATAAGCACTACCGCAGTTAGGTGGTAGTGTAGGGTAAAAAAAAAAAAAAAAAAAAATAAATCCCCCCCGGTCTCTCTGGGGAAGAGGCACCGGCCCTTGGAGGGGAGGGACTCTCCTGCAGCGCGCCGGCGGTGCTGCCTCTCTCCGGGGGACGAACCAACGGTGCCCCTCGACTGTCCCGCACCGCGGCCCGACTCGCCCAAACTCCCAAAAGAGAAAAAAAAAAAAAAAAAAAAAAAAAAAAATAAATCCCCCCCCCGGTCTCTCTGGGGAAGAGGCACCGGCCCTTGGAGGGGAGGGACTCTCCTGCAGCGCGCCGGCGGCGCTGCCCCTCTCCGGGGGACGAGCCAACGGTGCCCCTCGACTGTCCCGCACCGCGGCCCGACTCGCCCAAACCCCCGGGGGCTACAGCAGGGCCTCCTGCTGCTTCGACTCCTCCGGCCCCTGGGGAGGACCTCAATAACCACGAGGGCCGTGGTGCGGGCGACGACGGAGGACCCTCTGCTGGGTCGTCGAGCGGTGGAGGGGAGGAGGGTGTTATCCTCGCTCCTCCCTCCCAGACTGTTTTTCCGGGGGCCTTGGCCCTGGGGGATGACCTTTTCCTGGGGGATGACCTTTCCCCGAGGAGCGAGGCGTCCCGGTGTCGGGAGAGGAGCGGGGCCCCGAGCCTCTGCCGCCCGATGACCCGAACTTGGGGTGTTCCGAGAAGGGGTGCGTCGAGGAAGGTACCGCCGGTGACCCTGGGGGTGGGGTCGCCGGGGGTTTGAGGCCGGTTGGCGGCGCCGGACCAGCCCCCATCCTCTCGGTGGGGGAGGGGTCGGTGACCGAGGGCGACCACCCGGAGGAGGGTTCGGGATCGGTGGCGGACACCGGGGACGACGCGGACTCCGTCTGCAGTGACTTTTTTGAGTCCCGGGTGCCCCCCACCGATCTCCCCCTCATCCCACTCGAGGAACTCCGGGAATTTGTCGAGGAAACTCGGAATTGCCGGGATAGAGCCCAACTGGCGCTCGACCGCTGGAGCTCTTTTGAAAAAGATTACTGGTCGGCCCTCGCTGCCCGCCAGGCGCCTGGGCTCGACATTAACGAGCGAAAGCGAGTCAGGAACTTCCTGGGGGCACTCCTGGTGAGGGCGAGGGACTTCAGTGCCCCTCCCTCGTCCTCCCTGTAAATATATACACGGGCTTGTTAATTGTACCGGTGGTGGTTGCACAAAGCTTCCGACATGGAGACGACTATAGCCAGCCTCAACATCAACGGCAGCAGGGAGTCGCAGCGCAGATTCCAGACCCTCTCGGTCCTTCGGGACGGGAGGTATGCGGTGTGCTTCCTGCAAGAAACCCACACTACCCCGGGAGACGAAGCCACCTGGCTCCTGGAGTGGCGAGGGGGGGTCTACATGAGTCACCTCACCCGCAGATCTGGCGGGGTGGCTATCCTGTTGGCCCCGCATTTTCAGCCGGAGATCTTGGGGGTCAGGGAGCCAGTGCCAGGCCGTTTGCTTCACCTGACGGTTCGGCTGGGGGGCGCGGTGCTTCACTTGGTGAACGTCTACGCTCCCCTGGCCGGGCCGAGGCAAGCGAGCTTCTTCGAAGAAGTGTCCGCTCATCTCGCTTCCATCGACGAGAACCAGTGCGTCGCCCTCGGGGGAGATTTTAACTGCGTCCTCGAGGGCAGGGACCACGGCGGTGCCCGCACTGGCTGCGCGTCGGGGAAGAGGTTGGGGGACTTGGTCAAGTCCTTCGACCTGGTGGACGTCTGGCGGAATCTCCATCCCGACTCCATCGCCTTCACCTTCGTGAGGCCTGGGGTCGGAGCGTCCAGAATCGACCGCCTGTACGTTTCGCGGGCGTACGCCTCCTGTTTTCCGAAGGCCTCCACGCGGCAGGTGTCGTGCACGGACCACCACCTGGTGTGGGCGGAACTCCTTCCGTTCGGCGCCAGGCTGGGCTCCGCGTACTGGCACTTTAACAACCTGCTGCTGGAGGACGAGCGGTTCCGGGACTCGTTTCGTCGTTTCTGGGCCGGCTGGAGAAGGAAGCGGGGAAGCTTCCCCTCCCTGAGGCTATGGTGGGACGTGGGCAAGGCTCACGTCCGCGTCGACGAAGAGGCGGAAATCCAGGATCGGGGAGTTGGAGAGGGAGTTGCTCGACCTGGAGTCACGCCTCGGTCAGCCCGACGCGGACCCGGCCCTGCGCGGGGCGTACGAAGAGAAGAAGGTCGCGCTCCGGGACCTGCAGCTCGTCGGGGCTCGGGGCGCGTACGTGAGGTCGCGGATCCAGCTCCTCCAGGACCTGGACCGCGGCTCCCCCTTCTTCTACTCGCTGGAAAAAAGGCGTGGCACCCGTCAGCAGCTCCTTGTGCTGCTGGCCGACGACGGGTCCCTCGTCTCGGATCTGGAGGGCATCAGGGCCCACGTCCGGAACTATTACACGGCTCTGTTCTCTCCGGATCCGTCCAGCGAGGATGCTCGCAGAGTTCTGTGGGAGGACCTGCCGCAGCTCAGCCCGGAGGACGCCGGAAGGCTCGACGCTCCTGTCACCTTAGAGGAGCTGACCGGCGCCCTCGACCGGCTCTCGAGGGGCAAAACCCCGGGGCTGGACGGGCTGACTGTGGAGTTCTTCAGGGCGTTCTGGGACGTCCTGGGGAGCGACCAAGCACAGGTCCTGGGGGAGTGTCTAAATGCCGGACAGCTGCCCCTTTCTTGGCGCAGGGCGGTCATCGTCCTGCTGCCAAAGAAGGGGGACCTTCGTTCTTTGAAGAACTGGCGTCCGGTCTCCCTCCTCAGCATGGATTACAAAATCTTTGCCAGGGTGTTGTCTTCTCGCCTGGCCTCCGTGCTGGCCCACATGATTCACCCGGACCAGTCCTACACGGTCCCGGGCCGGCGGATACACGATAACGTCCACCTGGTCCGGGACCTGATCCATTTCTGTCGACGGGCTGGTCTGCCGAGCGCCTTCCTGTCTCTCGACCAGGAGAAGGCGTTCGACAGGGTCGATCACGAGTACCTGCTCGGGACTCTGCGGGCATTCGGGTTCGGGACGCAGTTCGTCGCCCGGATCCGACTTTTGTACGCCGCCGCAGAGTGTCTGGTTAAAGTTAACGGGTCCCTGACGGCGCCCCTTCGCTTCGGGAGAGGAGTGCGTCAAGGCTGCCCCCTGTCCGGCCAGCTGTATTCCCTGTGCGTGGAGCCTTTCCTGCGCCTCTTGCGGAGGAGGTTGTCGGGGCTGGTTCTGCGCGGCGCGGGCACGGGGGTGGTCCTCTCGGCCTACGCCGACGACGTGCTCCTCACTTTCACCGACCCGGCTGACCTGGGGAGGATGCGCGAGTGCCAGGCCGTGTACTCGGCGGCATCTTCCGCCAGGATCAACTGGGCCAAATGTTCCGGACTACTGGTCGGCCCGTGGCGGGTGGACTCTCTGCCGGAGGAGTTACGGGGGTTCAGCTGGAGTACCACCCATCTCCTCTACCTGGGGGTCTACCTCGGCCCGGCTGAGGAATCCTGGCCGGCCAACTGGCAGGAGCTGGAGGCCAAAGTCTCGGCTCGCCTAGGCCGCTGGACAGGACTGCTCCGAGTGCTATCTTTCAGGAGTCGAGTGCTGGTCATAAACCAGCTGGTGGCCGCCATGCTGTGGTACCGGCTGGTCACTTTGGTCCCTCCTCCTGGCTTTGTCGCTGACATCCAGAGAACGTTGGTCGATTTCTTCTGGGACAAAAAGATGCACTGGGTCGCCGCGCAGGTTCTGAGTCTCCCTATTGAGGAGGGCGGTCAGTCGCTGGTGTGCGTCCGCACCCAGGTCGCGACGTTCCGCCTTCAGACCTTGCGGCGATACCTTTACGTCGAGCCTCCTCCTAGGTGGTGCGCCCTGGCGACGTATTTTTTCCGCCAGGTGCGTAACCTCAACTACGACACGCAGCTCCTGTTCGTCGACCGTGACGGTTTGGAGGTCGCCCTCAAGACGCTGCCTGTCTTTTACCAGGACCTGATCACTGTCTGGAACATGGTCGAATCGCGTCGCGCCTACCCTCCGGCTGGAGTAGCGGCTGTCGTCAGGGAGCCGTTGCTCAGGAATCCGCACCTCCGTACTCGCGGGTTCGAGTGGCTGTCTGAGTGGAGGGCCGCGGCGGCGAGGGTGACCAGGGTCGGGGACGTGCTGGGTGCCGGGGGCCTGGGCTGGACGCTGCCGCAGGACATAGCAGGCAGGGCAGCGGTAGACGTCCAGTACGTGGCCACCGCCATCCGACACCTTAAAACGGCGGTGCTCGGACCCGACGTAGTGCACCAGTTGGAGGACGCTCAGGTGTGCGGTGGGATCCCGTCCGCGCTCACCCCAGCCCGGACGGAATTTCACGTTGGCCCCAAGGTCCCGTACTTCCCGCGGGAGCCTGTGCCCCACAACCTGAGCCGCCTCCGAAATTTTAATTTTGTTTTGTTTAGGGAGGTGGAGAGAAAGGCCCTGTATCGACTGCTGCTGCACACCATCCACCTCTTCTCCCTCATCCACCGTCTGGACATGCCTTGGCGTGCCCATTTGCGACCGGGCGGTGGGGATCCCCAGTGGAGGGCTCTCTACGCGGGAGTCCTCCCCCTTTCTCTCGGGGATCTGGGGCGGAGGGTGCTGCACGCAGCAGTCCCCTGCAACCGCAGGTTGTGGTGGTTCACGGACTCCCAGCCCAACTGCTTGTTCTGTGGCGCTGTGGAGTCCGTGGACCCCGTGTATATTGGGTGTGGGCGTTTGCACTCCCTTTTTGATTTTCTGAAAAACCTTCTCCTCTGTTTCTGGCTGCACTTCAGTCCCACGCTCCTGATCTTTGGGCACCCGGTACGGAGGAAGGAGGGCAGGTCTGAAGACCTCCTCGTGGGTCTGCTCCTGGGCCTGGCCAAACTGGCCATCAACAGGTCCAGGCAGCGGGCCGTGGAGGGGGTCGTTAGGGCCGACTGCCTGCCCCTCATCCGCGGTTACGTTAGAGCCCGGGTGTCCTTGGAGAAGGAGCACGCGGTGTCGTCCAACACCCTTGAGTTGTTCAGGGAGAGGTGGGCGCCGCAGGGAGAGGTGGGCGCCTCAGGGAGTGGAGTGCATCATTTCTCCCTCCAATTCTATTTTGATTTAGTCCCTACCCTCCCCTTCACTGTTTTGATCACACAGCACTGTCCCTTGGTGTGAAGGGCAGTGCTTGTCACTGGCCACCCGGGTGTTTTCCTATCTTCCTGGTGGTGGAAATTGAATAAAGATTCGTGCACTTTGTGTCATTCACTGTGTCTCACACCTGCGCACACACACCATGGGTGCTGGGGATAAAATAAGCACTACCGCACTTAGGTGGTAGTGTGGGGGTTAAGTTAAAAAAATGAAAGTTTAAAAAAAAATTTAAAAAAGGGAAGTGTCACTGCCCTTTGATGTGAAGGGCAGTGCTTGTCACTGGCCACCCGGGTGTTTTAAAAAAAAAAGGAGTGTTCCTGGCAAAAAGAAAAAAAAAATTAAAAAAAGGGAGGAACTCTCCATGTGTAAATAAAGGATGATTTGGTGAAGGGGTACTGGCCTCTGTGGAGTTATTTCACACAGCACTTACCTCCTGAAAAAAAGTTTTAAAAAGGGGAGGACTTGATGACGGGATACTGGCCTTGCTGGAGTTAAAATTGGCTTTGTAATGTTACTGGTACTGATTTTACATAAACCTGGACCTCTGATTATTTAAGCCAGACGTGAGAAAAGAAAAGAAAAAAAAGAGTTAAAACTACCGCTGTTAGGCGGTAGTGTGTGGGGTGAAAAAAACCCAGGAGGGTCACACATCCTGTTCACTGTCTTAAAAAAATAAGCAGGAGTGTCAAACATCCTGCTCACTCAAGAAAATAACGGGAGTTAAGCACTACTGCTGTTAGGTGGTAGAGTGGGGGGTAAAAAAAAGAAAAAAGGGGAAGTGTCAGAGATACTGAAACTCTGGTAGCTGATTCTAAATGAAACAGTACTAAAATCAAGAATGGCTCACTATCAGGTGGCATGATGGCTCAGTGGTTAGCACTATGGCCTCACAGCAACAGGGACCCGAGTTCGATTCCAGCCTTGGGTGACTATCTGTGTGGAGTTTCCATGTTTTCCTGGTATCTTCGTGCGTTTTCTCCCACAGTCCAAAGATGTGTTGGGCCGAAGGGCCTGTTTTCACATTATAGGGAATCTAATCTTCACTGGTAAATGAGGCGTGACTTGGTGATGGATACCAGCCTCTATGGAGTCATTTTAATGTTGACCACATTTTATTCTGGATGGTACTGGAAGGTGAAAAGAAATCACAGACTTGACTAAAGCCCATCAGCTCAGAGAAAACAATCAGCCTGAAGGGGAAGGGAAAGTATTTGTGAGAGAATCAGGAGGAAAAAAAGACATGATAGGAAATTCAGGAGATGACACAATTTATGTTGATATATGAGGGTCTGTGACTGACAATGGGTGATCTAGCTGATTTAGACAGATCTTCAATAGACAACCTCATAACTTGAGCATATTTCATTCACTCATGTGATATGGATGTCACTGGCTGGGACACATTTATTGCCCATCCCTAGTTACTGTTGAAGAGATGGCAGTGAGCTGCCTTCTTCAAGTGCGACTAGACCATCAAAGACTACTAAACTTTATCCTTTGATTTCAAATTATTTCAGAATTGATTAACAACAGACTCACCATTTCAGGAACTCCAAAGGTGACAATGTTACTGGATTCTGATAAATTAAACTAATAGCAACAAAAATAATTCTCCAAACTGAAAATAACAGATTCTGAATAGGACACAATAGTTCTCCATGAACTGTGTAAGAGTGTGTGTATCCTCCACAACTCCGAGATGTAAAATCCAGGTTTGTGGTGCACTCCTTCCTGCTATGCTCTGTACCTGGAGTCCAAACCAACCAGGGATTCAGCTCCAAGCCCACAGCTCAACACTCCCCCCCACCCCCCCCCCCCCACCCCACCAATGTTGCTGCTGAAATTACTGCGAAAGTCAAAAGGACACATTTACCATAAAACCTCATCAACAAATTGTTGGTTTCTATTGAGCCACTAACATGGGGATGTAATTTATCTGGTGGAACAACAATGGCCGTTGGACACTGACTATGTCTCTATAAAAGCTGTGTCCACAACTTCCACATCACAGTGACCACTGGAGTGGGTTTTACACAAAATAATCCAACATTTCAACTCCTTCCTCACAAAATGTTCCTGTCTTTAGTGTTAAAACGTTTCATAACTATCTTTAATAGAAGAATAGTAGTCAACATTTCTCAGATCTGCCCCAAAATCTTGTGAAAATCCAACATCTCCAGAAATATCTCGGACATTGCAGCATAAACTCACATTTGGTGAAAGAATGTTGGAGAGATTTTCTCTGGGAGTGCCTTCCTGTGTTTAACGGAGGATATGACAGGCCATCTCCTCAAACAAGACAGAATTGCAGCCCCAAACCCAGAAAACTCCCCCTTCACTGAGGTTGTTTAAAATCCCCACAGGGACTCAGCTCAATTCATCCAAACCGCTCACAATCCCGCTCCGAACTACATTATGGAAACGGGGCGCAAGGCCGTGATGCCTGATGGGAGTTGTAGTTCTGAGCCGAGTAACAATAGCGGGTTCCTTGTGTTCGGAAGTTCGAGTCTGCGGGCCCGAGTGACTGTCCGTGGGCGGAGCTGCAATTGAAGGTGCGTCACTTTAAGTGGCAGCCCTTTGTGAGGGGATTCGAATCTGTGGGTGGCACGGTGGCACAGCAGTTAGCACTGCTGCCTCACAGCGCCGGAGACCCGGGTTCAATTCCCGCCTCAGGCGACTGACTGTGTGGAGTTTGCACGTTCTCCCCGTGTCTGCGTGGGTTTCCTCCGGGTGCTCCGGTTTCCTCCCACAATCCAAAGATGTGCAGGTCAGGTGAATTGGCCATGCTAAATTGCCTGTAGTGTTAGGTTAGGGGTATGGGTGGGTTGCGCTTCGGCGGGTCGGTGTGGACTTGTTGGGCCGAAGGGCCTGTTTCCACACTGTAATGTAATGTAATGTAATGAATCTCCCCGGCCTCATGACAACTTCCTAATTGTGACATCAGGGTCTGGTCGGGTCTTCGCCTCCTGGGTTGTGTCCATTCTTAGAGAGTTTTAGGGGCTCGAGGAGAAACCCGTGACGAAGACAGAGAGAGGGTGGGAAAACAAGGAGGAGAATTTCCAATACACACCGTCCTTGGCAGGGAAGGGCAGAACAGAGATTTATAGTCAATCTGTTAATCGTTGATTATGCGTGCGGTATGTGGTAAGAGCGGGAGAATCCAGTGATCGGTCGTGCTTCATGCAAAGTGGTGTCATTCAAGCTGTATCCTCTGGTGACCAGTTCCAGGGAGCTTTACCGTAAAAGTGGACATCAGTATGTACTGTGACTTAAAAGTGTGAGGTGAAGCACTTTGTTAGAAGGAATAAGAACAGGCAGTACTTAATCAATAGCAAAACCCTAGGAAGCTCGGAGGAGCGGAGGGATGGTAGGGTGCTTGCCCACAGAAACTTTAAGTGTTCGTACACGTTCATAGGGTAGTTAAGAAGGCATGTGGAATGCTTGCCTTTATCAGTCGTGGTTTACATTATATTAGCAGAGATCATCGAATTGTACAGAACTTTCAGATACAATACTGTAAGCAGTCCTGGTCACCACACTATCAGAAGGGTGTGATTGCATAGAAGGGATTCACAGGCATGTTGTTTTGGTCTGGAGCATTACAACCATGAAGAGAGGCTGGATAAACTTGGGTTATTATCTTCGGAGCAGGGAAGGTTGAGGGTGACCTGATAGAGGTCAATAGGATTATGAGGGACATGAATAGGGGTATTTGGTTCTTGGGGGCTGGGGGGTGCGCCAAGTCTTGGGAGGAGCGTATTAGCAAAGTGAGGCAGAAACTGGGCAGATGGAAGCTACGGTCACTCTCCATCGCAGAAAAAAACCTGGTCATCAGGTGTAAGGCACTGTCATTGCTATTATACGTGGCACAGGTCTGGCCTATTCCTAGACCCTGTGCCGCTGCAGTCACCTGGACCATCTTCCAGTTTATATGGAGGTCAAAGATGGACCGGGTCCGAAGGGACTCGCTATACAAGGATGGGCAACGGGGGAAAAAATACACCCAATGCCACCCTCACCCTGATGGCCACCTTTGTGTGTGGCTGCATCAAGCTGTGTGTGGATCCCCGGTACGCAAACACAAAGTGTCACTATGTACTGAGGTTCTACCTGTCCCCGGTGTTGCGAAGGATCGGCCTGGCCTCGCTGCCACGGAACGCTCCAAGTAGTTGGACCGTTCCGTATCACCTGTCCTTCGTGGAGAAGTTTATGAAGAAAAACACCTTTGACCACAAGTCCATCAGGAAGTGGTCAGCATGTAGTGTCCTTGAGACCCTTCGGGAAAAGGAGAGGGCGGATCCTATCGAGCAGTTCCCTGAACAGACTGTCAAAGCCATTTGGCAGAATGCCTCATCGCCAGAACTTTCCAACAAGCACCAAGACATGGCTTGGCTGGTGGTGAGAAGGGCTTTGCCTGTGAGATCCTTTATGCACGCCCGGACTCTCAGCTGCACTGCACGCTGCCCTCGAAGCGGCTGCAGGGGGGGGAACGAGACTGTCACACACCTCCTTCTGGAATGTGCCTACGCAGAAGAAGTCTGGAGAGGAATGCAGTGGTGTTTGTCGAGGTTCGTCCCGAGCAGCGCCATGACGCATGACTCCGTGCTCTACGGTCTGTTCCCCGGGACGCACACCGAGACAAACATCAAATGTGCCTGGAGGATCATCAACTCGGTGAAGGACGCTCTCTGGGCAGTCTGAAACCTGTTGATCTTCCAGCTGAAGGAGTTGACCCCGACTGAGTGTTGCAGACTGGCACATTCCAAGGTATAGGATTACGTGTTGAGGGACGCGCTGAAGCTTGGGGCAGCTGCCGCCAAGGCACAGTGGGGAAAGACCACTGTGTAACATCTGCCTGCCTAAGAATAACAGGGGGCCTGCGCAGTCATTTGGGCTCTGCTGACGCCTCAGCTAAATATATGGACATATGATGGATAAATATACAGACCTGTGTATAAAAATTCTGATCTCTGTATGTAAATGTTTACGTATATATGGCATGACCAACTGTACAGACCATCAAATTATTTTATGAATAAAGTATATTTTTTAAATAAAAAAAATGAATAGGGTGAGTATAAAGCAGCTGTTCCCTTCAGCTGAAAAGCCAACAAGGGGGCGTAATTTTAAAATGAAAGGCAAGAGGTATAGAGTAGATTTGAGAAAGCCCTGCTTCATCCAGGGAGTATAGGGGTGTAGAATGCAGCACCAGGGAGGGTAGTTGAAACAGGAAACCAAACAATGCCTAAAAGGACCTTGGATGAGCACTTGAAGTGTCATAACATTCAAGGCTGGGCCTAGTGTGGGAAAGTGGAAATGTTGCCAATAGGGTATTTTTGGTGGTTCAGATTTGATGGGCTGAAGGGACTCTCCTGTATAGTTCTGCAATAGGTAAGATGATTTAAAAAAAACACTTCAGTTTAAAGTACAGTTGGAATGAGTCAAAGTAACAAGACATTTATAACTGACTCAAGATCTTTCCCATAACATCAAATAAATCTTAGAAAAGTGTAAGGTGAACTTATCACACTTCTTATTTTTGAGGACTGATGGGTTTAGGGAACTCAGGCTCAACAATTAAAAGTAGGGCCTTGGGTAGTATTGTAGAACAGAGAGACCTAGGGGTGCAGGTACATAATTCTTTTGAAGTTTGCATCACATATCGACAGGGTGCTTAAGAATGCCTTTAGCAAGCTTCCTTTCATTGCTCAGACCTTTGAGTATAGGAATTGGGACATTGTGTTGACGTTGTACAGGACGTTGTTGAAACCTTTTTGGAAGACTGTATCCAGTTTTGTTCACCCTGTTGCAGGAAGTATAACATTAAACTGGAGAGGGTTCAGAAGAGATTTGCCAGGATGCTGCTGGGAATGGAGAGTTTGGGTTATAAAGAGAGGCTGGATAGGCTGAAACATTATTAGAGGTTATAAAATCAGGAGGGGTATGGATAAGTTGAATGACAGGTGTCTTTTCACTCTGGTGGGGGATTTCAAGAATGAGAGCATATTTTTAAGGTGAGAAGAGAAATATTTAAAAAATACATAAAGGCCTTTTTTTTTTACACAGCGTGGTTCATGTGTGGAATGAACTTCCTGATGAAGTGACGGAGATAAATACAGTTACAACATTTAAAAGACATTTGGATAAGTACCTTAATAAGGAATGTTTGGAGGGATATAGGCCAAGCAAAGGAGATGGGACTAGTTTAATTTGGGATCGTTATGGCATGGACTGGTTGGATTGAAACATCTGTTTCTATGCTGTATGACTTTGACCATGACTCTATGAATTGTAAGAGGGAATTTCACACAGCCTTGTGATAGGAATTTTTATCTTCAGCAGTTTGTATTCCCTGTCCATAATTTTTTCTATCCATAATGTTTTGGTCTTTTGTCTGCCTTATTTGTGAATAAATGTGTTCATATTTGGTTACTTTAAAGGTGTATCGTTTGTGATAAGCCCTATAAGGCTCATGGGGAATCACTAATTAATCTATTCATGGAGCTCTTTGTGTATGAGTTCTCTTTGTAACAAGCTGGAACTCAACTGAACCCTTCATAAAATAGGCACAGGGATAGGTCTGCAGAATGTGTTTGTCCTGGACTGGGATTAGCCTTTGTATCCCACAAGTAGTGCCTCTATTTTAGTGTTCAACAATAAACAATGTTCCTTTCCAGTCGGGCTTCCTGCTTAACATTGGTGACAAGAGTAGAGTTTCAGACAGCCTTGCCTTTCAACATCTGGTAAGACCGTGACTGGGAAATATTGGAAATGCCGCTTTTGGGGAATCAGGCAGCTTCCAATGTCATGGAAGAGCATACTTATGATATGACCCTCAACCAGACCTGGAAAGTAAAGGAATGGGGTCATGGGTAAAACAATGCAGGAGGCCTTACCATCACAGGAGCGAGGAAGAATCCTCAGATTTGGGAGGGAAGAAATGTGATAACCCCCCCCAAGGCCCATGGAGAATCACTCATTAATCTCCTCATGGATCACAATGAGTACGAGTTACCTAGGCAACAAGCAACGGCCTGCGTCATCACCTGAGTAACATCTCTGAAATAGACCCAGGACTAAATTGTCTGTCCCAGACAAGGACTAGCCAATGTATGCCATGAGTAGAGTCTCTACTTTGATGTTCAAGAATAAACAATGTTCCTTTCCAATTGAATTATCACAGTTTAAGTCATATAATCATCGATCAGTAACTTCTTTACTCTGTTCTTTGTTAAGCATGTTACAATAATTCCTGTTAATGATAAAACCTGCTGTGAATTGCAGAGTCAGTCAGACAAACTGGTAAATGGTGTGTGATGATGATGCTCCTTTAACAAGATTATGTCGTCCTTGTTTTTTTTTTCAGAGGGTTCGTAAATACAGAGACTCCAGGAGGTCTAGGCTTGAAGGGCTTTAAGGTCAATTTGATTATAGCTAACAGATACTGCCTCAGAAAAGGCTTTCAAGTTAAAAAAAACACTGGTACAATGAAAAGGGACTGGCCAGTTGTCCCAGCTCAGCTCTTCTCTGGTTTGGTTTTGTTTTAGCAATCTAGCTGTTTACTGAAAGCAGTGAGTTGTGAAGTTGCTGGATCCAAAGAAGAAGGTCCATGCTGATCCTCCCTCTCTCTGACATCTCTCCTGTAAGCACCTGTGTTGGATTTTTCCTTTTTTTTGCAAAGGGGTGTTTATGGGGATTGTTGCAAGTATTTGGAACAGCATCATTAAGTTGGGATAATCTGTTGGGTTTTTGGATAGGTTATTCTGTTTTCTGTTTTTTGTTTGTGTTTCATCTGGTAATCTTGCAAATAAGTTCTGTTTCGTTTAAAACAAGGTGGTTGGGCCAGTTGCATTACTCCTGGAATATCCATTTTACACCTGCTTAAAACAACCAGCAAAGTTAGGGACCGGGCTACTTTCTTGAAATGTTTTGAGATGTCTGGCCTGGTCCAGAGCAGGTGATATCATTGAGATGCTATACATTTTGGAATGAGTTGTGGAACAGTGAGGCATGATCACTGTTCTTATCAGGGAAATCATGACAATACTCAGGATAATCATTCTCCAGACAGGAGAGTACAAACATTCCCCACGGTATTGGTCAAACACTCACCACCTGAAGAGGATCTGTCTATGATTCACATCACCATCTAAAGCAGAGTCTGATTCCACTCCTGAGAGCTGGCTCATTTTACTAACACTCACATCAGGGGTAATTCTCTGAATACTACCGACAGAGGTTTTTTTAAGATCCCTATGCTTTAGTCTGGCTCCCAAATCCAATGGTCAGAAATAACAGCGAACTTTAAGAACTCTTCAATAGAAAGGATTTTGTTAAACTTGAGAGAGTGCAGAAAAGATTTACAAGGATATTGCCAGGTTGGAGGGTTTGAGTTACAGAGAGAAACTGAATATGCTGGGGTTTTGTTTCCCTTGGGGCATCAGAAGCTGAGGGGTGACCTTAGAGAGGTTTATAAAATCATGAGGGGGATGGATAGGGTAAATAGACAAGATCTTTTTCCTCGGGTGGGGGAACACAAAACTAGAGGGCAAAAGTTTAAAGTGAAAGGGAAAAGATTTAAAAAGGACGAGGGGTAATTTGTTCATGCAGGGGGTGATGTTTGTATGGAAGGAGGTGCGAAAGGAAGTGGTTGAGTTGGGTACAATTACAACATTTAAAAGGCATCTGAATGGGTATATGAAAAGAAAGTGTTTAGAGGAATATGGATCAAATGCTGGCAATGGGAGTTGGTCAGACTGGGATGTCAGGTCAGCACGGATGGATGTGGACTGATAGGTCTACTATTCAATAACAAATGATCATAGTACCATAGAAGCTTACACTGCGGAAACATGCCATTCAATCCATCAAGTCTGCACCAACAGTCCAAAGAGCATCCCAACCAGACTACTCCCCCACCCCACTCCCCATAATCCTGCATTGCCCATGGCTAATCCATCTAACTTACACATCAGTAGACACTACAGGCAATTTTAACATGGCCACTCTACCTCCTGAGGGAGGAAACCCACACAGACACATGGAAAACATGCAAACTCCACACATCAGTTCTCTGAGGCCGGATTCGAACCTGGGTCATCGGTGCTATGAGGCAATAGTGCTAACTACTGAGACACTGCAGAACAGTGTTTTCTAATTCCCAACTCTCTGCTTTTTGGTCCTCTGTTCACCACAATGCTTCTGCAGCTGTCAGTCTAGTTTAGTCACTCCCTCATATTAACCTTCCATAGTCTACCAAAGAAACCATAGTTTCTTTCTTATTGGTCGATCTCCCTGCCTGTCAAGACCAAGAAGTGAAGATTTGAGTATACTTTGTGCACAACTGGTTTATCCATCCATCACCTGCTCTGACTGATCCACACCAAACGTCAGTGGTCCTGCATCCCTCTGTCAAAACCACTCATTATTCCAGGACCATCCTGAAAAGATAACTCAACCTCTATTCCCCAAAATTGACTTAGTTATGTTGCAGCTGTACACCGCTCTTTATATTGTTTAGACCCAATATAAAGAACTGTGTTCAGTTCTGGGAAGCGTACCTTAGGAAGGATATATTGGCCTTGCAAGCAGCATAGTGTGGATTCACCAGAATGTTCCTGGGGCTAAAAGGGTTAAATTATGAAGACAGGTTGCACAGACTGAGCTTGTATTTCCTTTAATGTAACACATTCAGGGATGGTCTATTTGAAGTGATTAAGATGAGGAAAGGTTGAACAAGCTGGGCTTGTATTCACGGGTTTTTACAAGAGTAAGAGATGACTCGATTGTGTAAAAAAAATTCTGTTAAATTTGGACTGTGGATGTAAAAAGATCATGAAACCAAGATACTACAAGAGAAGACTACAGTTTTCAAAAATCAAGGAACAGAGCAAGACTGATCAGGGTGATGTTAACAAGCAGTTCTTCAAGGGGACTCAAAATCTGGAACTCTCTCCAATAGAAAAATCTGTTGAGGCTGAGTGTCAACTGAAAATTTCAATTCTGAGCTTTATAGGTTTATTGTTAAGTCAGGGATTCAATAGTTACTAAGTCAAGGCAAGTAGAAAGAGTTAAGATATGGATAGCCATGACCTGACTGAATGGTCTAACAGGCTCGAGAGATGACTCGTTCCGATGTTCCTTAAATCACTTTCAATTGCTCATTTCAAAAAACAAATGGTTAAAGTCAAAGGACAAAAACAAAGAACTGTGGATGCTGGAAATCTGAAACAGAAATTGCTGGAGAACTTCAGCAGGTCTGCAGTATCTGTGGAGAGAAAGCAGTCAATGTTTCCAGTGACCCTTCTTTAAAATTGGTCAGTATCATCCTCTTCAAACTCCAGCTGAACTTCTGACCCAATACCATATCCTATCATATAGATCCCTACTCCCCCCTCCTATATCATCTCCTATATCCAATACACCCATCCCATATTAGTCCATCTCTTGTTTAAATCCTCTTCCAGGCCATTGCTGCTTCTGGACTCGACTAGACCATTCCAATGCCCTCCAAGCTCCACCCTCCATAAACATCAGCTCAGCTAAGACTCTAAACTCTCTATCCTAACTCACACACCTATCATCCCTGTGCTCACTGAACTACACTGGCTCCCAGTGCCCCAATTTAAAATTCTAACGCTCCAATACAAATTGCTCCATTGCCTCAGCCTTTCTTATCTCTACCACTAGTAAATAGATCTCCGTCCGAGATCCATACATCCTTCCAATTCTGGTCCATACCACACCCATCCTATCTGCTTCACTTCATCGTTGACTTCTTTGGCTGGCCCAAGGATGACTTCCATTCAGGGTCACGAATGTCTGCTATGTGTCCTCGTGTGACTGATTAACTGATCCTCGACCTTCAGATGTTAGGGCATATGGGCAGGGCCTCCCGCAGTGTAGACATTGAACAGCAGCATGTATTTCTCTACTTCTCTGCCTCATTAAGGTGTGGGGACTCAGATCATGATGAAATTTGACAGTCAAGTTGCCACCATTCTGAACGATTGACAGCCAGCTTTTCTCAGTCATTGAGGTCAATGCTGCCATCTTTCAAATGGTGCCTTTGCATCATTTTCTCTCTCCTACCTGGAACAATGGGCACTTGAGAAAACAGGGAGTGGTCGGAATAGCATTTTACAGCCATCCAGACACAACGGCCAGAACATCGAAATTGATTTTGTAGTAGTTTTACCTGAATGTTCGTAGACCTGCCTTTGAGAAGGAAACCAGAGTTTGAATCCAGAGGAAGCTGCAGTGACATTGATAATGGAATTTTCCGTGTGCTGTTACGTGCCACTGATGCACAGTCCAGGTCTTGGTGTCGGTCAGGAATGTGGTGACATCAATTGTTTTGTACACTTATCGAGTTTTTTTTTCCTTTCAACAGTCTTTCTAAGTTTGTAAATTCTTTCAGCGGAGATGAATGTTGCTGTCCCTAGCCGCTGTAAAGAGAATGGAGATGAGCTTCCTACCTCATCCTCTGCAGTGTAAGCTGCTGCAGTCCAAACCATACTGCTGCAATTTGTAGGCTGAATGGAGATAGCTGATCTTATGTTGGATCTCATCAATGGATGCCTTTTCAGACAGGTGGCTTTAGAGTCAAAAAGTGTGGTGCTGGAAAAGCACAGCTGGTCAGGCAGCATCCGAGGAGCAGGAGAGTCAACGTTTCGAGCACGAGTTTCCTGATGAAGAGCTCATGAAACATCGGTTCTCCTGCTTCTCGGATGCTGCCTGACCGGCTGTGCTTTTCCAGCATCACACTTTTCAACTCCGAGCTCCAGCATCTGCAGTCCTCACTTTCTCCTCGTGGCTGCAGAGGTCTGGGAAGTGCTCAACATATTCTAGAGTTTCAGATTCAACATATACGGGGAGGTGGAATATCTGCCTGACCAGGTGAGAGTCGATAGGAGCTTTGTTTTGATAGCATTAAAGAACAGGCAAAGTATCTTGTATAGAGACTTGAAAAGATTGAGATTGGATTACAAATCTGTTACAGAGTAAGCAGCAACACTGCAGCTATCCGCTAGTGTATGTTGTTTGATTTGATTTTTGAATGTAGAAGATCAATATAAATGAGTCTCCCATTGAGAGGGTGTTTAATCGAGAGCATTTGATCTTTGATGAGGTGAACAGTCACGGTCAGGTAGATTGTAAATAGAATAGGCATGGTCACACAGCCTTGCTTGACACCTGGATTTGGAAAGTTTCTGTTTCAGATCTCTCACTCAAAGACAGTTACAGTCATATCATCAAGAAACAACTGAATGATTGGGATGGAGCTCCTTGGAGCACAATCCACAAAACCTTGCAATTTACTGAGTTAAATACTTTGGTCTCATCAGTAAATGTGACGAAGAATTCTGGGATGTATTTGCTAACATAGACCACGTTGGAGGTTCCTCTGGAAGTTCCAAAGCCAACTCAAATGATATACCTGTGATATTTGAGCCACACGGGAGACCAATGGCTGCTGGGACATTTATTGACTTGCCAGAACGAACATTTTGAACAGCTCATCAACCATGAATCCACAGGGGCAGCTGATATCCTCTAGTCTATCCCCTCATGTCCTCTGGTAAAATCCATGGGTGAGTCACCATCAATAAGAGTGCTGCAACAAGCAAACAGATGTCAAACAACAAAGTCGGCAGCCCCCATGGTATTCCAGTTGAGGGTTACAAAGTTGGTCAACATTCACAGAAGGTGTGATCCCATTCACTCATGGTCCAGCTTTAGAGGAGGAATTTCCCCAAACCCAACATCAAGGATATGGTAACTGTAATAATTACCATGAAGGGAGATAAATCATGTTGTGGACTCTATTCAGCTATTTACCTCTTGTCCACAGCAGGAAATGTCCTGACACACATTCTCCTAAAATACCCACTTCCTATGAGAGACAGCAAGTTGTTAGGTTGTAAATTATTCCATTAATCAAATGCTTTTAAGCTTAATTTTTAAATTAATTAATTATGTTGATGTTGAATTCCAGTAATTGGATATAATGCATCCATTCTTAAACGCTGGAGTCTGAAATTTGAAAAAAAAAGGGTGTTAGGAACTGCAATAGTTTCAGTAATTCAGTTTATCAATATGAGTGAGCTCTGTGAATTGCTTACTTTTAAAAAAAATTAAGCTTCTTTAAATATATGGAATGAACTGCCAGCGGAAGTGGTTGAGGCGGGTACATCAAGAATATTTAAAAGGTATTTGGACAAATACATGGATAGGAAAACATGAGAAGGATATGGACCAAGTGGGGGTCCATATGTGGTTAAATGGGATTAGTGTGGACAGACATTTTGGTCGGCATGGACCAGTTTGGGCCAAAGGGCCTGTCTCCGTGCTGTAGGACTATAACCAGCTCCCAACACAGAGAAATCAACAACAGGAAATCTGTAAGAATCCTCAGACCCCTGCATCTCCAGATAATGACATCTCACCTTCTCATATTCAGGAATGAGCCATCAACAAAACTCTGCCTGGAAATCAGAGGGAAATGCTTCCAATAAACACACTCAATATCCAACACACAGCTCCAGTCACACAGTTCAGCACAAAGCACCGAGTAAACAGCTCTCTCAGCTGGATCTTCTCACACAGCATAAGGGACATTTCCACCCCTGACTGCCCACAGGATAGTCAGACTGCCTGAAGATTGGTGTGGATATTATGGGATACAATTTGTATAAAAGCTGCTCCTTCACTCACCATCTCCTCACTTGGTTTTCAGTCCCTATAGGAAGTGAACCAGCTCTGGAAGAGGAAGAGGAGACAATGGGCAGAGTGGGTGGGCTCTCTGATTGACGTCTCTCACAGTCAATCCAAATATTTCTAATTTGGAGATGCCGGTGTTGCTTCCAATTAAACCTGTTGGACTATAACCTGGTGTTGTGTGATTTTTAACCGAATATTTCTGGAACAACATGAATTTCCGGAAACTTGGGAAACTGACCGGGGAAATGGAGGTGACTTTTAGCAGCAGATCAGGTGGGGATTTAAACTTGTCATTGTCCCATCTGAATAAAACCTCACTTATTGCAGCTGCTGTCTCAGTTCCTCTGGCAAACGTTTGACAGAGATTTGTAGGGCGGGAAGAACATTCTTCATCCTCGGAGGCTTTCAGACTGACAGCATCACTGTGGGATGTGAATGTGTTTGACAGCAGATCAGAAGAGGAAGACCACAGCAGCCAAGGCAGTGAAGTGAGAAGCACTTAATACGCTCTACATACGCTCCTGACTCTCTGCATCCTTTGTATAATAAAGTCATAGAGATGTATAGCACAAAAAAAAACAGACCTTTCGGTCCAACTCTTCCACACGCACCAGATATCTTAAATTAATGTACCCCCATTTGCCAGCACTTGGCCTATATCCCTCTGAACCCTTGTTGTACCAGCCTCCACCACTTCCTCTGGCAGCTCATTTCATAGATGCGTCATGCTTTGTATGAAAAATTTGCCCCATAAATCCCATTTAAATCTTTCCTTTCTCACCTTAAACCTATACCATCTAACTTTTAGACTGCCCTACCCTTGGCTATTCATCCCATCCATGCCCCTCATGATTTTATAAACTTCTGTCAGATCACCCCTCAGCCTCCAACGCTCCAGTGAAAATAGCCCCAGCCTATTCAGCCTCTCCCTGTCATTGAAACCGTTCAATCCTGGCAACATCCTTGTAAAATCTTTTCTGAACTCTTTCAAGTTTAACCACAGCATTCCTATTGCAGAGAGACCAGAATCAAATGCAGTATTTCAAAAGTTGCCTAACCACTATCCTTTACAGCTGCAACATAACCTCCCAACTCCAACACTCAATGTACTGACCAAAGGTAAGCATACCAAACGCCTTCTCCACCATCCTGTCCACTTTCAAAATACTGTGGACCTGCACTTCAAGGTCTTTTTGTTCGACCACACTCCCCAGGATCTTAACATTGAGTGAATAAGTCCTGCCCTGCTTTGCCCTATCAAAAAGCAGCACCTCACATTTATCTAAATTATGCTTAATCTGCAACTCCTCAGCCCATCTGATCAAGGCCCCATTGTACTCTGCGGTAATCTTTTCCATGGTCCACTATACCACCAATTTCAATGTCATCAAGTATTTAATACAATGACAGTTACATGGAAGGGAAGCTATTTAAGTGTGATGTGTGTGATCAAGCATTCATATTGTTATCAATACTTGTGAATCATGAACACATTCACACTAGGGAGAAACCATTCAAGTGTGAAATCTGTAACAGGAGCTTCACAGAATCATCAAACCTGATCAGACATTAGTCAAAGATGTGATGCTGAAAAAGCACAGCCAGTCAGCATCCGAGGAGCAGAAGAATCAATGTTTCAGCCATAAGCCCTTCATCAGGAAGCTAGTCTCTGTGGCTCAATTGATTAGCACGTTCGGATGTTAGCCAAAAAGCTGATCAAGCACTAGCCCATTCACACCAGGGAAACGAACATTCACATGTGATGTATAAAACAAATCCTTCTCCAGCTCATTGAAGTTCTTCTGTATCAGAGGACCATTTAAATGTGTAAGACAAGACTCTCACATTCCCCACAACACTCAGGAATTACCAAATTATTCACACTGTGGTGAAATTACTTGAGAAGTAATTTCACATAGTCAGCATATCTCTTGACACATACAGAGGAAAGGAAAAAGTCTGTGATGGAGATGGTGTGGGGTTGGGAACTCAGCAGGAGATTGAAGAGGATGACACTGACCAGTTGTTATTGGAAATAAGAGGGGAGAGAGCAATTGAGAGGAACTTAAGGAATATAGAAACTGGAGTAATCCCTTGAGCCTGTTACATCATTCATTAACTTTTCAAGGGCTCTGTTGGTTTTCAGGAGAAGTTGTGGCTTATCTTTTCTCTTCAGGGTAGCCCTGGAGTAATGTCCAGTTTTGACAGAGAAAAGCAAATGCACTCATGCTTAATGTGACCCAGTTCATGTTACACGCTCGAAAATTCATTTCATGTTTTGGGAATAATCTTGACTCATGTACAAATGATTTGTCATTCTAACTGATCTAAAGTTTGGTGCAGTGATTATGGTGTTGTTATTGGTTCTGTTTCATCAGTTTTCTGTAGATTTGTAACTCACAATGAATTCAATTTTCAGCTTAGCCCCAACTTCCTGATTTATCAGAACGCTGTGTTCCTGAGCACTCAGGAACCCACAGAAATACTCAGGATCCCACAGTAAGGGTCAGGTGTACAGTATATTGGTCAATGTCACCGTGGGCTGGGATACTTTATGTCTTTCGCAGTTTCCTTCCACTCGGAGTGGTGTATGAGACAACCACGGCCTGTGCTTGTGGCCAAGAACAGGTCACCAGCCAGTCACCAGTGCATACAGGACAACATCAAGCATGACCAGTAAGGAGATTCTCTCACTCTCAATGCTTACTGTAGGTGTATTAGAAGGATTTACAGGTTGATCCTAAATTGTTTAACGAAACTATGAACATAATCCGTGGCTGTCAAGTCCTGAGCTGGGACTTGAATCTGGAGCTCTGACTCAAAGGACCTTACCAGCTGTACCACACAACCTCCTACTTTCTGCATAATTTCCTGTTAACAGGAAGCATAGTGCCCAAAAAAAACCCCAAAACCTCCATTCATATTTCATCTTTCACAACTTCATGGCATCTAAAAACACTTTACATTGACTTAAGTGTTTTTTGAAGTGCATTGAAACACTGATTAGGCCAGAGTTATTAGGAGGGCATGCCAACTGCTAACGAATTGTAAAGTTGTCTTCGCAAATTAATCAAAAAAAAAGAAAGCTGAAGTAGTGATATGTTCTTTTTTTTCCCCCTGAGGTCCTTACACTCTTGATGCAACTGCAACCTGCCAACTTTTGTGAACAAGCAAAATTTATTAAGCGCAGTACAGTACAAGCTTTGGAGAAACCCTGAACACTCTTCACCATGCTTGCAAGGTGTGTCCAGGGAAGCTCCCTGAACAAAGGAAACAGTCCTTCCTTTATACAAAATATTTACATCACAATAATACCCACGAGACAACCCCCAGCCTTCCCCTCATAGTCACGTGTCACTCAAGACCAATGCATTGACCACATCACCACCAGAAACAATGTAATGCAAATCATTCCTTAATGGTCAAATCTGTTGCAAAGGGTGTTTTTGTAACTATGAGGGAGTAGTCAAATTCCAACTGTAATGTTCTTATTGATTTCTGAATAGGGGATGAAAATGTAAATAGTTCAGAATAGCAAGGAATTGGCCATGTAAATGGCTCTGGATAATAGGAGATGATAATGTAATTTCTTACAATCTGTCTGCTAGGCATCTCACCCTAGCCTCAGGACATCCAATTTCCTGTAGGTCAGCAGAGCAAGCTAACTCCTTAATATCACATTCTATCCTTTTATCATTCCATGATAACCACCTAGATGGCATTACCACCTTCTTTATCAGAATCTTACTGCCAGTACTTAAGCAAGTTATTGAAACACAACATGCAATGATTATAACAACAAAAATTACTAGTCCATGCAGTATTTCGAATCTGCAGGAAAAAGTTCTTAAATCCACAGTCCTTAGTGACAACTCCACCCCCTCCAAGTCCAATAGAAACAAGCCAGTTATCCAAAATCTTCTTCAGTAAAGTCCAACCTGAAAACAAAACACATCACTCCATGCAGAAATCTGAATTCTTGGATAAGGGCAGTTAAAAACTTTACAAAACTGACGAGACTGCCATCCTTGCAGGGGTGCTTCAGATGGAGGATACCAGCGGATCGGAGTGTGAAGTGCAGCAGCTGCAACTGCAGGGTAGGTGAATGCAGCATTCTTTGCTGCTTCTGCTCTCGCTTTGCTGTCAAATGTAACAAAATCAACTGTCTCTTTTGATGTTAGTTTGATCAGTGAACCTTCATATTCCATAGATGATAGAGAGGTAAAGCTCACATGGTTTAATGTCCATAGGAAGGCCATTGACAAAACACATACAGACCTCCTTCACTTTTTGTGCTCATGACTGGGGAGCTGATTGAATCAGTTAGAACAAATTGTTGAGGGGTGGGCGGTGGTCCGAAGTCATGCTTTATCTGTGAATGGAGAAATTCTAGAGATGAAAGTATCTTTGCATTTCCTCTTTCATTCATTCCTTGCCAAGGTGGGCATCAGTATGTATCACTAAATTGTGTCTGCCTATTTCAACATTCTCAGTTGTCTTGAAGTCTGCTACTCTGTTCACTGTTTATGACATTATCAAGTTTTGTACATACCATAAGCTTCTAAATTGTACTGCCAAAACAATTCAGTCATTTATAAACAACAATCAATAATCCTAAAATCAAACCCTCAGGGAACCCCATTGAGGTAATTCAAAAATTATTTTCCTTTGGCAAATTAATACTTGGCTAATGTGAAAGCTGTCAGGAAAAGTATTTCAAAAATCTGGAACAGCAAGAAAAATAACAAAATGTTTCCTGTGCTTTAACCATTGAAGAGGCAGTTTCAGTTCAGATTTAAATCTCAAATATTCATGGGAAACAAATGCAGAGTATATTTTAATATGTTCTCCAAATGAAACTTCCCAAATAAAACAGTTGGACGTAAAGTGGTTGCAGACCAGGAACTGTATGACTTTGGTAGAGATCAACATTCTTGAATTTGCAATATGAAAAGGGCCAATAAAGTCTTAACAATAATTGACAGAACTGAAACAGCTCAGCCTCAAGTTCTAATATTCTCTAAAGTCTTAAAAACATCAAAATTAAAATGCACTCGTCTTTTTGTGAACACTGCATTAAAAACATAGCAGCAAAGATATTATAATACAATACTCTCTTCTGGCTAAAGCATGACAACTGAATTTCTTTTTTGAAACAGGCATTGTAGATTTTAAAACAAATCAGGGGCTCAAGGTCCTCAATCAATCAATTTGTTTTAAGGTTACAAGTTTGATCATTTTAAAAAGGACATAATGTTGTACAATTTCAATGTAAAAACAAAATCTGCCCTATTAAATAGCCCACAAAACACACTGAATCGAGATCCTGATTCAAACAGTAATTTGAAAGGGTATTCTGAACCAGTATTTTAACAAACCAAAATATTTGGGGCAGCACGGTGGCTCAGTGGTTAGCCCTGCTGCCTCACAGCGCCAGGGACCCAGGTTCAATTCCCGCCTCAGGCAACTGTCTGTGTGGAGTTTGCACATTCTCCCTGTGTCTGTGTGGGTTTCCTCCCACAGTCCAAAGATGGGCAGGTTAGGTGAACTGGCCATGCTAAATTGCCCATAGTGTTAGGTGCAGGGGTAAATGTAGGGAAATGGGTCTGGGTGGGTTGCTGTTCGGAGGGTTGGTGTGGATTTGTTGGGCCGAACGGCCTGTTTCCACATTGAATCTATTCTAACACTTTCAGTATGGCATGATTTACATTGAAACTTCCTTTGTCGAGTATTAGTACAACCTTAATGTCAGGCACCTTTCGGTTTTTTTTCGCATCCTCTCGATGAAATTACACTTATAAAAAATAAGAAAACCGTCTCAGCGGGCCAAACGGTGCTGCAGTCCAGAGGAAAGGCTCACCGAGTTGAGCCCTCAGCCCAGAAACAGAGTCCCACAGCAAACACCCAGACAAAGCCTTCCCAGCAGTCAATGTACTTCACTGCCGGGATCCAAGCGGACCAGCTCCGCTTTCTCCCCCTTTTCCCGGTGATGCCATGTTGTCCTAAACGTACTTCTAAGGGGAGGTGTGGGCAATCAAGTGATAACATTAAGTACCACCAAACTTTGATTAGATGTTTTTCTTTGAAGTTCCTGATTTCTAACTTATTTAATGCTTCAGAGCTTCAAACCTCACCACTAGAGGATTTTAACCCCCTTTTACTGAGGGGACTTTAACTCCCTTTTTCCCAGTAATGCATGATTCCAAAAGCAATCTCGTCGGCGTGCAAGTGCATAAGTTATCTCAGAGATTCCGTCACTACAGAGTCCTAGGGGGATGAGGGGTCGACTAAGTGGTAGATCCAGGAGAGAAATCAAGGTAAATCTTATCTCGTGGGCCCATCCATCTCATGCAACCGGCACTCAGACAATTACTTACTCAGTCCACCTGGAAGCTCCGTGTACGTTGGAATCCCACTGCTGCCACCAAATGTTAAGTTTTTTTTCCCCCTGAAATCCTTACACACTTGATGCAACTGCAACATGGTAACTTATGTGAACAAGCAAAATTTATTAACCACAATACAAGCTTTGGAGAAACCCTGAACACTCTTTGCCATGCTTGCAAGGCATGTCCAGGGAAGCTCTCTAGACAAAGGAAATGGTCCTTCCTTTACACAAAAGCTTTAATCACAGTTAATAATGCCCATGAGACAACCCCCAAGCCATTCCCCTCACAGTCACATACCACTCAAGACAATGCATTGACCACATCACCTCCAGAAACAGTGTAATGCAAATCATTCCTTAATGGTCAGATCTGTGGCAAATTTTTTTTTGTAACTATAGGGGAGTAGTCAAATTCCAACCTTAATGTTCTTATTGATTCCCAAATAGGGGATGAAAATGTAAACAGCTCTGAATGACAAGGAAATGGCCATGTAAATGGCTCTGGATAATAGGAGATGATAACGTAATTTCTTACAATCTATCTATAAGACACAGGCATTCCACCCTAGCCTCGGGGCATCCAATTTCCTGCAGATCAGCAGAGGAAAGTTAATTCTTTATTTTTACAATAGGAGTAATATTTCTCTGGGATTGAGTCTCTGCATCAGATTGGAAAACAGTGAAAATTTGTTTTCAATATATAGATAGTTTATTTACTTCTTTTGTACAATAAACTTATATTCTGTTGTAAACGAACATATATCGTCAATATTCACATTGGAAAAGGGCAGTGAGAGTGAGAATACTGAGATACAGACTGCTGGATTAGATGGGATTGTGTTTGACAAAGAGGAGGTTTTAGCAATTTTGCAAGATCGGAAAATAAATAAGACCCCTGGGCCAGGTGGGATTTATCTTCGGATTCTCTGGGATGCCAAGGAGGAGATGGCAGAGACTTTGGCTTTGATCTTTAAGATATCATTTCAACAGGAGTAGTGCCAGAAGACTGGAGGATAGCAAACGTTGTTCTCTTGTTCAAGGGGGTTGGGACAACCCTGGTAATTAAGGCCAGTGAGCCTTACTTCAGTTCTGGGGTAAGGTGTTGGAAAGGTTATAAGAGATAGGATTTATAATCATCTGGAAAATAATAATTTGATTAGGGATAGTCAACACAATTTTATGAACGGTAGGTCATGCCTAACTAACCTTATTGAGTTCTTCAAGAACAGGAGAATACAGGCAGATGTAAAGCTGCTAATGTGGTGTATGTGGACTTCAGTAAGGCATTTGAAAAGGTTCCACACAGTAGGCTATTGCACAAAATATGGAGGCATGGGATTGAGGGTGATTTAGCAAACTCGATCAGAAATTGGCTAGCTGAAAGAAGGTGGTTGATGGGAAATGTTCATCCTGGAGCTCCGTTACCAGTGGTGTGCCGCAAGGATCAGTTTTGGGGCCGCTGCTGTTTGTCATTTTTATAACTGAGCTTGATGTGGGTGTAGAAGAGTGGGTTAGTAAAGGTGCGGAAGACACTAGGTAGACAGTTGTGGATAGTGCCAAAGGATGTTGTGGGTTACAGAGGGACATAGATAAGATGCAGAGCTGGGCGGGGAAGTGGCAAATGGAATTTAATGTGGAAAAGTGAGAGTAGTTCTCTTCAGAAGAAATAACAAGAATGCAGAGTACTGGGCTAATGGTAAAATTCTTGGCAGTATAGATGAACAGATCTCAGTGTCCAGGTGCATAAATCCCTGAAAGTTGCCACCCAGGTTGAAAGGGTTGTTAAGGTATATGATGCATTGGTATTTATTGATAGGGGAATTGAGTTTTGATGTCATGCTTCAGCTGTACAAGACACTGGTAAGGCCGTACCTGGAGTATTGCATACAATTCTGGTCACTGCGTTATAGAAGATGTGGAAGCTTTGGAAAGGGTTCAGAGGAGATTTACTAGAAATTTGCCTGGTATGGAAGGAAGGTCTTATGAGGAAAGGCTGTGGGAACTGAGGCTGTTTTCGTTGGAGAGAAGATGATTGAGAGGTGACTTAATCGAGATGTAAAAGATATTCAGAGGGTTGGATAGGGTGGACAGTGAGAGCCTTTTTTCTCAGATGGTGAAGGCTAACATGAGGGGACAGAGCTTTAAATTGAGGGGTGATAGGTTTAGGACAGATATCAGGAGTAGTTTCTTTACTCAGAGTAGTAGAGGCATGGAACACCCTGCCTGCAACAGTAGTAGACTCGCCGACGTGAAGGGCATTTAATGGTCATTGGATGTACATATGGATAATAATGGAATGGTGTAGGTTAGATGGGCATTAGATTAATTTCACAGGCTGGTGCAATATCGAGGGCTGAAGGGCCTGTACTGTGCTGTAACGTTCTACATTCTAACATCTACAGCTTCAAGAGAACATGCTTCAGTTACTAAACATCACATTAACTCTGATAAAAATTAAACATGATCATAAGAACATTAGAACTAGGAGCAGAAGCAGGCTATTCAGTCTCTTGCTCCTGCTCTGCCATTTAATACGACCTTGGCTGATCACAACTTCACTTTCCTGCCTGCTCTCCACAACCTTCAACCCACTACTCATGAAATATGTTGATTTCCTCAATGTCTGGAACCACCGCAGTCTGGGGCCATAAATTCCAGAGATTCACATCCTCATCTAGATTTTAGATCCGCTACCTCTTATTCTAAAATTATGACCTCTTGTTCTCGATAATAGATTGCCCTTTTATTCTTCCAACCAAAATACATGACCTCACATTTATCCAGGTTAAACTTAATCTGCCAGACTTTAGCCCATTCACCTAACCTATCCCTATCAACTTGTAGATTTCTTATTTCTTCATTGCAACTGATTTTCCCTTATATTTATTGTCATCTGGAAATCTGGCTACCTTCTACACCTGCATCCCAGTTATTAATATAGATTGTAAATATTTGGGGCCCAAGAACGGAAGATGATGGCACTCCGCTATTTACAACTCACCAACCGAAAAGACCCATTTATCCTGAAGGCTTTCTGTTGGTTAGCCAATCCTCTAAGTTAATATATTACACTCAACTCCATCTGATCTTACCTTGTGTTAATCTTTTGTGTAGCACCTTATCAAATGCCTTCTGGAAGTCTAGATACATAACAGCTATCAGACCCCGCCATGATCAACTTTACTCATTACATCGTCAAAGAATTCTAGCAAATTTGTCAAATGTCTTTTCGCCTTCATAAAACCATGCTGACTGTGACATATTTTGACTTACCAAATGTTCTATTTAATTTCCTCAATGATGGATTCCAACAATTTCCCAATGACAGATGTTAAACTAACTGATCTGTGGTTTCTGATTTTCTGCCACCCTCCCTTTTTGAATAAGTTCATTATATTAGCATTCTTCCAATCCACAGGAATCTTCTCTGCATCCATGATATTTTAGAATATTATAACCAATGCATCCACTGTCTCTGTTGCCACTTCCTTTAAGACCCTGGGATGTAGGTCATCAGACCTGGGGACATGTCTGTCTTTAATCCCAATAGTTTGTACAGGACTTTCTCCCAAGCGATGATGATTGTTTTTAAATCCCTCATGTTTTTAACTTCTGCATTACTTGTAACCATTAGAATGGTTTCAGTGTGCTCCATCGTGAAAACTGAAGCAAAATACTGATTTAACAATTCTGCCATATCTGTGTTCCCCACTATTAACTACCATTAGGTCCATTCCCCCCGGCACCCACACCTCTCTTCCTCCCCCCCCCCCCCCCCCATCTCTACCCAAGGCCCCAAAGAAACCTTCCACATCTGGCAGAGATTTTCCTGCACCTCCACACATCATCTACTGTGTCCGTTGCTCTCAATGTGGTCGCCTCTACATTGAGGTAAAAACAAGGACTGCAGATGCTGGAAACCAGATTCTAGATTAGAATGGTGCTGGAAAAGCACAGCAGGTCAGGCAGCATAAGAGGAGCAGGAAAATTGACGTTTCGGGCAAAAGCCCTTCATTAGGAATATAGGCAGAGTACCTGCAGGGTGGAGAGATAAATGAGAGGAAGGTGGGGGTGGGGAGAAAGTTGCATAGAGTAAAATAGGTGAATGGGGTGGGGATGAAGGTGATAGGTCAGAGAGGAGGGTGAAGTGGATAGCAGGAAAGGAAGAGAGGCAGGTAGGACAAGTCATGGGGACAGTGCTGAGCTGGAGATGATGGTTTGGTGATGGGGTCATGGACAAGGGGGCGGTAGGAGGAGGTGTCTTCGAATTGGCGTCTGGCTTCAGTGGTGTAGAGGTCAGTGTGCCAGACCGCCACTGCACGCCCTTTATCCGCTGGCTTGATGGGTGAGGTCAGGATTGGAACAGAGGAGGTAGAGGGCTGCGTGTTGTGAGGGTGAGAGGTTGGAGTGGGGGAGGGCGGTAGACAGGTTGAGGCTGTTAATGTCCCGGCGGCAGTTGGAAATGAAGAGGTCGAGGGCGGGTAATAGGCCAGCACGGGGTGTCCAGGTGGATGGAATGTGTTGGAGGCGGGCAAAGAAGTCCTGGGAAGGTGGGCGGGTGTCCTGATTGTAAAAGTAAGCTCGGAGGCGGAGGCAGCAGAAGGAGTGTCCGAATTCACGGCGTGTATTAAATTCATTGATGCGTGGGCGGAGGGGGATGAAGGTGAGTCCTTTTCTGAGGACTGATCATTTGTCCTCAGTGAGGGGGAGGTCTGGAGGGATGATGAAAACTCGGCAGGGCTGGGAGCTTGAATCTGGTGTAGGTGTAGAGCTGGGAGTGGAGGTGGAGCCTGTAACTGGAGTGGGTGTGGTGGGGGGGAAATGAGGGTGGAGTCATGAGCAGCGGTGGTGTTTCCCTCAGGGTTCTGGGGCACGGGGATGGTGACAGTGGGATCTGCAGGGTGCGTGTCAGCAGAATGCAGGTGAGTGGCGTTGGTGGGGGTGGAAGTGGTGGCAAACACGGCCGTTGGCGGGGGGGGGGGGGGGGGGGAGGTCAGAGAAGCGCAAGTCACTCAGGAGAGACAGAACACCAACTTGCGGACCGTTTCGGAGAACACATATCTGGGACACATGCACTGAACATCCCACCGCCCCATGGTTGAACACTTCAACTCCCCCTCCCACTCCAAAGACATGCAAGTCCTGGGCTTCCTCCGCTGCCAGATTCCAGCCACTCGATGCCTGGAAGAAGAATGCCTCACCTTCTGCTTTGGGACCCAGCAACCACACGGGATTAGTGTTATTCACCAGCTTCCTCACCTCCCCTCCCCCCACCTTATCCCAGATCCAACCCTCCAACTCAGCACTGCCTTCTTGAACTGTCCTACCTGTCCACTTCTTTCCAACTATTTGTTCCACCCTTTGCTCTGACCTATCACCATTACCTCCCACTTCCATCTACCTATTGCATTTCCAGCTACCTATCCCCCAGCCCCCCCCCACCCCCACTTATCTCTCAACTCCCTTGGGTCTCGACCACATTTCTGATGAAGAGCTTATGCTCGAAACGTTGAATCTCCTACTCCTCGGTTGCTGCCTGACTGGCTGTGCTTTTCCAGCACCACACTTTCTGACTCTTCCTCTAAGGGACCAACATTCATTTTGGCTACTCTCTTCCTTTTCATATGCTAACAGAAGGCTTTGCCCTCAGTTTTTGCTTTTTGTGTAAGTTTTCTTTGCTCTTCTCATTTCATTTCATTTTACACACCCCTCCAAGCCACTCACCATCCTGACTTGGAAATATATCGCCGTTTCTTCTCTGTCGCTGGGTCAATATCCTGGAATTCCCTCCCTAATGGCATAGTGGGTCAACCCACAGCAGGTGGACTGCAGCAGAATAAGGCAGCTCACCAGCACCTTCTCAGGTGCAACTAGGGACTGGCAATAAGTACTGGCCAGCCCACATTCCACAAAATGAATAAGTTTTTAAAAATTACATTTTTAGGAACACATTGTTATTAAACTTGTCATGCTATGTTCTCCCTTTCATCGTGGATCCTTTACAATGTCATTAATTTACCCCACCTCATTAAACAATACGAAATCCAAAATAGCTGGCCCCCTGGTTCTCCAACATAATGCTCCAAAAAATAAATCTCCAATACACGCTATGAATTCACCCAATAGGCTACCCTTGCCAATTTGATTAATCTAGACTACATGCATATTAAAATCATTTACGATGATTGTTGTACGTTTCCCACAAGTCTTCAGTATTTCCTGGTTTATACTGTGTCCTTTTGTGAAACTACTGTTCATGGATCTGTAGACTACTCCCACCAGGGACTTATTTGTTCCTAGACTGATCCTATGGTTTGATCTCCGGTATTAAAATAATTTCTCAGTACAGCATTAATCTCTTCCTTTACTAACAAACATATACCACCTCCTTTTCCTTTCTCTCTATCGCTCCCTTGGATCTTCAACCACCAGTTCTGGTCTCCCTACAACTACGTTTCAGGAATTGTCACCAAATCATACCCATTTGTCTCACTTTGCACTGTGAATTCATTAATTTTATTCAGATTTAAGGTCTTTAGGTTTTGGCCTATTATTAATGATTATTTGGTACAATATGATGTTTGCACAGTCTGTTCAATGTTCCTCCGAAATTGCAGGCACCAAGGCTCAGTGCACAGCGATCGGTGTCAGCACACCAATCACAGGATGGACCTCCAGCCTTCCATTTTCTGGAAACAATCAGCCTCATCACTAACCTGCACTCCTAATTTTTAAACCTTCCATACAACTGAACCCTCTTCTCAATATTTAGCTTATAGTCCTAGTTATGTGATTCACCAGGTCTCCATGCCTAACATGATTCAAGTGGAGGCCATCCCAACAGAACAGCTCTCTCCTTGTCCAGTCGTGGAGCCAAGGTCCATGAATTCAAATCCATTTATCCTGCACCAAACTTTGAATTACACATTTACCTCATTCATCTTATTGACCTTGTGCCAAAGAGCTCTTGGCTCAGGTAGCCATCCAGAAATTATTACCTTTGCAGTTCTGCTTTGTAATTTAGCAATTGGATGCTCATATTTTGTCAGCAGAACCTTTTCACCATTCCACCAGCCCCTGATTGGTTCCCTCCTCTGTGGATCCACTTAATTTATCCCACAATCCACCTGATGGTACTGACCCTAGCTGATTGTACACCAGAGGGACTATGTACATTTGTCTTTTCTCCCTTTGCTTAAATGATTCCTTGTACTACTGTGCTCTGGTCAGATTGCTCATCCTCCCAACAGACCCCTCACTCATCTAGACAGAGTGCAAGAAACTCCAACCTGTTGGACAAGGATAAGGACTGAGTCTCCTTAAGTGCTACCTCCTGGAAATTTCTACTTGCCTCATGCATAGTCACACCCTGAACCAATGACCAAATTGGGGCAATTAATCAACAGATGTGACATCCTCCTGAAACACAATGTCCAGATGTATCTCCCTCTCTCTGATTCATTGCAGTGTCCGAAACCCAAACTCCAGCTCAACAATTCTGATTTGAGTTCCACCAAGCAATCAATACTTGCTAGATATGATCATTATGAACCACAATTGGGTTCACCCGCTCCTACATGTTGCAACTACAACTCATTTTATTTCACTGAATTGGATTTCAATTTGTTTCTTAATTTACTACAGATCTTTAGTTTCCAATCTGGATTTTTTTTTCTGCTTTGCTTCAATCTGAAAGCTAGTCCAGAGTAGGTAGCAGATAGAAATACTCACCTTCCAATCACTTTCATTGATGTCCCCATGGCATGCTCGCTCAGTGCATATCCCAGCTCTCAGACCTTAACTCTGTCCGAGCCCCCACTGATCCATGCAAGGAGTTTGGAAAACAACATCTACCATCACATCACTGAAATCTCACCTTTTACCGAACACTCAAGTTCCACACCCTTATAGTTTGCACTCTATGATCAAATGGGATTACATTCAGGAACCTGACTCGTCAAGTATTACTATCCGCTGGGGTCAGTACCATCAGGTGGATCGTGGGGTAAATTAAGTGGATCCACGCAGGAGAGAACCAATCAGGGGCCGGTTCCGATTCTGGCATTTCCAAACCGCAAACGGGAGGTTTTTGCCTTTCTTTCAAGAGAAAAAGTCTAAAGATTCCGGGTACAGTCTCTGTAGAGATCCAGAATCGTTTTGGGAAAGTCATTCAAAACTCTGTTTCCTGTCATGTAATGCGCAGAGAGTCCTTCTCCCCAATGCCCGACGAGGCGCGAACCATCGATTCCAGCACCGCCCCATGTGACAGCTGCTCGAGCTCGCGCGCTCTCAGGTTTGAACTCCCGGACGTTTGGCGCCAACCGCCGCTGCGTGGCTGAGAACTACAATTCCCGTCAGGTACCGCAGGATGGCTCTCCATTCTGATCTGCTGTCCCTCACTACGCAGGCGTGGGTCCCATATGCAGCATGGGTAATGTAGTTCGGAGCGGGATTGTGAGCGGTTTGGATGAATTGAGCTGAGACCCTGTGGGTGTTTTAAACAACCTCAGTGAAGGGGGAGCTTTCTGGGCTTGGGGCTGTAATTCAGTCATGTTTGAGGGGATGGCATGTCCCTCCCTCCATCAAACACAGGAAGGTACCTCCAGAGAAAATCTCTCCAACATTTTCTCACCAGATGTGAGTTTTTGCTCCAATGTCCGAGATATTTCTGGAGATGTTGGGTTCTCACAAGATTTTGGGACAGATCTGATAAAGTTTGACCTCTATTAGAGATATTAATATCTCAATATAAAACATTTTGACACTAATTACAGGAATATTTTTGTGAGGACAGAGTTGAAATATGTATTATTTTGTGTGAAACCTGCTCTAATGGTCACTGTGTTGTGGACGTTGTGGGCACAGCTTTTAGAAACAAAGTCTGGCGCTGGAAAAGCACAGCAGGTCAGGCAGCATCCCAGGAGCAGGAGAAACCACGTTTCGGGCATATTCCCTTCATCAGGAATGACACTTCACCTGACGAAAGAGTAGTACTTCCAAAGCTCCTGATTTTAAATAAACCTGGTGTGGTGTGACTTCTCTCTCTGTGGAGAGTGCAGTCTATTACAGAGCTCATGGCGAACTATTGTCGTGTATTATTCAGATTCTGTTATTTTCAATGTTGGTAAATTATTTTTGCCTTCTGTTTTTAGGCTAATTTCTCAGGGTCCTGTATGATCGTCACACCTGGGCTTCTCGAATGGTGAGTCTGCTATTAACCAAATCGAAAATAATTGCTCAAAATATCAATGAGTGTGTAGTGTCTATTAATCTCTCCTCCAGATCGGGCACCTCATTATAGGGCTGTGAACTGACGTTATTGGCAGAGCTGTTCTTTACTGCAAATAAATCATACACTCATCCTGTGGATAACATCAAGTCAGTTCTATAGGCCACTCTGTCTCCTAGAGTACAATAACCACAGGTCATCCCAGCCGCTCCCATTCTCAATGTGCACCAAAAGGTTAACCATATGATCTTCACAAATTCCCACCATCGCCTTTCCCCTGATTCATTCTCTAACATTTCCCCTTTGAAGTGATGATTTCCTCTGAACTGATTTCCTGAACACACACACAAGTCAAGTCAGTGATTTCTTTTGACCCTCCGCCTCGTCCACGAGAATGTGTTCAAACTGATGTCACATGAACATGCTCTCTCACACTCACATGCCCTTGCACGTGAGTCTATGTGGTGAATCTGCTTTTGCAAAATTATAATTGCAGACACATTCTACCTTGTTCAAAAAGTGCACAATCTGCAGGCAGTCAATCCATGTAGATTAAATTAGATTCCCTACAGTGTGGAAACAGGCCATCTGGCCCACCAAATCCACACCGACCCTCCGAAGAGTGACCCACCCAGACCCATTCCCCTACCCTATATTTACCCCAGACTAATGCACCTAACACTATGGGCAATTTAGCATGGCCAATTCACCAGGCCTGCACATCTTTGGATTATGGGAGGAAACCGGAGCACCGAGAGGAAACCAACGCAGAAGCAGGAAGAATGTACAAACTCCACACAGACCGTTGCCCGAGGGTGGAATCGAACCCGGCTCCGAGGCAGCACTGCAAACCACAGAGCCACTGTGCAGCCCACACTGTAATATTTTATAAATTCCTACTTTGGAAATAGAACCAGTCTGGCTCAAGATTGGGATACAGACTCTAACCACACACCTTTAATGAATTTTCTGAGCTGAGATGTCACCTTCTTTAATGAAACCTTAAGTTACCTTGAGAGTATGACTGGAAAGAGATTCTGGGATTTACATATTAGTGATTCGAAGCCTATAAAACTTTCTAAAAGATGAAAGGCTTAACAGCGATCTAGGTTTCTTCAATAAATCGTTTCGGTTGCATGACACTGACACTGAAATCTTTAACCATAAATTTTGTCTTATGGTCCTGCTCCACAAACACCTGATGAAGGAGCAGCGCTCCGAAAGCTAGTACTTTTAAATAAACCTGTTGTTTTATAACCTGGTGTTGTGTGATTTTTAACTTTTGAATGCTGTACACATTTGAGGACGCATCCCACACTGGTGTTTTTAGTTTTTAGCCTCTGACGATGAAAAATGCCTTTGCTACAGTAGAAATCTGTCAAACATTTATTCGGGAAACTAAGCACCTGCAATTCGAGGTTTTATTCAGATGGGAAGATAACAAGTGTATATCCCCGCATGATCTGTCCAAGTTTCGGGAAACTCATGTTGCTCCAGAAATATTTGGATTGACTGTGAGAGACTTCAATCAGAGAGCCCACCCACTCTGCCCATTGTCTCCTCTTCCTCTTCCAGAGCTGGTTCACTTCCTATAGGGACTGAAAACCAAGTGAGGAGATGGTGAGTGAAGGAGCAGCTTTTATACAAATTGTATCCCATAATATCCACACCAATCTTCAGGCAGACTGACTATCCTGTGTGCAGTGATGGAAATGTCCCTCATGCTGTGTGAGAAGATCAAACTGATGCTGTTTATTTGATGCTTTGTGCTGAACTGTTTGACTGGAGCTGTGTTGGAAATTGTGTGTTTATTGAAGCATTTCCTTCTGATTTCCAGGCTGAGTTTTGTTGTTGGCTTATTCCTGAATATGAAAAGGTGAAGTATCATTATCTGGGAGGTGTAGTGTGTCTGAGAATTTTGACTGATATCCTTTTGTTGAGTTCTGTGTGTGTGTGTGATGGGAACTGGTTAGTATCCTGTGGGCTGGGAATTAATTAATTGAAGAACAAGAGGGGAGAATGGCCAGACCAGATGTCTCTCACAACCTATCCAAATTTTACTGGAGGATTTGAAGTAGTCTTCTGGATTATTGTCTGTATCTGTTCATGATAGTTTCACGTTATCTGTGAGCTGATAGCTGTTTGAACCTTTCCTGTTTAACAGTTACTGTCCACTTGCCTGCATGACATTGAGCAAGCTAAGACCACCCAGGACCAAACAGACCACTTGATTAGCACCCATCCAATATCTTCAACATTAATTAATTTCACACCAACGGTAGCAGCTATGTATACCAACTACAAGATGCACTGGAGCATCTCATCAAGGTTCCTTCCAAACACACAACTTCTGGAGCCAGATGATGTTTTTGAGGTTTTTTTTATTTATTAGCAAATTTTTTTTAACTTTACAAACATATGAAATATTTTTTAAAAATCAATAACAAATAACAGTATAATAAAAAGAAAAAAAGCACAAAATACATTACAACCACTAACCACTACCTACTAACAAACCCTAACACTGTGCAAAGCAACACCAAACAAAAAAGAAAGAAACGCATAAAAAAAAACACAAAATACAGAACAGCTATGGTCGACGCAAAGCTCCCTAGCAAAGGAACGGGAGCATTGTGTATATATACCCATATTAATTCAGGAGACCCCTCCAGGCCCCAGGGCTTGACAAATTTAATCATCCTGGTTAAACAAACGCCCTAGTTAAGATAACTGACAAATCTATATCCAAATAACTCAAGTAGGGCTGCCATGTCATAAAAATTGTCTTGTGTGGTGCACCATGTTTGTCAAAAAAGTCCAAGGGAATGTGCTCCGTAATTAATTTTTACCATCCCAGCAAGCCCGTCGGGTTCTCAGACACCTAGTTCATCAGAATATACTTCCGTGAACAGTATGCAAGAATATTAAATAGTTTCTTCCCATGCCCATCCAAAGATGGTAAATTCAGTAGACCTAAGAGGAGAGATATCGGGACTACTTTGACTTCCGTCCTCAATACCCTCCCTATCTCTCCCACCACAGCGCTCCAATAAACACGCAGCCTGTGGCATGTCCAGAAGCAATGGGTAAGAGTATCTACACTTATTTTACATTTGGGGCACTCTGAAGATGCCCCTTTTTTAAACTTCGCCAGACAGTCTGGTGCCAGATGAGCCCTGTGCAGAATTTTTAACTGCGTAGCGCGTGTCCTATTACAAATTGAGATCTTTCAAGTATTCTCCCATATGTTCTCCCATGTTTCAGAAGAGATCTCCACTTCCAGCTTTTGCTCCCAGACCTCACATAACCGGTTAATTTCCTGCCAGGCTCTGCCACCCAGCAGGCAATAGAGGGCACTAACCGAAAGGGTGCTTGTGGAACGTAGCAACAACCTCTCTGTATCAGGCTTGTAGGGCTTAGCGAGAAGTGTAGTCTTCTTCTGGATGAAATCCCTAACCTGCAAAAAATGGAAAAGGTCTCTGCTGGGCAACCCGTATTTGCGGCTCAGTTGCTCAAAAGACATCATAACCTCCCCATCAAACAAGTCTCCCAAATTAGAACTCCTCTTGCTGCCCATAGTTTGAACCCTGAGTCCATCATCCCTGGTCGGAATCCTGACATGCCAACTCTGACGCATCGCCCTTCATGCCTTGACTGAACTATGACAATGGGGTTCGGGCAATGGTCCATAACTGTCCTCCGGACAGTTCATCTTATCCATGAACAACAGGTTAATAAGAGGGCACTTTGCCTGGGAGGCCTCGAAATCCAGCCTTATTGAGTTTTATTCGTTACCTACCCAATTACAGACAAAGGACAGCAGGGAACTCAACTGATACCTTCTGATGTCTGGGAAATCAACTCCTCCCCCTCCATGAGGCAACTGCAATTTAGTAAGTTTGATGAGGGGCCACCTATGATGCCAGACAAAGGAACCAAACCACCCCATAAGCTGCCGCAGCGTTGACCTGGGAAACATTATAGGGAGCATATGCATGGGATAAAGCAAACGAGGAAGAACATTCATCTTAATGAGAGATATTTGGCCCAGCCATGAAATTGGAAGAGCCTCCCATCTCTGGAGATCTCGCCTAATATTGTCGAGCAAGTGAGCAAAGTTAGTCCGAAATAACAGATCAAACCTGGGGGTAATAAAAATGCCTAGGTATTGGAACCCTGCCTGTGACCACTTAAAAGGGAACTGAGGGCCACCTTCAACTTCTGGTACATCTTTAAGGTTCCCCAAAGGCATAGCCTCCGATTTGGCAAAGTTAATCTTATATCCTGAATAGCCCCAAATGAATTGATACATTGTATCAAATGGGTACGGAGGTCATCGGGTTCGATAAAAACAGAAGGACATCATCCGCATACAGTGTAAACTTGTTTCTCTCGATCCCACTTCCGGAGTGGTTATGTGAATGTTTGGACGAATGGCCTCTGCCAGCGGCTCTATCACCAACATAAACAACAACGGTGAGAGGGGGCAGCCTTGCTCACTACCCCTACCAATTGTAAAATTCCCAGACCTCACCCTGTTGGTGATGACCGCGGGCAGAGAGTGGCGATATAAAACCTCTACCCACCGAGCAAAGACTCCACCCAACCCAAACTATTCTAAGACATAGAGGAGAAAGTGAAGACTGGAGATCAGAGCTGAAAATGGGTTGCTGGAAAAGCGCAGCAGGTCAGGCAGCATCCAAGGAACAGGAGAATCGACGTTTCGGGCATGAGCCCTTCTTCAGGAGGGCTCTTGCCCGAAACGTCGATTGTCCTGCTCCTTGGATGCTGCCTGACCTGCTGCGCTTTTCCAGCAACACATTTTCAGCTCCATTCTAAGACATAAAAAAGATATGGCCATTCCACCCTGTCAAATGCTTTCTCTGCATCTAAGGAAATCACCAACCCCTGAATTGATCGTTGCTGACAAGCTTGACCATATTCAGCAACTTTCTAATATTATTGGTGGACCTATGGCCCCTTATAAAGCCTGTCTAGTCCTCTTTAATAATATAGGACAACACCCTCTCCAATCTCAGTGCCAGGATCTTGGACAGAATCTTGAAATCTGAATTTAATCGAGAGATGGGCCTGTATGAGGCATAATCCTCAGGAACCTTCTCCTTCTTAAGAATTAGGGAAATATTAGCTTCTCTCAAAGATGGTGGTAGGCGTTCATGCATATAGAAGTGATTGTACATCTTCAACATCGGCCCTGACAGAATCCCTATGAACTCCTTATAAAACTCACCCGGAAGACCATCAGGGCCAGGCGCTTTCCCACTCTGAAGTTACCTAGCTGCCTTCTGTATTTCCTGAAATGTCAAGGGGACATTACGGAGAGAGGCCTGTTCCCAGTTTACCCCTCGGAGGTCCAGTTTCTTAAAAAAGGTCTCCATTTTAGCCCTCCTGTCCTCACAATCTTCAGACCAATACAATTCAGAGTAAAAGCTCTGAAAAGCCTCATTAATCATTTTAGCATCGGATGTAAGGACCCCGGCGCTGTCTCTGATTGCAGTAATGGATTGGGGAACACACTGTTTCCTAGTCAGGTACGCTAAATACTTCCTTGGCCTATCCCCATATTCGAGCAGCCTTTGTCTAGCAAAAGCCAGTTCTTTCTTTGCGTTTTGTGTCAGTATTGAATTCAAGGCAGCCCGGAGGCCGTGATCCACTGTAGATTAGTCACCGAAGGCCGCGCACAATGTGCCACCTCGGTGGCTTTCAACTACGTCTCAAGGCGTCGCTGCTGTTCCCCCTTCTGTCATTTCTGGCTTGCCGAATAGGAAATAGCTAATCCCCTAGCAAAGGCCTTAGCAGTCTCCCATAGCATAGATGGAGTACGATGTCAAGAATTCCTGAAACTCCTTCAAAAGGTATTCCACAAATTTGGAATCCTTAAGGAGAAAAGGGTCCAAACGCCAGTGCCGCAAACCTAGCCCCTCACTCTTGGCCTTAACCTCCAAATACATTGCTGCATGATCAAAGATAGCTATATTCCCAATTTTACAACCCATAATCGAATCCAGAAGGGCCGAGGGAGCAAGAAAGAGGTCAATCCTCATGTGACATTTATGTGGGTTTGGAAAAAAGGTGAAGTCCCTGCCGGTAGAGTGAAGACATCTCCAAATATCCACCAGCCCCAACTCCTCACGTAAGTCAACCACCTGCTTGGCCTGCGAAGAAATAGTTGGGGGCCCACAAAGCATTCTGTCCACTGTCAGATCCAAAAAACAATTAAAATACCCCCATAATAATGTTCCAAAAGCACTCAACTTAGAGAAAGCACTAATCAAAAATTTGAAGGGATGCACCGGAGGACAGTAGACATTTAAAATGCCATATTTCTCCCCATGTATCAGGGCTTTAAGTATCACAAACCGTCCCTGCTCATCTTTCACCTGCTGTAATAATGTGAACGAAAGATTTTTCTGGATAAGTATCACTACTCCCCTACTTTTAGTAGTAAAGGATGAAAAGAATACCCGGTCATAACCCCCCGTTGTAATTTCAGATGTTCCCCATCATCAAGATGGGTTTCCTGCAACAAAACAATATCAGCCTTTGCCTCTTAAGGCTAGAAAGCACGTTTTTCCTTCTAACAGACGAATGACTTCCCTTAATGTTCCAGGTGCACCATTTAATAAGACACTGAGTCATATCCCCTTTCAGAGACCCTTGAACCCCTGGGAGGGAGAACCCTGCTTACAAAGCACCGAACATAAGTAAATAAAGACTCATAGAGTCGAAGAACTATACATACAAAAACTACTCTATCATAGCTATAAATAACTATTACTACCAAAAAACTACAAAAAAAAACAACTATAAAACCTTGAATGGAAGACTCTTCCCCCTGCCCATCCCCTCCTTCACAGATCCTTCAAACCTGGACTGTGCCCCAGTCTTAGGCCAGAAAAAAAAACAACAGAAAAAAGACCAAGTCAGGATGAGCACTCCACCCATCCCTGGCTTCATGTCACCCCCACTTGTGACGAAAAGAGAAGCAAAAAAAGGGGGGAAAACAACAAAGAACAGCCACAAAATTTCCCATCAGAAAATCCAGTTATTAAAAAAAAGGAACAACTTATTCCAAGGTCTTTTCCCCCCTTTCCAAAAAGGAAATTATTAGGGAGAAAGAAAGGAATTTAAAAAAAAGGAAGGGAAAACATGGGGAAAGATAGAAAAGAGAACAAACATTAACCATATTCTTCAGGCCAGTCCGTCTATTTTAAAGCATCTACAAAGATTTTAGCTTTATCCGCTGTCAAATTTATAAACTGAGTCCTTGTGGCTGAAATGGAGCACTGCGGGATATCTCATGGAGTACTGGATGCCCAGGTTCCTCAGACTCTTTTTAACTTCATCGAAGGACTTCCTCTTTCGAATTACAGCTGCAAAGAAATCCTGGAAAAACATGATTTTTGACCCCTTGTACAGCAGTGCCTGAAGATCTTTCCCCAGGGATCTGGAAGCTTCTATAACTTTTTGCTTGTCCTTACATGAATGGACGTGCACTAGGACCGAGCGGGGATGCTGCACTGGGCCTGACCTGTGCACTGTAACCCGATAAGCCCTTTCAATCTGTAGCCTGCTGTACTTGATGTGAAGGCCCAAAAACTTCAGCAGCCAGTTTTCAAAGAAATTGAATGGCTGCTCACCTTCCTCACCTTCAGGGAGCCCAACAATTCGGAGATTTATCCTCCGACCTTGATTTTCGAGGTCGTCGATATGGTCTCGTAAGGCTCGCACGTCTCGCTCTAGCACCTGGATCCAACTGGACGAGGACTCCATTGCAGCTTCCGAGGCCTTAGTTCGACCCTCCACCTCCTCCAGCCTCTCCCGAGGCCCTGGATCTCCTGCTCATGCCTCTGCAGCATGGACGTGATAGGTTCGACCTGGGCACGAATCTCCCCATGGATCTCCTCAATCACAGCCTTAACTTTCAAAGTAAGTCTCTCTATTGCCGCAGTTGAAACTTTATTGCTGGAACAGCACAGCAGGTCAGGCAGCATCCAGGGAACAGGAGATTCGACGTTTCGGGCACAGGCCCTTCTCTCTATTGCCGCAGCCAATTCATGTGAGTCTTGTCAGGTCCCCAGCGGGGTCAGGAGAGGCTGCTCCTGCTGCAGTCTCTGGTGTTGTAGGTGCTGCTGTTTGCTTGTTTCTTTTCCGTTTGGCATCCTTCCCATTCCCAAATATTAACAAATATGTGTTCTGTAAGGTTTTAAACTAATAATTCCACCACATAAGTTGGCCAGGATGGCAAAAAACACCAGTATGCCTTGGCTGTTCGGCAGAGCTGTCCACAGCAGTTTTACAGAATCGCCATCACCTTGCCGAGTCCCCGTTTTGAGGTTTAAATGAATTGTGTCTGTATTCCATTTAGAGAAGAACAATGGAGATGTCAGGGTGGGGATACTGTGATATAGTCTGTATGTTGATTCACATTGATAGTGAGGAGATATTAGCAATTTTAGCAGTCTTAAAAATGGATTAACCCCAGGCCTAGATATAGTGTATCCCAAACTGTAGTGGGAGTCAGAAGGGGAAATTGCAGGGGCTCTGCCATTAATTCTCAAATTCTCTCTGATCACAGGAGAGACACTGGAGTACTGGAGGGTGTTACAAGGAGGTCATAGCTGGGTACTAAATATTCCGCTTTTGGTGACTTTTCCAAGGTACAGACAGGAAGGAAAAAGTGGTAGGATAGCATTGTCAGTGTCGAAAGAATAAGCACAATAGCAAGAAATGATCTTGGATCAAAAGATGCAGAATCCACATGAGTGGATGTAAGACATTGGTAGGAGTAATCCATAGGACCCCTAATAATAGCTATACAGTATAAGCCAATAAATTATAAGGTAATGAAGGCATGCAACACATGCAGTACATTAAACATGGTTGACTTTAATCTTCTTGTAGATTGGGATAATCAGATTTGCTTCAGAAGAATGCAGAGAGTGTAATCAGGACTGTTTTCCAGAACAAAATGTCGTATATTCAACCATGTATCAGGCTGTTTTGAGCTGGTGATGTGTAATGAGTCAGGCTTAATGAATGATACCAGGATAAATAATCTCATCGGAAACAGTGACTGTAAATTGATAGAATTTCACATTCAGTTTGAATGGGAGAATATTCATTCAGCAACAACTGTGCTAAGCTTAAATAAAGCTAATTGTCAAGGAAAGAGAGCAAAGCTGGCTGGAGAGGACTCGGAAAAGAGTTTAGCAGCAAAGATGTTAGAGAAACAATAGCAGATGTTGAAGAAAATTTCATGGCTCTTCCTCATAGCCCAGTGAGGAAGAAGTGTTCTCTGAATTGGATGAGTCATGTGGGTTTGTGTGCTAAACATCTATCCTGGGACAGGTTAAGCAAAGACATGCCAGAGAATTCCTAGAGGCCTGGCACTCCAACCACAACACCATAAACAAACACATTGATCTAGGTATCATCTATCAACCCCTCAGAAAACGAACAGGAAATTACATCACCACAAACCCCAGGAACCCCATCCAGGACAAACATATAAATAGAAAGCAGGAGACAACAGCTTTGTTTCACTTGGAGGTCACCACTGATGATGTTACCTAGCCAGGTAATGAAACGTCTGGATATCAAACCTACAGCTCAGCGAGCAAACCTACACCCTATTCATTTAGACATACGTAGTATAATCAAACAGAGTTATCACAACTTCATGAGCAGGGAAAGAATGCCTGACAAATTTACTAGAGTTCTTTAAGGAGGTGATAAGCAAGATAAATAAGGGGGAAGCAGTGCATGCAATATATTCAGATTTTCAAAAGGCATTTGAGATGGTACCACATCAGGCTATTGAATAAGATAAGAGTTCATGACAGTATATTAACGTGGATAGATGATTGGCTAACTAATAGAAACCAGAGTTGTCATAAGGGAAGAATTTTCAGGACAGCTACCTTTCACTACGGCATGCCACAAAAATCAGTGCTGGGCTACAGTTATATCCTATATATATTATAACATCACTTGGATAAAGAAATTTAATGCACTATAGCCAAATTTGTGGATGGCACCAAAATAGGTGGGAAGGCAAGTTGTGAGGATAACGCAAAAAGGCACCAAGTGGATATAGACAGTTTAAAAGAGTATGCAGAAACTTCTTAGATCGAATATAATATGGGAAAATGTGAAGTTAAGCACTTTGACAGGAAGAATAGAGGAGCTGAACATTATTTAAGTGAAGAAAGACTGCAGAAAACTGCAGAACAGAGGGATTTGTGATTTCTTGTCCAAGAATGACAAAAAGTTTGCATCCAAGTTCAGGTAATAGGGAAGGCAAAATATATCTTGGCCTTCATTGCAAAGGCATTGGAATATAAGAGTAGGAGATTTTGCTGAAAAGGCACAAATGAGACATCAGCAGGAAGACTGTGAACAGTTTTAGGTCCCCTTATCTAAGTAAAGATGTACTGGTATTGGAGGCAGTTCAAAGAAGGTTCACTGGGCAGATACCAGGTATGGAGGGAATGTCTTATGAGGAGGTGTTTAGTAGGTTGGGCCTGTACTCATTGGAATCTAGAAAAATAGAAGCGTCCTTGTTGAAGTGCGTAAGATTCTTGGGACATTCAACAGGTTAAATGAGGAAAAGTTGTTTCCCATTGTGAGGTGTCTATGACCAAAGGGAATAATTTCAAAATAAGAGAACACACATTTATGACAGATGAGGAGGAATTTCTTGTGAGGGTAGTGAACATGTAGAATTCTTTCCTACAGGAGTATGTCAAGGTTGGATCTTGAAAGAGATTCAGATGGAGATCAGTAGGAGAATTTTTTTAATCAGCCCGGGAATTAAGTGTTATAGGGAAAAGGCAGGAAAATGGAGCTGAGGCTTATCAGACCAGCATGATCTCATTGAATGGCAGCGCAGATCTGATGGGCTAAATGGCCTACTTCTGTTCCTGTGCCTTATGGTGTGATAAGTACTCTTATTCAGTAAGAATGGGAGAGATAAATCGAGGGATAACAGGCCACTGTATGTAATATCAGTGGTAGGGAAACAATTGGAAAAACATTCTGGGGGACTGAATTAATCTCTCTCTGAAGAGGCAAGGAATAATCTAGTGTTGTAAGTGTGATTATTTTCAGGGGAGATCATGTCTAACAAATTTGATTGCATTTTTCAAGACTTGATATTGGCTTTTGACAAGATCTCAAATGGGAGATTGGCTAAGGAGGTAGGAACATATGGGATCCGTATAGTTGGATTGGTCGGATGGGTAGAACAGGAGGTAAACAGAATTTAATCCTGAAAAGTGTAAGGTGATGAGTTTTCAGTGGACTAACAAGGCAAGGGAGTACATGATAAGTGGTCGGTGTCCAGGAAATACAGAGGATCTGAGGGACATTGGTATGGATGTCCATAGATCCTTGGAGGCAGCAGGACAGGTAGATAATGTGGTTAAGAAGGCAAATGGAATACTTGCCTTTATAAGTTAACATATTGACTAAAGAACCCTTGAGCTATACAAGGTTGGTTAGGTTAGAGTGCTGTGTCCAGTTCTTATTGCCATGATATTGGAAGGATGTGTTTGCATTAGAGAGGGTGCAGAGGAGATTTACTAGGATGTTGCCTGGGCTGGAGTGTTTCAGCTATGAATAGCGACTAGATAGACTAACGTATTCCTCACAACAGAGAAGGCTGAGGGGGTGGGGGCGACCTAATCAGGGTGTACAGGTTAATGGGGGCGCCATACGCTCGCTGCATTGGAAGAAACTTTTTCCTTTATAGAGAGCTCAGTAACCAGGATCATAGATCTGAGGGAAGGGGACGAGGCTTTATAAGGGATTTGAGTCACTAACATTTTCGCCAGATGTTGGGAGATATCTAGAATTCACTGCGTGAAAGAATGTTGGAAGCTTCACAACATTTATGAAGTACTTAGATGTTCACTTGAAACATCACAGCATTGGAGGATGTAAGCCATGTGCTGGTAAATATGATTTGAGCAGATAGGTGCTTGATAAGTAACATGGAACATGGGCATCTTTCTGTGCAGCAAATCTCCTTGACTCAAAGAAAGGCAACAGATGAATGGGAATATCACATTGTATAAGTTCCCTGAGAAGCAACATACCATTCTGACTTGGAACTATATCGACATTCTTTCGCTATCATTGAGGCAAAGTCCTGGAACTCTCTTCTGACCAGCAGAGTAATTATAATGCAATTAACTGTCATGGTTCAAGAAGGCAGATCATCACCAAGGGCAGTTAGGGATGGGCACAAATGCTGACCTAGCTAGTGACCCCAACATTCTCTAAAAGTATGATAAAGAACTGAGGAGTCAGATCTTCAGCAAAGGAGGAGACGGGGTTGGAGGAAATCATGTTTCTATTTCCTATTTTACAGAAGGATTGCACCATACTACACCAGAGAATACAGAGAGGATAGACACTGCAGATTGATCCTGACCATCACCCAGGGAACATCTGCACAATTGTGGGAAGGCATTCAGTTCCTTCACACCATTGCTCAACAGTTGGGCATTCAAACCATCATCTGGAAATCGTTTGGATAAGGGGAGCTTTGACATATCATTAACCACTCTCTCATTCCTGCAGGTGTGAGACTGTTCAAATGAGAGGTCTATGAGGAGGTTACCCAATCTTGTGAGGATTTGGTACAGAGCAGGTGTACCTGCCATACTACTATTAACGCACGGCCAGCTAAATGGAAGAGAAACCATTCAAGTGTGAGGTTTGTGATCGAACTTTTGCAAGGTCATTGACACTCACAAATCACCGACGCATTCACACTGGGGAGAAGCCATTCAAATGTGAGGTTTGTAACAAGGGCTTCACACAGTTGTCAGGCCTGGTGAAACACAGGCCCATTCACACAGGAGACAAACCATTCAGATGTGAGGTTTGTGACAAATCTTTCTCACAGTCATCCAGCCTCCTTGTACACCAACGCATTCATACTGGAGAGAAACCATTCAGATGTGACGTGTGTGATAAAGCGTTTTCAACATTGGCAGAACTTCGAAAACACCAACGAATTCACACAGGGGAGAGACCATTCACGTGTGAGGTGTGTGACAAATCGTTCTCTCAGTCGTCTACCTTCCATACACACCAACGCATTCACACTGGTGAGAAACCGTTCAAGTGTGAGGTGTGTGATAAATCATTTTCGCGATCAGGGAACCTCTATGCACACCAACGCATTCACACAGGGGAGAAACCATTTACTTGTGAGGTTTGTGACAAATCATTCTCAAGGTCATGGAGCCTTCTCCTCCATAAAAGAATCCATATGGGGAAGTAACCATTTGATGTTTGTGAACATTTTGCTGTGACTTTGTAAAAACCCAGAATTCAGACGATGAAACTTTTCAGGTGCAATGTTTATGACTAGACTTTCCCAGAGTTAGGGTATGTCTTTGTCCATCAATGTACTAACATGGAAGGAAGTCTGTTGCTCTTACTTCTGTAATAAAACTCTCACACAGTTGTTGGAATTCATCGAACATGAGCGAACCCAAACAAATTCCTACCAATCTGGGATCACATTGTTTAACTGTACCCAGTCTCACTGTGCAGGATGTTCAGTGGGACTGGGACACAGATCAAGAAGCAGCTTTCACTCCCATCAAACAACTAGTGATGACATCATCGGTGCTGAGGGATTATGATGTAACAATGGAGTGACCCTGCAGTGTGATGTCAGTGAAACAGGACTTGGAGTAACCCCCAGGCAGTGAGGACAACCCGTTGTATTTGTATTCAGAGCATTAACACAAACTGAACAACACTGTGTACAGATTTATAAATTTGTTTGTGAAGATTCCTTCCACCACCTGTTTTTGAGAGTGCAAGAAATGGTGGTGTCTGACCACAAGCCAATTCAAAGCATCTTTTTCATTTCAGGCTATTCTCATTCATTGTTTTATGTGAGTGAAAGCAGTTTTTTCTTCTGTACCCAATACCACTGTAAATCCTTACCTGGTATAGAGATTTGCATGATGACATAGTATCTGTTCTATAGGATTTGCACAGGATGTTACTTTGTTTGTAGAGATATCACTTGGAAATGAAGTACCAGGGAGCAGATAGACATTGTTGACAGACAGTTATAACTCCCCAAGACACTGTGACAAAGTTTCTTGACTCTGAATTAGATTATGTAGAGGAACCTTTACCCTGGAAAGATTAAACAGGTACAAACGTGGTCACCTTCTAGGCAGCTGTGTAACTAACCTCCTAATTACACACACCGAAGCCTCACAACTCCCCATTTCATCCTCTGACAAACCAATTGAATCCTTCATTGATGTATATGAGACAGTCTTAGAATGTAGCAAGTATGTCCCGAAAAAGTGAATTGTTGTCCAGTCCAGCAACTAATGATCTGTGATTTTTGAGAAGATTTGTAGCTCAGGTTGAGGTTCAGCTTATAAGTTTGCTCGCTGAGGTGGGTAGGTTTGGTTCTCAGATGTTTTGTCACCATGCTAGGTAACATCATCAGTGAGCCTCCGATAAAGCACTTGTGTTCTGTCCTGCTTTCTATTTGTGTGTCTTGTCTGTTTAGGTGAGTGATATTGTTTCCAATTCTTTCTCTCAGAGTTTGGTGAATGGTGTCCAAATCTTTAAGTTTATTGATGGAGTTCCAGTTTGAATGCCAGACCTCCAGGAATTCCCATGCATGTCTCTGTTCATCCTGTCCTAAAATGGATGTGTTGTCACAGTTGAAGTGGTGTCCTTTGTTGGTGTGTAAGGATATTAGTGATAGTGGGTCATGTCTTTTAGTGGCTAGTTGGTGCTTGTATATCCTGGTGACTAGTTTCCTGCCTGTCTGTCCGATGGAGTGTTTGTTGCAGTCCCTGCAGGGTATCTTTCTTCTGCTGTTCTTAGGACATTATTTAAACAGGCCACAACACACTGCAGCACCCAGGAACTACAAGCAGAAGAAAAATATCTATATAGTATAATTAAAGAACAACGGGTACCTGATAAATACAGTCCACTGATTCTTAAACAACAAACCCAAACAAGAAGACACAACACACCCAGAGGCTCTAGCTACACTACCATATATCAAAGACATCTTGGAGATGACTACCAGATTATTCTGACTCCTTGGCATCATGGTAGTCCACAAACCTACCAACACACTGAAACAGCTACTGATTAACCTAAAGGACGTTGTATCAACAACCGGCAAAATGAATGTCATACACAAAATACCCTGCAAGGACTGCAACAAATACTACATTAGACAGACAGGCAGGAAACTAGCCACCAGGATACATGAGCACCAACTCGTCACGAAAAGACATGACCAGCTATCACTGGTATCCTTACAAACAGACGAAGGAGGACACCACTTCAACTAGGACAACATATCCATCCGAGGACAGCTAAACTGAGAAATGCATGGGAATTCCTAGAGGCTTAGCATTCAAACCAGAACTTCATCAATAAACACATAGATTTGGATCTCATTCACCAACCTCTGAGAAAAAGAACTGGAAATGATATCACCCATCTAAACAGACCAAGACACATAAATAGAGAGCAGGACAGAACACAAATACTTCAACAGAGGCTGACTGATTATGTTACCTCGCATGGTGACGAAACATTGGAGGCAAACCTACCAGCTCAGCAAGCAAACTTACACTCTGAACTAATGATTTTGCTACAATTAAACTGCTCTTCCAATACCTGAACATCTACTGAGGCCGGAGAAAATAACGAGTGAGTGACAAGATCAAAATGAAATGAAAGCAAAATCTTATTTTGGAGACAGACGAATTATTAGTTGAACTGAGAGTTAGGGAGAGGCTGGACAGGCTGGGGCTGTTTTTCCTGGAACGTCGGAGGCTGAGGGGTGACCTTATAGAGGTTTACAAAATTATGAGGGGCATGGATAGGATAAATAGGCAAAGTCTTTTCCCTGGGGTTGGGGAGTCCGGAACTAGAGGGCATAGGTTTAGGGTGAGAGGGGAATGATATAAAAGAGACCTAAGGGGCAACTTTTTCACGCAGAGGGTGGTACGTGTATGAAATGAGCTGCCAGAGGAATGTGGTGGAGGCTGGTACAATTGCAACATTTAAGAGGCATTTGGATGCGTATATGAATAGGAAGGGTTTGGAGGGATATAAGCCGGGTGCTGGCAGGTGGGACTAGATTGGGTTGGGATATCTGGTCGGCTTGGACAGGTTGGACCGAAGGGTCTGTTTCCATGCTGTACATCTCTATGACTCTATGTTGAGCTGGTCAGAGTGTCAATATGCACACTCAACAAAAGTGAGGTAATTTTGGAACTGTATAGAGAAGTTCTCACTTGAATTATATACACTGTAAGTGAATGACCAGATCTGTTGTTGCAAATGCAGATATTTGTGTGCTATCAGAGAAGCCACTGATTCTTAGCAGATAGCTGATGAGGCTGATCTGATTTCACTGAGTGAGAGCAGAAATGAACAACCATCATTCCCACAGGTGAACCATTCCCCAACAGTTCAGCAACAACACATACTATAGTAACAACACATGCTGTAATGGCAACATTCTCCTGAGAGCAGACACGAGATGAACAATTCATGTAAACTTGTGTATATACACTACAAATAGATTTGAATGCTTAAAAGTATCATGTGTGCAATATGCATATGAGCAGATAAAAATGAAATGAATGAATAAGAACATGGTTTTTATATTCATGTGATAACTTTTCTTGATAGGTTTTTATGTGGAGTAACCTGCAAATAACAGAGCATACAAGTTTGTTTTTTAATGAATCAAGTATTTTTGGAGAAGTACCTTTACACAGAATGTCTTGCTGTATGAATGTGATATTTGGTGTCATCATATGTAAATACAGGTTTGAGGACAGTGACCATTTTGTACACTATATGTAACATTGTTTGAAGTTCAAATTGCTCCAATTATTTCTGGAGCAACATTAATTTCCTGAAGCTTCTGAAACTGATTGGTGAAATGGAGGAGATTTTGAACAGAAGATCAGGTGAGGATTTAAATTTGTCATTGTCCATCTGAATAAAACCTCACTTATTACAGCTGCTGTCTCAGTTCCCCTGGTAAATGTTTGACAGATTTCTAGTGTGGGAATAGCATTCTTCATCTTCGGAGGCTTTCAAATTGACATCAGTGTGGGATGTTTAGCCACGGGATGTGTTTGATAGCAGATCAGAAGAGGAAGACACATCATCCAGTGTAGTGAAGCTGTGCAGTGGTGGAATCAGCACATGCACTGGAGAAGAACACAGGAGTGAGGAATAAATGGGGGATTGTGTTAGGAGGAACGTACTGAGGAGGGAGGAATGGGAGCAATTTCCTCTATTCTTCTTCTCTACTCCTACTTCTGCTTTCTTCCTCCATTCTCCACTTTGACCTGCTTTCGACCCCTTTGTCCTTAATTCTCTTTTGTCTTTCCTGCTTTCTCTATCTCTTCTCCTCCAGCCATCTCAAGATCAAAATGACAGAGAGTGAACACTCTTAAAAGCTATCATAAGCAGAATGAAAGCAGAAACTCAAATTAATTGAGATGGTAGTGTCATTGTGATTTTATTAGATTATTTTAACTACTTTCCTGGTTTATGTGACAGAATTGAAATAAGTTATCATCTGTAGGCCTGCAGTTTTCTGAAATAGTTACTGGCCACAGCATGGTGTCATGAATATGACTGACTATTGGTGCCCGAACACCTAAAAACCTGTAACGTGAAGAGCCACCTCAAACAGATCCAATTGGCAGAAACTCACCACCCTCATTATTCCCATCATTTCTTTGATTGGAAGTCTTCCTGTCTGATGTTTAATAAATCAGTGTTGAACATCACAAAAGGTCAATTTACACTTCACAAAAATTCCATTATTAATTCCTAATGCAGTCAATTTGAGATGGAAAAAACACAAACATTCAGGCAGAGCCGATACACTTGTTATCTATTTTTTAAGGAATTTATGAAATCAAACTTTGAAAAGCAATTGTGAGACCAACGGAAACATAATGGAATCATCCAGTTGTCTTCATGATCAATGCATTTTGTAATCATAAATTAGATAATTTTGTAAGAGTTGGAATATATTCAAAATTTCCCAGTCTTCATTCTTTATAGTATTAGTTTTCTTTTGCTTCTTAGATTTTTTAATTGGTGTGCTCATTTTTAGTAATGTCTGTAGTGGCTTTTGTACTTCTACTCTCAACTGTAGACAGGTCTCTACTATCCCACGTGGGGAATGGACAAAAGGGTGGTTGAGGAGAGGAAGGCAACAGTGACTTGTTATGGAGCAGGCCAACCTCCCAAAAATATATCAAGGAGCTAGCCTAGACTCTAACTTCTTATTTTATTTAAAGACAACTGTAAAGCGATGTGTCCAGATGTGATTCGAGTGGTCAAACTACTGGGCTTTAAGCAAAACACACTTTATTTTTATGCCCAGTTAAAATAGAAACAAAACAAATTTACGGAACATTAACTATTGAAATACTTAACAAAAGAATATGTTATTTAATTACTAATAATCTACTGTTCCAATATAGGTTAGCCTCCCATAAACACACTTTTGGCAAAGGCAAATTCAGTAAAACATTGTTTCATGTGCTATCTCCAATCCAGGAGAAAGGAACACCAAAACAAACCATCTAGCAACAAAGAAACAACTCAAAAATTTTAAGAAAATGTTAAAGGATGGAAAGAATGAATAAGCAGGACTCATAAGTTGTATATACACTGTGGCCTTTCTCAGGCAGTGGGAGTGGCTGTCAGACACTTTGCTCTGTGGGTTTATATCCAGGAACAATTTGTCTTGAGACAGATTTTTAATAGGTTCTTTATATTGTTAAGAGGGCATATTTTTAAGGTGAGAGAAGAAAGTTTAAAAAGGATGTAAGGGCCAACTTTATTTTTACACCAGAGGACGTGGTGGATGCAGGTACAGTTAAAACATTTAAAAGACATTTGGATAAATACGAATAGGAAAGGTTTGAAGGGATATGGGCCAAACACAGGCAAATGGAACTAGTTTAGTTTGGTAACTTGGTTGGTGTAGACTAGCTAGACAGAAGGGTCTGTTTCCATGCTGTTTGACTGTGACTCTAAATGTGTGTGATCAGGAATACTCAGCATTGCACAATTTATTGATTAGTTCCTGGCCAGTGACTACAGCTTTGTGTTTGGAGAATACAGCAGGAACATTC